>NC_089837.1:440872706-441197349 GCF_035609145.1 Eleutherodactylus coqui | reverse complement strand
CTGCCTCCAGGCCTAGTTACCACTTAAGCCACATTAACCAAAGCGATTAATGGGTTTCACCTGCCCTCTTGGTTGGCCATGGCCAATTTTTTGGATGTACATTAGTACTGTTGATACAGCAATTTTTGTGGGCCCTCGCCTACAGTGTAATCAAATGAATTTTTAGCCCACCTGCATTACAGCTGCCGTTACATCTGCTGTGTTGGGCAATGCAATGGGATATATTTATGTACCGCCGGTGGCTTCCTGGCACCCACCCATGCTGTGGGTCCACAGAGAATTATAAATGCATCTGTTTCCACATCTAAAGAACCCCAGTCAGACTGGGGCATGCAGTGTGGGCCGAAGCCCACCTGCATTAAGCACGACATTACTACCTCAGCTGTGTTGGGCAATGCAATGGGATATTTTTATGTACCGCCGGTGGGTTCCTGGCACCCACCCATGCTGTGGGTCCACAGAGAATTATAAATGCATCTGTTTTCACATCTAAAGAACCCCAGTCAGACTGGGGCATGCAGTGTGGGCCGAAGCCCACCTGCATTAAGCACGAGATTACTACCTCAGCTGTGTTGGGCAATGCAATGGGATATTTTTATGTACCGCCGGTGGGTTCCAGGGAGCCACCCATGCTGTGGGTCCACAGGGACTTCACAATAGGGAGTTGTACCTGCCTGTGTCTATGAATTAAAAACCGCGGTCTGACTGGGGCATGCAGACACCTTGACAGAATGAATAGTGTGTGGCACATAGGTTCCCCATTGCTATGCCCACGTGTGCAGCTCCTGATGGCGGTGGCACAGGATTATATTTCTCATTGCTTCTGTACAGCATTGTGGGCTATCGCCCCGCCCCTTTTAAAGAGGGTCGCTGCCCAGCCGTGCCAACCCTCTGCAGTGTGTGCCTGCGGTTCCTCGTCATGGCAGACGCACTTATAAATAGACATGAGGGTGGTGTGGCATGAGGGCAGCTGAAGGCTGTGCAGGGACACTTTGGTGTGCGCTGTGGTGGGGGGGGGGGGGGGGGGGGTTTGGGCGGCATGTAACCCAGGAGAAGTGGCAGCGGAGTGTCATGCAGGCAGTGATTATGCTTTGTTGGAGGTAGTGTGGTGCTTAGCTAAGGTATCCATTGCTAATGAGGGCTTTTCAGAAGTAAAAGTTGTTGGGAGGGGGGGGGGCACTCTTGCCGGTATTGTGGCTTAATAGTGGGACCTGTGAACTTGAGATGCAGCCCAACATGTAGCCCCTCGCCTGCCCTATCCGTTGCTGTGTCGTTCCCATCACTTTCTTGAATTGCCCAGATTTTCACACATGAAAACCTTAGCGAGCATCGGCGAAATACAAAAATGCTCGGGTCGCCCATTGACTTCAATGGGGTTCGTTACTCGAAACGAACCCTCGAGCATCGCAAAAATTTCGTCCCGAGTAACGAGCACCCGAGCATTTTGGTGCTCGCTCATCTCTAGTGGGGAGATATCTGGAGTTTAGTGCAGAGAGGAGGAAGGGCATAGTTTGTGGACAACTCTTTTAACAGCTTTATTAAACTTCATTTAACTTTTTTGGCCCACTTCTATTTTTGACTGTACTTTTTGATATACCATAACAATAAAGATCGAGCTTATCCACTAATCAGAAGCACTTTAGTATTTGAGACTTTATTAGATAATTAAAGTTCCATTATGATAGCAAACCACAATACAGGCAATCCTCTGAGGCATTTCAGCACCACCCGACTTCATCTTCAGAACATGGACTCCTGTGGACCACTGTCTATGGATTTTGGAGTCTCTTCTCCCCTCTCAGTAACATCCCTGTGACTGGAGCGCTGGCCGAGCATGTGCGGTCAGTGCTCCTTTGATTTCAATGGGGCTGACGGAAATATCCAAGCGGCACCCACTTGGGCATCTCCACAGTTCCATTGAAAGTGAATGGAATGCTAGTGTTTGCATTATCAGTGCTCCATTTAGTCTCCTCTTCACTGAGGACGGTGCAGTAACCCTGCAGTGAGGAGGACGGAGGCATGGGACCACATTCTCGAGATCGGTGGGGGCCCAGTCAGTCAGTTCCTCACCGATTAGCAAGTTATCCTTTTTCATATTGATAAGGGATAACTTGCAATAGTGGTACAACCCTTTTAATAAAGTGACAGTTTTGTATATAATACTTAGGAATACTTTTATATTCCAATGTATTATTGCCTAAACCACAGTCTACTAGGCATCTACATATCGCAGTCCTGTGCAAGGCACCCGACTGCCATATTTAACCATCAGCCCCTATGGTTACGATGCTGGAGTCAATGATAGGAGGCCAAAGGTAGCCCCATCCTTTTGTTTAGATAAAGTAGGGTTTAAACAGCCAAGATCAGAGTTAACTCTGATCTCAATTGTCCATCACAGCCATTCTCCCATGTGTAATGGCAGGAGCACATTGTACATTCACTAATAACAGGCTTCCTTCATCATAAATGAATGTTGCGTGGCACTAATGGGTTAAGAAATCAATTGCTTTATAAATCTAAAAATAATGGTTTCTATTAGTAAAGCAGTTTTGGCTTTATGCAGAAAATGAACAAAATAGCAACCCATCAACATACAGTAATGGGCCAAACAGAAGCTAATATTCTTAAGCAATATTTTATGTTTGTCTAGAGTCAAGCTTGATTTTACTTTTGGCTCATAAGTAATGATAATAAATTAAAACTGCTATATATAGTAAAACTAACATTTGCAGACTTGAGGTTCTTTAAAGCAGCAAGTCCAGGTTTTTCATATTAAACTGATTGTCAGAAAAAAATCCAACACCTAGAAGGATTTGCTGGAATCAAATAAAACTTTCTCCGTGTGATTGTAAGGGCTTATTCAGATGACCGTATATCGGCCTTGTTTTTACGCCTGGCCGATATATGGTGCACTGAGCTCACGCACTCTCTCCGCCCCTCGGCACTATTTGCAATGGGAAGGTCTGTGGCTGAGCTAAGTCTAGGGACTTAGCTCCGCCCCCTCCCATTGCAAATAGTGGCAGGGGGCGGAGAGGAGCGTGAAAACCCAGCCAATATACGGTCATTTGAATAAGCCCTAATAAGCCATATAAGTAAGTGATTAGAATATCAGAGCAAAAGGAGAATTTATTGTGGGAAACTGAACACTTGAAGGGAGGCTCCAGTACCCTGTTTTACCACCTGTAGCTTGGATACAAGATGTGATACAGATGGGCATGGAGGCTCTACTACCTGTTTTACCACCTCTATCTTGGATATAAGATGTAATACAGGTGGGCATAGAGGCTCTAGTACCTGTTGTACTGCCTTTAGCTTAGATACAAGATGTGATACGGGTGGGCATAGAGGCTCTAGTACCCTATTGTACCACCTCTAGCTTCGAAACAACATGTGATACAAGCAGGCAAGTTGTACCGCCTCTAGCTTGGATATAAGATGTGATACGGGTAGGCATGGAGGCTCTAGCACCATGTTCGGCCACCTCTAGCTTGTGGCCTTAGTAGTAATAGTGTCCTCTATATCAGCCCTAGTAGTAATAGTGATCCCACAGGGGCCACAGTCATAATAGTGTCCCCCACAGTAGCTTCAGTAGCAATAGTGTCGCTCACGGTGGCCTCAGTAGTAATAGTGACCCCCAAAGTGGCCTCAGTAGTAATAGTGATCCCCACAATTGCCTTAGTAATAATAGTGTCCCCTCTATCAGTCCCAGTAGTAATAGCGCCCCCCTGAAACATATATACTTACCTCCTCCTTGTAGTCTAAGTGCCGCTCCTCTTTTCAGCACTGCTGCAGGTGCACATACTGTTGGCAGTGTGTGCGCCTGGAACGCTTCCTCCCTTCTCTTCTACTCCTGTGGAACTAAGGGGAAGAGGACAGGGGAGGAGGATCCCGGGTGCACACACTGCCATCAGAGTGTACACCCAGCATCAGCACTGCTGAATGATTATCGGCTGGGGACAGTATTCACTGTCATGGTAAGCAGCCATTGGCTGGCATGTCAACAGAGAGGGCTCTGTGTGCCCTCTCTGGCACACATGCCATAGGTTTGCCACCACAGGTCTAGATCGTGCAAACTCGTGGGCTGTCAAAGTTGACCAGATGGATATATGTTTTATTGCCAATAAATCTGGCGACCAGGCAGACCACAGAAGTGTGCCAATGTTGGGGAGACATTCCTGTGACCCCCTTGCTGTATGCGGCTAAGTATTATCCTGCTGGAAAATGCCTTTTGGAAGCCGCCATGAGAGGAACACACGTGGCTGCAGGATGTCCTGAACATATCACTGAGCTGTCATTGTCCCTCGCATCACCACTAGAGGTGACCGACTGTCATATTCAATAGTGTTATCTCTCAATCTTGCTGTGATGATAACAAGGTGACTGCTGAAATGTTATCTTTACAGAACAGGAAGTGACAGAATATCATGTGGCCGAAGCATTAAAGATCAGCAATGTTTGTCACTGTGGTACCATGTTTCTGCCCAATAACAATTAATGTACCCCAATATATGCCAGAAATATATGGTGTTTGGCAGGTAACCGAGTATAGAGCAGATTCAGAAGCTGAGCTAGTTCAATACACAGTAAGTGCCAGCTGTAAAATGGAGGCTGAAGTTAAATGCATAATATACTGCAATACTGAAGTATTGTAGCATGTTGTACAAGTGATCACACCATCACAAATTCAAATCCTTTACTGAGACAAAACAACAGTTAAACAAAGATGTTTGAATTATCACCAAAATAATTAAAAGTTGAAAAAAGAACCCTTTTTAATTTTTTTGTGTAAAGAAATCAACCCCCCCCCCCCCCCAATTTCATAAATTGATATTGTTGCATGTGTATAACGTAAGATTTGTGCTCTTTTGGTCTCTTGGAAAAAAGTGGAAGGAAAAGTGATCAAAATGTTGTGTATATACCTGAGGGGTACACATGCAAACTACAGCTTGCCCCACAACAAACAAACTCTGACAAAGACCCATCAGTGGAAAAATAAAAAAGTTTATGGGTATCAGAATATGGTGGCAAAAAGCAATTTATGAAATTTTGTCAGTACAGCATAAAAAAAAATGTAGAAATTTTGTATTGTCATAAACATGATAACATGCCATTTTTTATGCAATGGTTTTTTATACCCTGTGACCTGCAGTCGTGGCAAGCTGCAACTCACATTAGAGCCCCCATCTGCTTCAATGTGAGGTTGCAGGGCTGTGCAGCAATTTTCGGTCATGCAAGCCCTGTAATGGCCAAAAGTGGCCGTGTAGCCATTTGGTATGTATTCTCTCCTAGAAGCAACACAAAGTACTACAGTGTACGACACTCTACAGTAGGGTATGTCATGCACATGCATGCTTTATTTTCAATTTAGTGCGTCACTTTTCTTATGTATTGACAAATTCAGAGTTGATTGGGTGTAAAAAAAATTGGGGGGAAGCAATTTTTGCTACTGGGAAAACACAATTTGCTTAAAAGTCAGCGTTTTTCCTGAGAGTTGACTATTTTCGTCATAACATTTGCTATTATTGGTGATTATTCCTGTGCCTGTGTGCAGTCCATCTAGGTGAAGATAAGAACCACCTCATATGTGACAGCAAGAAGGTGTTTTGTGCTAAAGAGTGTGCTATGAAGTACTCGAGAGCAGAAAAGAATTCCAATGTTGCAAAAAGTATCATTTTTGTTGATAGCAGGAAGGATAACACTTTAATTCTTATGTATAATGAGACCCACAGGCCACTTCAGGAAATGCACCATCAGGGAAAGTCATATGACCGTTACAGAAGAGCCTAAAGGTCGCTGTCTTACTCACTGTACACCAGAGTCCAAATCAAAACAGCAAAACTGGACTTCGACTGGTTAAAAGACAGAGGTATAGATCTTAGCCTAATTGGCAGTGATACCACTAATGATATGTCTGGCTGGAAAGGTGTGTTGAAGAACTCCTCAAACAAAGACTTTTTAGGTCTTTCTGCTGGCTTCACATCAATGAGCAGCCATTCTGTCATATTGTGGCAAGGTTTGATGGACCAACCTCTTCAGATGAAGGCTGGTGTGGTACAGTTGATAGACTCTTTTCCAAAGTTGAGACTCTGGATAGAAAGACTGAATCTGAGCCAATTCCGTTTCTTGTTGGTATCAGCGAGAATATTGCTAGCCAAATGAGCACTGACAGCGTAGTAGCATGAAATTATCTTCATGCAATAGTGAAAGGCAAGCTCGATCCCGAAGTAGCAGCTCTTAAATGTGGTCAACTGCAACACAGTAGGTAGCTTACTTGTGGCATGAGGGGCATGCTGCTCTATATGAGCAAGCATGATCTTGGACCTGAGGCTATGGAGGTCTTGAAGCTGCTTGCAACCTGGGTAACACAAGTTTACCTTCCACTGTTCTGTGAGATTAAGGTGAAACATGAGATAAATGATGGACCTTGGCATCCATAAAGTTATTTCAACTTTGGCAGAAGCAAGATGCGAGGGTGAAGGATGCCTCAAAGCCCTACCTAAAAAGTGGATCCTGGTGGGCTCATCCTAAGAATGTACTCGTCGATCTTCTCTGTTCTGATGATACAAGACAGAGAGGGTTTGCAGTTGACACAATAATGGCAGTCAAGGCTGGAAGTGAACAAGGTTTCACTGCAGTGCGGTCTTTTATAATTTCCGAAACGGTAAACCTCGATGCTTGGGTGGCAGAGACCATCACTGAACCAGTTTTCACAGCAAACAAGTCTTTGGCCCAACTTGATGCATTGAAAGTTGCCCCCCTGGAGCTTCCTCCATATTCACCACACACTTAAAGTTGTGAGAGAACAGTCCAATTGGTTACAGAGGCAGCTGAATCAGTGTGTGGTTGGGCCAAAAGAGATGGCTTTATATGAACACAGTTGCGTAATCGGGAAGTGATGCCTTCTTTGAAAACAATGAAAGACTTTGTAAAAGTGTTTCAAGTTTAAATAATAACTAATTACTGACTGTCTGGAGTTTTGCTTTTGTGCACTAAAACATTATTTGTATGCACAACGTTTTATCACCTGTTTGTTCTTATGTTCAAATTATGAAATTTACTGGTGTTTTATTGCCAGCAGTGACTAAAGGAGGTTTTATTTTACTCCCATCTTGCATTTTAATTATTCTATAAATGTTATTAATTGATACTAAATGTATCTATACTGTCAATAAAAGGCAAGCGTAATATGTGTGGAACACTGAAGGAGTTAATCCATGACGGTTGCTATGTTTTGCCAAAGTTCAGGCATTACGCCCATTAGGTGAAGGGAGTTCATGTCTCACTATGTGAGACACAGGGAAAAACCAGGGGGTGACGTGATCTCCAGCAAGTAAGTTGCTGGAGATGTGTTTGTAGAACATGTTTGGGCCTGTTTTTTTTTGGAATTGATGGCAGGCTTGGTAGTGGGGCTGTCCATTCCACCCCCTCCACTTCAAGTCTTATTATGGGGGATTAGCTCCCCAGGTGTAGAGGCTGGGTAATTAACCCAGTCCATAAAGTCTGCAGCTATACAGACAGGGAGGAGGCCGGGTGCAGCTAGATGCTGAAAGCTGCTGGTCTCGTGAGACGCCTTATCCCTTACCCAGGGAAGAAACTGGACTGTGTGCATTTGTGTGGATTTTTGTGTGGTTGCAGCAAGCCGTATGTATGGACAGGGAAGAACTCTGTATAGTAAGTGCTGGATAAGCAGGATTTTTTTTATGCCTGAAGTTAAAGGGGTTGTCTCGCGAAAGCAAGTGGGGTTATACACTTCTGTATGGCCATATTAATGCACTTTGTAATATACATCGTGCATTAAATATGAGCCATACAGAAGTTATTCCACTTACCTGCTCCGTTGCTAGCGTCCCCGTTGCCATGGTTCCGTCTAACTTCGGTGTCTTCTTGCTTTTTTAGACGCGCTTGCGCAGATGGATCTTCTCCCTTCGGCTGGTCTTGGAAGCGTCGGCTTTTTGGCTCCGCCCCCTTGTACGCGTCATCGCGTAGCTCCGCCCCTGTCACATGCCGATTCCAGCCAATCAGGAGGCTGGAACCGGCACACGTCATGGGGCGGAGCTACGCGATGACGCGTACAAGGGGGCGGAGCCAAAACGCTGATGCTTCCAAGACCAGCCGAAGGGAGAAGATCCATCTGCGCAAGCGCGTCTAAAAAAGCAAGAAGACACCGAAGTTAGACGGAACCATGGCAACGGGGACGCTAGCAACGGAGCAGGTAAGTGTATAACTTCTGTATGGCTCATATTTAATGCACGATGTATATTACAAAGTGCATTAATATGGCCATACAGAAGTGTATAACCCCACTTGCTGCCGCGAGACAACCACTTTAAGGCCGTATTTTGTTTATTTTATGCTTTCTAATAAACACAGGCCAAGCCTGTAGGACTTTATATGCTGTTGTGGTCTCTGACTGCCGCTCACACTGCAACCCCGCGCTCTACCTGAGCTGACTCTCCCACATATGATTAATATGAACATTATCGTGTAATTTTACAAAAATAATACCAGAAATGAATTCTCCATATCCAAATACATTAGGTTCCAAATGTGCAAGCCAATGCATAAAAAATTATGATTTTCACTGACACATGACATACTCTACTCTACAGCCTTCTGCAAATCGATCTGGCATATGCTGGATGCCTTAAAATGACAGATCATGCACCCTACTGCAATGAAAAATGCACTTTTCCCTTCGCCTTTGTGCTCAGTTTCTCCCAAAATAGCAAAATAACAAATACACATTCCCATTGCAATAGTTCTCTTTCACCCTTTATTGGTGCTAAGCTTCCATAGCTATTAGTACGGTGGGTTTGATTTATTGTCATTTACCATTTGCATTATAACTTTATTTTCTGTAATCCATCCTTAAGTTCGTAATATATTATTGCGGAATTGATGAATGTCATTTCAATCTGTTAAAAATCCCTTCACAATTTTATGTATTTTTCCAGTTCAGAATCATAACTTGGAGCTCAAGTCTCATCTGGGCCACACAAGGTCAACTGGACTGAAGCCTTTAAATTTCTAGCTACTTAAACGGTTGCATAATAAAATACTCCTTTCCAGATCTGACACGCACACGAGAAGTAATTCTATGACATACTGGAAACATCTCAGCTGGGAATCACAGAATGTCAGTGCAGAAGAATAGCGTCTATTACTGACTTCTCATATAATATGCTGAAGATAATAATATTAATAACATAGAACATTTTTTGGTACCATTTGGTTCACACTGCCCCCAGGAGTTCAGTTCAAAGCCTCTATTTGACAGTCCCTAAGCATTTGACAAGAAGGATAACACCACATGCAATGTGTTATAATATATAGTGATGAGCAATAAGTGGAGTAATCAGTTAGTGTCATTATCGGACCGATTTCATGAAATTCATGGGGGGTCAGGATGGTTTATTCCAATTAAAGTCAATTGGAGTAAAAATCAGGTACACTAATTTGCCTTCCAGAAGGTCCCCAATGCTGCCAAAACCCCCGAAATTGCATGGCAACACAGCCACACATCTGGAGAGCACCATGCTCCTCCCAAAAATAGGTCAAAATCAAGTGCAATAGTGTAGGGAGTCAATCATAGCACAGGGGTCAATATTAATGAGAAAGGGTAGCAAAATTGGTGCAAGCAAATATCCACAGATATCCCTTATTCCTGTCAAGCTTGACAAAGCCTCCTGTTGAGTTAAAATGTTGCTTGTCATGGAGGAATAAAGGATATCTGTGGATATTTGCTTGCACCATTTTTGCTGCCTTTTCTCATTTATATTGACTCTACTTGGATTGTTGGTTTGTAATCCAGTGGACTCTGCAGATTGATTGCCTCACTGACTTTAGTATCAAAAGGTTTTTGCTACTGACTAACCACTCTCTATATATCATAGCACAGGGGTTTCACTAAAAACAAAAGCAGGCCCACATTGGGTCTCCTAGCTCAAAAATTGCATTAAGGAAGGCAGCAGGTGTGTTACTTGTTTTAAAAGTAATGTCATATATTTTACACAGATAAATGCTGCCAGGTGAAGACAACACTCAGGCATGAGCCTGCTCCAAGAAACAATTGTAGAGCTACCAAAAATGTTGCTCTGCAGGACAGCAGGTGCGCTGCTTGCTTTACAAGCAATGACAAAATCTTACAAGGACAAATTCTCCCAAGTAAAGACAACATTTAAGCATAGGTCTCTGAGGAACAGCTGTAGAGCTGCCCAAAAATTTTCTATGCAAGACAGCAGGTGTGTTTCTTGTTTTTAAAAAAATGTCATAAAGTTTGCAAAGGACAAATTTTACCATGTGAACAGAACAGCCAAGCACGGACCTTCTCCAAGGAAAAGCCGTAGAGCTACAATTGCTGCTTGTTTCTTAGAAAATTTTAGTTTTTAGAGTAGGTGCAAACATGGTGGACGCAGGAGAAGGAGAGCAGCAGCACCACTGCATCTTGAAGTCAGAGTGTGCTTCTCAGGGAAATTTGAGAATTTGTAGCTCCATATTTTGATATTGACATATTTCTTATTTAGGAGTAAGTAGTAGGAGGAAACATGACAGAAGTAGAAAAAGGAAAGCAGTCGCATCACCACCAGCAACAGCATCTTGAGGTTACAGTGTGGTCTTTGATATAAAATCTCTGCTCATTCATACTTGAGCAAAAATTGCCAATGTGCTAACTAACCAATGGAATCTGCCACGGGGGTGCAGAAGTCAGGTGAAATTCATGCCTGGTTCAGTTTTATAAACATCAAGTGATCCACATTCTCTATGGAAAAACGGATGCTTTTGTGAGTTATCGCACCACTAGCTGTGCTGAACACCCTTCCTGATAGCACACTAGCAGCAGGGCAAGCAAGCACCTCTAAGGTATATTGTGCAACCTTTGGCCACTCATTCAGCTTAGACACCCAGATGTCAAAGGGACTAATGCCATGTCTGAGTACATCCACGTAGGAGATAACATACTCTTCTATCATCATAGGTATGCTGACTGTCAGTCCTACCCTGTGCTTTTGCTGCAGGCTATGATGGGCTAAAAAAGAACTATGCCACACCTCTATTAGACTTCCCCTGCCTCCGGTAGTAGTGCTGTTGTGGCAGCTTCCTGCTCATCCGTCATGAGTCACAGAGCTGCGATCCATTGCGGATGCTTCCTAGCTGCCATGGGGAAATGCTATGCTCAAGCTACTTAATAGTCTGTCCTGAAACTGCTGCATTTTGATGTTCCTCTCTAAGGAGATTTTTCATTTTCGCCTTGTAGAGGGGATTAATGAGGGTGGTCACCTAGTAATGAGCTGATGTTTTGATGTAGGCTATGCGATAGTCCTTCCTCAATCACTACAGAAGAACTGTTGATCACATTGGCACAATGTAATTGAATTCCCCAACCCCCACACGAGCTTCATAAGATTTGCAAATAATTCATAATGGAATGACATGCTTGCATTCAGGCTCTGTGCTCATGGATAGTTGGTGTGGTTTCTGACCTGGGACATGCTGAAATGTGGGGTAGATGTCAGTGTCAGTGAGAGTGGTGGTGGTCGCAGCTCAACATCTTCTTTCTCACTCCTGGCTCTGAAGCCAGCAGTCCGATTGTCAATTGCAGAGAGGACTGAAGTAGGTGTGCTACTGTCACTACACAAAATTGCCCCTCTGTGCTCAGAGGTTACTGCACGAACAGGGAGGGAGATGGAGGAAGAGGCAGTGGAAGAGGGAGCAGGATAAGGCTAACTCTTTGCCCTCTGGCCCAGACTATCACTCTTCTGTGCAATTTCAAAGAATGCCCAGGTTGCACATGCCCTGTGAGCAGACCTAGCTGTGGGCCTGTTGTTGCTGCTGCGACTAGTAGTAAACTGAGTGGTGGCACTGCCTATATTGGGTCAAGTACCTCATCATTTTCCACTTCCTCTTCATTGTCCTTGTCCTCCTGAGTGGACTCTATGTCACAGGGAGCACTGTGAGCTGGCACATCCATTTCCACATCCCCCTGAATATTCATGGCCTATGAAGGGCTGACTGCATGCACTGAGCAACCCTCATCTTCCTCTTTGGAGGAAAGAATGGCTGGGCATCAGTGCATTCAATGTCTTGGTCTTCTCCCTCTGGTTGTTTGTCTAGTTGACATCCATGACATTGAATGGTCAAACAGCTCTTCAGACTGATCCACGTGAATGTCTTCGAAGTGTGTGGGATATTTGGCACAGGTTGAAGTAGAGGGGGATGCTCATGGCTGACTGGTGCAGACTGACTGCTGTATATCTGCAACTGGGAGGAAGAGAAGGTCGTGGTAGTTCAGCAATGCTGTGTCCTCCACTCTACAACCTGTTCTGCATGCTGCAGATGTAACATTCAGGTAAAAGTACTTCTATAGAATGGCAGAGGGCTTACCTTACCTCCTTCAGAATGTGGAGCTGTTGCTTCAGTGAGAGCCACTTGAAGTGCCAATTTGGCCAGCCCTATCCCACCTCCATTGTCACCGACACATCTGTTACTCCTTGCTTTCTTCATGTTTCCTTTTTATTTATTTTTTTCATATTGAGTTTTTAAGTGTAGGTTTTTTGTAACTTATTAGCTAACTTTGTAGTTTCCAGAAAATCACTGCCAGCTACATAAAGCCTTCAAATAATTCATAGTAGCCAGACTGGTGACTTTGAACGATGTATGAGGCAACTCATATGCACTGTGTGTATTTGCTGTTTCCCTGTTAGGATTTTTTTTATATTAACAAAATATGTATCACTAACTATATAAACCACAATCCCTGAGAGGCACGATATGTGACAACAGAGGCCACAGACTATAGCATGTATATTTGCATCCCTGTTTAGCGTAGCCTAATTGCATTCCCCAAACCCTACTCTAGCTGCGGAACTTCAAAATAATTTGTAGTGGCTGGCCTGGAGACTTTGTACAACGTCTGAGACAACAAACAGAGAACTGCAATACTCCCAATGCCCAAGCGTATTTTGTTTGTCTGTTTGGATGCTATGATATGTTGATAGCAGCAGAAATATACCCTCTCCCAATATACAGACCAGGTTTGGTATAGGCAATAGAACTCTCCCTCTAATAGAACCAATTTAAGCTCTCTGCTGGTATACAAGCTTAGCAGCAATATATCCTCTATAGAATATCTCAATATATCCTCTATAGAATATATAAATATATCCTCTATAGAATATCTATTAACAACAGACCACATGTTATATAGGCAAATAAATGTGATTCAACTTCTTTGTCCTGTGCTCAATTGTAAAATGGATGCTGGTTAGAGATGAGCGAACGTACTCGGATAAGCACTACTCGTCCGAGTAATGTGCTTTATCCGAGTACCTCCCCGCTCGTCTTGAAAGATTCGGGACGCGCTGCGGAGCGGGGAGCTGCAGGGGAGAGCGGGGAGGAACGGAGGGGAGATCTTTCTCTCTTCTCTCCCGCTCTGCCCCGCTCCCCGCTGCGACTCACCTGTCAGCAGCGGAGCGTCCCGAATCTTTCAGGACGAGCACAGTGGTACTCGGATAAGGCACATTACTCGGACAAGTAGTGCTTATCCGAGCACGTTCGCTCATCTCTAATGCTGGTTACATTGTGACTATATTATATATGATTAGGTATGTGATGCAGTTGTCCAATGAAATTGCTGCCCATATGAAAGATGGAGGACACATTTTGAGATATCAGTAAGGTGCCCACAATTTTCACCAAAAATCGGTTTGGACATTGTATGAAAATTGGGACGATTTTATAATTTGGCAACTAGATCAGCAATGCTAGTAATTTCCAATATGAACAGAAAATGCAGCGCAAGAACTTCACATAAAAGCTAATAATGGAGGTTAATACCATTTCTCAGCCTGCAGTGCCGTACAAGCAGCTCTCACCATGAAATTGCTCTCTAATGTTCCCTAGCCTACTGCAAACGACTTCAGTTATACCATTCTGTGTCTGCTGTGCATTAGACATAGTGTTGTGCACAGCCACTTTTAAATAGGGAAAGTTATATACACTATACAGTTCTCCTAATCCTCTGTGCAAGAAGCCCAACGCTCCTTCTTAGGGCTACATCTGACCATGTGCATTATAGTTGTGGCTGGCTGTCTGGGAGTAGTAGTGCATCAATTTTTGTATTACGCATCTAGGCCTGTTCCCAGCCATTCAGTAATTGCGTTCTCAGCCTGCAGTGCCGTACAACCAGCTCTCACCGTGAAATTGCTCTCTCTAATATTTCCTAGCCTACTGCAAACGACTTCAGTTATACTGTTCTGTGTTTGCAGTGCATTACACAGAGGTCTCACAGCTAAACAGTACTGTAATATTTCCTGGGCCACAGCAAAGTATTTCAGCTCTGCCGCTGTGCAGAGCGTTTCACAATACCCTTTCCTTGGTTAGGTTGAGATAGCCGCAGTTACCAGCACTATCCACTGGCTTTAGAGTCTTCTCCCACTCCACACAGCCTCTATAATCTACATGTCTCTGCGAGCAGTAAATTACCCCTAGGTATCAGCGCAAGACAGTGGGTTAATTTTTTACAAGTCACAGCATGAAGCGTCCGCTATCTACAAGTCTCTGTGTGCGGTGAATTAAGCCACAGTTGTCAGTGCTGTACAGTGGGGTAATTTATTTGGGCCCTGCTCTATTCTTAATCTGCCATGATGAGGAGTAGGGGTAAGGGTCGAGGACGTGAACACGGACGCGGATGTCCAAGTGAGGGTGTGGGCACAGGCCGAGTTCCTGGGTGTGGTGAATCACAGCCCGCTGCTGCGGGATGAGGAGAGAGGCAAGTTTCTGGGCTCCCCAGCTGCATATCACAATTTACGGGTCCGCGTGGTAGACCTTTATTACAAACAGAACAGTGTGAGCAGGTCCTGTCGTGGATAGCAGAAAATGCGTCCAGCAATGTATCAACCACCCAGGCTTCTACGCAGTCCACTACTCCCGGCCTAGGGACTGCAACTCTGAATCCTCTGGCTGCTGCTCCTCCTTCTTCCCAGCCTCCTCACTCCATGAAAATGACATATTCTGAGCAGGCAGACTCCCAGGAACTGTTCTCGGGTCCCTGCCATGAGTGGGAAAAAACGGTTCCTCTCTCACCTGAGGAGTTTGTCGTGACCGATACCCAACCTTTGGAAAGTTCTCGGAGTCCGGGTGATGAGGCTGGGGACTTCCGGCAACTGTCTCAAGAGCTTTTTGTGGATGAGGATGATGAGACACAGTTGTCTGTCAGTGAGGTAGTAGTAAGGGCAGTAAGTCCGAGGGAGGAGGGCACAAAGGATTCGGAGGAAGAGCAGCTGGACGATGAGGTGACTGACCCCACCTGGTTTGCTAAGCCTACTGAGGACAGGGCTTCAGAGGGGGAGGCAAGTGCAGCAGCAAGACAGGTTGGAAGAGGCAGTGGAGTGGCCAGGGGTAGAGGCAGGGCCAGAGCGAAGAATCCCCCAACTGTTTCCCAAAACACCCCCTCAGGACAAGCCTCTGTGCAGAGGGCTAGGTGTTCAAAGGTGTGGATGTTTTTCAGTGAGAGCGCAGACGACCGACGAACAGTGGTGTGCAACCTGTGTTGCGCCAAGATCAGCCGGGGAGCCACCACTACCAGCCTTACCACCACCAGCATGCGAAGGCATATGATGGCCAAGCACCCCACAAGGTGGGACGAAGGCTATTCGCTGCCTCCGGGTTGCACCACTACCTCTTCCCCTGTGCCCCAGCCTGCCACACAGATCCAATCCCCCTCCCAGGACACAGGCACAAGTGCCTCCCGGCCTGCACCCACACCCTCACCTCCGCCGTCCTCCACTCCATCCAGCAATGTCTCTCAGCTGTCCCTAACACAAGCGTTGGAGTGAAAGCGCAAATACGCCACCACCCACCCGCACAAGCTTTAAACATGCACATTGCCAAATTAATCAGCCTGGAGATGCTGCCGTACAGGCTTGTGGAAACGGAGGCTTTCAAAAACATGATGGCGGCGCGCAGCCCTGCGCTACTCGGTCCCCATTCACCACTATTTTTCCCAGTGTGCTGTCCCAGCCCTACACCAGCATGTCTCCTGCAATATAAATCGTGCCCTCACCAACGCGGTTACTGGGAAGGTCCACTTAACCACAGACACGGGGACAAGTACTGGCGGGAAGGGCCACTATATCTCCCTGACGGTACATTGGGTGAACTTGGTGGAAGCCGGGACCGAGTCAGAGCCTGGGACTGCTCACATCCTACCCACACCCAGAATAGCGGGTCCTACCTTGGTGCTGGTATCTGGGGCGTTTTCTGCCATGTCCTCCAAACCCTCCCCCTCCTCCGCCACGTCTACCTCTCAATTAAGAAGTGTGAGCACGTCGCCAGCAGTCGGTAGTGCACGGCGTGGCAGCACAGTGGTGGGCAAGCATCAGCAAGCCGTGCTGAAATCAATCAGCTTAGGTGACAAGAGGCACACGGACCCCGAGCTGTTGCAGGGTCTGAGAGAGCAGACCGACCTCTGGCTTTCGCCGCTGAGCCTCCAACCGGGCATGATCGTGTGTGACAACGTCCGTAACCTGGTGGCGGCTCTGCAGCTCGGCAGCCTCACACACGTGCCATGCCTGGCCCACATTTTCAATCTGGTGGTTCAGCGGTTTCTGAAAAACTACCACCACTTGTCTGACCTGCTCGGCAAGGTGCGCCGCATCTGCGCACATTTCCGCAAGTCCACCATCAACGCTACCACCCTGAGGACCCTGCAACATCGGTTTCAGCTGCCAGAGCACCGACTGCTGTGCGACATGCCCACACGGTGGAATTCTACGCTGCTGAAATGCTACAGGGGTCTGCCTATACTTCTGCTACAGGAATGTTACTGGGGTCTGCCTATACTTTTGCTACAGAAATGTTACAGGGGTCTGCCTATACTTTTGCTACAGAAATGTTACTGGGGTCCGCCTATACTTCTGCTACAGAAATGTTACTGGGGTCCGCCTATACTCTTGGTACACCAATATTTTAGGGGTTCGCCTACACTCTTGCTACAGAAATGTTACAGGGGTCTGCCTATACTTTTGCTACAGAAATGTTACAGGGGTCCGCCTATACTCTTGGTACACCAATGTTTCAGGGGTTGGCCTATACTTTTCCTACTGAAATGTTACTGGGGTCCGCCTATACTTTTACTACAGAAATGTTACAGGGGTCCGCTTATACTTCTGCTACAGAAATGTTACTGGGGTCCACCTATACTTTTACTATAGAAATGTTACTGGGGTCTGCCTATACTTTTGCTACAGAAATGTTACTAGGGTCCGCCTATACTTTTGCTACAGAAATGTTACAGGGGTCTGCCTATACTTTTGCTACAGAAATGTTACAGGGGTCCGCCTATACTCTTGGTACACCAATGTTTCAGGGGTTGGCCTATACTTTTCCTACTGAAATGTTACTGGGGTCCGCCTATACTTTTACTACAGAAATGTTACAGGGGTCCGCTTATACTTCTGCTACAGAAATGTTACTGGGGTCCACCTATACTTTTACTACAGAAATGTTACAGGGGTCTGCCTATACTTTTGCTACAGAAATGTTACTGGGGTCCGCCTATACTTTTGCTACAGAAATGTTACAGGGGTCTGCCTATACTTTTGCTACAGAAATGTTACTGGGGTCCGCCTATACTCTTGGTACACCAATGTTTCAAGCGTTCGCCTACACTCTTGCTACAGAAATGTTACAGGGGTCTGCCTATACTTTTGCTACAGAAATGTTACAGGGGTCTGCCTATACTTTTGCTACAGAAATGTTACTGGGGTCTGCCTATACTTCTGCTACAGACTAGGGCAGGAATGTGGGCCGATGCCCTTAGCAGAGTGAAACTCTGCCATGTTTGGGCACTCTGATTTCCTCATGTGTAATACTATGCTTGAGTTCCTTGGGCTCGCCTATGCTGTGAGTGCACAAAGACTTCCCATAGCGGTGTTTTACCTGTCTGGCACAAACACACTGACTGACTAGGGCAGAAATGTAGGCCGAGGCCCTTAGCAGGGTGAAACTCTGCCATGTGTGGGCACTTTGATTTCCTCATGTGTAATACCATGCTTGAGTTCTTTGGGCTCGCCTATGCTGTGAGTGCACAAAGACTTCCCATTGCATTGTTTTACCTGTCTGGCACAAATACACTGACTGACTAGTGTAGAAATGTGGGCCGAGGTCCTTGGCGGGGTGAAACTCGGCCATGTTTGGGCGCTCTGATTCCTTCCTGTGTAATACCATCTTTGTGCACCGACAGCATAGGCAAGCCCAAGGAACTCAAAGACTTCCCATTGCGGTGTTGAGCTATCTGACGCCTACATAGAATGAATTGTGTGGGGACACGTGGATTTCCCATCGCTATGTAACCCACGGCGCGTTGGGTCACACAAGGTGGAGGCTGGGACCGAGCCTGACACTGGGCCCGCTCACGTGCTTCCCACACAGAGTATTGCTGCATTGTGGAGATGTGTAGAAGTGCTGGCACCAGAGTTCCCTCTATGCCCACGTTTGCGGCTCCTAACAATTTTGTGACAGAGGTGGCACGGGATTGGAATGATGATCGTACGTCAATTTATCATCAATTCTCAACAGCATTGGGGACTATCGCCCGCGCTTTCAAAGGGGGTCGCTGCCTGGCCCTGCCAACACTCTGCAGTGTGTGCCTCCGGTTCCTCCTCATCCAGAACGCACGTATAAATAGACATGAGGGTGATGTGGCTATGAAGTGAGCGTGTGGCATGAGGGCAGCTGAACGCTGCGCAGGGAAATTTTTGCTTATTAGGCCTTACTATTTATGCATTTTGTGCATGTGTATAGAAGGAGTATTTTTGATAAGCCTTTAAATTCATATTCAGAAATTCAGAGATATCTTACACCCGACAAAGGCCAAACCCTTGAAAATCTTCTCAAAACATGAGGTTATGGACTTGTGCACAGCACACACTTCTTGGGAACTGCAAGCTAAGCTGAATTAAAACTTTGCTGTACAATACTTGACCCACTGGTGTAATTATAGGGGATTCAGAGGTGCAGTTGCATCCAGGCCCAAGAACCTTAGGGGTCCATAATGCCTCTTTTCTCCATATAGGGAGCCCAGTACCTTTAATAAAGCATTATAGTTGGGGGCCGTGTTACAAGTTTGCATTGGGGCCTAGGACCTTCAAATTATGCCTCTGACTTGACCATATGACTATAAAATGTCTCATTGGATAATTTTGAAGAAATATCATGTAGCATCAGCCATGGTTTGTAAGTTCACTGCAGACAAAGGCAGAGGAGAGTCCACAATGGAAGGGTGCTTAAGTCTACTTTTGGCCACTGAGGCTGATGAACATTGGCTCGTCCCCCAGATTGATTTGCCACATACCCCCTGGAATGGTGCTAAGTAAAAGCTGTTTTTGCTAACAGTTTTTTTTTGCTAGGATAAAAATTAAAAAAAAATATATATATATTGTTTTGTTTTTCCCTGTCTTGCTGATAAACTATTTGTATATCCTTCCTGTATCTTTTGATCTGATTTATCTTGCAAGGTGATATCTTGGATGTCTATTGATACCTTGCATGTATTTCTACTTTTAGCACTTTAAGCAAACTTGATTAATATTTGGCCTGTGTGTATGCTAGCCCATTATTATCTTTGTGGAACCTGCCATAAAACAGTACAACATCATGAATTGATACAAATGTAACAACCACTGGCTTGACTGAGATGGCACGCAACCGAGAAATCATAGTGCGTCTATGCTATTTGCGTAGCCTGGCAGTCATTAGACTACAGTAGGCTTCGTAAATAGCATAAGGCACTGAATGAACATTTGGCGTGTTAAACAGATATATCATGCTGAACGTTCCTTTGGCAGTTGATATATCTGTAAGTGCGGTCAAACTGGTCTTTTGAGATGGAAATTTTAAAACAATTTTGGAGTCACTTAATAACCTTGCTTCCTCTGTGATGTTAAATGGGCCATTACTAGCATCTATGTGTTCAAAGTAATTTGGTCTGTAAAAGGATGACTGTTAGGACTCGTTCAAATGAGCGCTGTGGGTGCGTAGTATAACCGCGTGCAAAGATCGCGGCTATACTGCACTAAAGATTGCGTGAACGGGCTAATTCCAACTACTTGAATTAGCCCATTCACATGATCTGAGGTGCGTGGTGCGTGTTTTTCAGCTCCCATAGGAGTGTATGGAAAGCACAAAGCAAAGATAGAACAGGTCCTATCTTTTCACGCATCATGGAGCTTAGATGCGACCTTGCAGTTGCATGATCTATCTTCGTTAGGTGCGCAAATTTAGCGTGCCCAACATTTTTTCATTGGTTCCTATAGAATTGCTTTCTGTGAGCTCCTATACTGCGCGCCCACAGTGCTCATCTGAACAAGGCCTTATGATGACTGTTCCATATTGAGGTGACATAAAATTAGACAATATTTTTCAGAACTGCAGATGGACACAGGTAGGCAGCTTTTAGGTATACTGATGCCGAGGTAATGAAGTGTCTTTCCAGTGGACTAACCCAAGAAGAAGGAGTTCAAACCTTTCTACTTACCTAGAGTGTCAAAATGATGGCCTAACCAAATCACATGGCACAAGTTAGGGACCCAACCCAGTTGGATTTGTGTACACTTTATGGCTATGTTCCTGAGAACACACAAATTATGTTGCCTCACAGAATACCTAAGGATTGAACTTTTTAATGTTCTTTCCTTTTTACTTTTGTAACTGCTGTTGTACATTTTATGTTTGTCCTTTATTTCTTTATTTTTGTAATGCTTAAGCACTATATCTTCATATGGCAATGTCCAAAACTTCAACACTTCTGCCTTGTTACCCTAAACGACCCTAAAAGGGTCAAACTTGATGAGTATTTTCACATGGCCTTGAGAGCAATATTAAGCTAATGACCTCCTGATCATTGTTGTTACGGAATTCGCTTGGCAAACAGAGAGATGAGTAATTACTGCACATTAAAAATAGCATAATTCCCTGTGAGGCTGGAATCATAGATACAGTTCTTTGAACCAAAGTTAGGAGTGGATTCATAAGGAATGGGAAATATAAAGGAAGGACTTATATTTCTCCTTTCTACTAGATTCATTTCTGACTTTCAAAAACTGCGCCTTAGGCTGGATTCACATGAACGTATATCGGCTCGGTTTTCACGCCGAGCCGATATACATCGTCTCTCTCTGCAGGGAGGGAGGCTGGAAGAGCCAGGAGCAGTGCTCTGAGCTCCCGCCCCCTCTGTGCCTCCTCTCCGCCCCTCTGCGGGGCTAATTCTCAGAACTGGTTGGTTGTCTCCTGTACCGGCAATAGTTAACCAAGCCCAGCACCGCAACTCCTCCTTACCCCCATCCATGTGGCAGGAGGCAAGGTTCCATGGCGGTGACATTGAACAAATAAATAATAAAAATCCTGACAGCTCTAGGGGACGCCCCCATGGCTGGACACCCTAGGCACTGGCCCTCCAGTGCCTAGTCACAAATATGGCTCTATGTTTATGTTTAGTGCCAATCATCCTTTAGCGTCATGTGCTCTGTGGGTTGGTGAAGATTTCCATACACACAAATTCTGCCATGTTAGATTACAACAGTCAAAAGGAGGATATTTTCTTTTGCTTTACTCTTTGCACCGTAAATGGAAGGACCACTTTATTAGAGATACTGGCCCTTTCACGCAGTCCTGTAAATTAGACCAGTGACTCCAGAGTGTAGCATAAAATCAAGTGAGCAAGTTTCACAAGGAACAGCTTCAGTGTGAATCCACATTGTAATGGGAAAATCAAGTGATCTGAGACACTTCAACGAAGCCTGGTCATCTGTGTTAGACTATTCAGGGTCAGGTTTTTATACACTGCTAAGCTTGTAGCGTATTCTCATGCAACGGTGTGGAGAGTATACAGTTCATTGACAAAAGGGGTTAAAGGAGGATGTCAAAAATTGTTCTAAATTGCAGCCCAACACAATGCTAGTGCTCAAAGTAATGCGTCAAAATGCACAACTTGCCAGTCCTAACACTTATGGGCTATAACAGAAGGGCAAGACTCCAGTGAGTAAAAGAATGTAAAAATTGAATCACTGAGCAGTGGAAAAACATCACATGGTCAAATGAATCCAGATTTCTGTTGCACCATGCTGATGGGAGGTCAGAATTTGGCACAAGCAGCATGAATTGGTGAACCCTTCCTGTCAGTTCAGACTGGTGGAGGAGTAATGGTGTGGGCAATGTTTTCTTGGTGCATCCTGGGTCCTCGGATAGCTGTGGATATCATGACAAATTGCTGTGGTTCTAAAGGCTAAAGGAGCTACTGGATGACTAATAATGTAGCTATTCAGTGTATATAATGCACATAACTCAAAACAGATCTAAAATAAACCGTTTCTAAGATACAGGAAGCCTTCAATTATCGTTATCATCACTGACCAGCTATGTGTGAGCTGAGCTACAAAGTATGGAGTTTCCAGTGTCATTTATTTTACTGTGACGTCTTGCAGAGTAGTGAGATGTAACAGTGTCTTCATACATGGTTTTAATATAATGAAATGACGCAGAACCTCTCCCACTTCTGCTCTCAAGAACAAATCTCTATCATTTCCTTTATCTACATTCGTGGTCGTAACAGCTGAATAATTTATGTCCTTTGTAAAAATTTCCCCGCTTCTGCCAAGAACAAGAACATGAACATAATATTCCAGACTTGTATATTTAATTGTCACTGGAGGCAAAATTTGAAGTCTTTGTACAGAGGAAGTATCTATGTCATATCTGTACCCTCTTCTTCCAGATAGTATTAACAAACGTATGCCTATGATGCAGTTCACGCACGAGCAATAATTAATTTCATGCAAAAGATCTGCTGTTGTTAATAAAATGGATCACTTAATCCTGTGTATTACAATTAGCGCATTGACGTTTACCCTACTTAATAAAGTACTATTAAGCAGTGAATTTCTCTGAAGTCTATTTAAAGATGACTTGCCAGCTCTTGTGACATGTCCTTACAACTATGCATGATACCATTCTTCTGTTATTGCCCCAAGAAATGTATAAATTGTCGACTGGGTATTACAAATTCCCCCTGTTAATAGGATGCATCCACATACAGTCTGACATTGTCCAAACAACGCTCTTCTAAAATTGTGTAAGGACATGCCTCTTAAAGGGGTTGTACCATAGTTAGGATATAACTTTCTGAACAGTGGACGTCTCACCGCTTAGACCCCTGCCAATCCCGAGAACGCGGGTCCCCTGATCTTCTCACTGCGGGCTTACTGCTCCCCCCTCCCAGAGAGGAGGAGACTAAATGGAGCACTGGTCGCGCAATCGCTCTAGTGCTCCATTCACTTTTAATGGGATTGCAGATATACTCTAGAAGGTGTGCGGCATCCGAGCATAGACATGCTGTTGCGGGGAAGACCACGGGGTAAAGTAAGATGGTTGTAAGATGGTTGTCACAGGTGGCTCTGCTATCTCTGCCGGCAATAGCAGACTATGGCCCAGCTCTGTCACGCGCAGTGCAAACACAAACAAAACTAAATGGTGGTAATAGTTCTTAACGGTTTTGTCACGTGACACCAGTACCTCTTCTCGAGTGATTGGTCCTTTGGTTGAAATAAAAGAGTCCACGGTCAGAAAGTGAGTTTTCAAACCAGAGGTACACAGTTGTTCTTTACTCACATAATCTAACTTTGATTTTCCAAGAATAAAGTATGTTGACAGACTTACACATAACACTTCTGACAATTTCCTTCTGACTTAACTTTGTTACACACATACGCTTTCTAGGAGTCACTTTTCTTCCCAATATCTAGGTGGCCTCAGTCTCAGTTATCTGATAGAGGATCCCTGGGGGTATGCTTCTGACATGGTGGGAAACACACAACTCTGCTTTTTCCTACTTGCTAGTTACTCTCTCCGACTGTTACAGCAGGAACCATCAACTCTGAGCTTTAGTCCCCAGAGGGGATATATCCTATGGCAAATGAGATAGGCCAGCAGCATTGCGTAGGCAGAAGCAAATGAGCTTCAGCCTTCACCAACTACATCTCTCAACTCCCCACTCCACTCTAGACTCCGCCTCCCAACTTCTCTAAAACTCCCACAATGCTGCACACACCAAGTTAAAGGAAGGTAGCTAGAGAGACACCAGGCATTGACCTTTTGATGAACTGTCTAGGCCAATACACATAACCAGAGACAGACTTACCACCACAAAGCTTATTAGCACCAACATAAAACATAGACCAATGCAAGTACACTCAAATACACAGACAGACATACACATACACCAAAGACACCCCAACTCTGAGGCACTACAGTTGCAGCTTGGGTATTTCCTTCAGCCCCATTGAAATAAATGGAGCGCCAACTGTGCGTTGTGGCCAGTGCTCCATTCACAATGATGTCACTTCAGGGGGGTGGGTGGTGAGAAGCGACCCCAGCAGTAACAGTCAGAGCAAGACACATGAGTTCCATCCTGGAGATTGTTTTGGGGTCTCAGAATTGTGGTAAAACCCCTTAAAGGGAAATGGTAATTCAGTTTCAATTTATTTACAATAGGGGAATTGTACAACAAGAGTTCTTCTAAAAGTGTTCTAGCATTGTTATTTCATGAGGAATACAAGTATTCGATAAAACAGACAGGAAAGCTCTCAAGTGTCCTGTAAAACCAACAGAATTTGTAGCTACCTAAAGCAGGCCATATATCTTTGATAAGGATCAATTGTGGTGCACATGATACAATCATCTTTTGTACGAATGTTCCTACTAGTAGCAGAACAGAGGGTTATTCTGGGAGGAAATAAACCGGTTAAAACGGTCCAGAGTGGTGTAATAGCATAAAAGAATTATTACTTACCCCACATCCCCCACTGCTCCTGTTCATCTAGTGACCACTCCCCCTCAGGTCTTCACTCCTAGATGTATATTTCGACATTCTTATGACCACTATGGCCAATCACTATCTCTGCTATAGTGATCACATGACCATGGGTCAGGATATACACCCAGAAGTGAAGACCAGTGGGGAACCAGTAACAGAATGAACAGGAGAAGTGGGGGAACAAGGGCTAGTATTTCTTATGTTATTGCACTGCGATTTGACCAGCATGGAAAATGATCACTGAGGTTTCAGCAGATTATGCCATACACCTACAATTTTGACCATGATTAGCCAACATTTTCCAATAGGAAGAATCAAATATTTGGTAGATTATGGTCTGTCATTGTCCAGTGCGACAATAGTTTGTGATGGTTGCTTGAATTTGCTAAAATCAGTAAGTCTCATATACATTCTTTGTCAAAAAAACCAAGCCCCTAGAAAAAGTTGTCATTTTGCTGTAAAACTCAGCATGCAGTTACATCTCAGGCAGATATGAAAATTATTAGAGTTGTTGCATGATTAGATAAACGGTTTTGCCACCTGATGCTCTATGAGTGGTTCTACCCTTGGCCTATAACCGTGATGGCGAACCTATGACACGCGTAGCCATAGTCGCTGACACGCGGCCGCTCACCCCGTTAGTGAATACTGGCAGGGGCCATGGCTCCCCTGCTAGTATTCACTAACCGGCACTACTAGCAGCGCTGATCCCGGCGCACACTGTGATGTCAGTGTGCAGCCAGGATCCTCCTCCCCCCGTTCCCCGACGTCTCTTACCTGTTGGTTCTGTGGGAGCGTCCAGGGGAGAAGGCGTCCTGCAACACACTGACGTCACAGTGTGCGCCAGAGATCGTCGCTGCTGGAGGGCGCCGGGCACAGGAGGAGCGGAGCATCCATGAGGTAAGTACGTGGGTCTCGTAGGGGGCAGTCACCGCTGGGGGGGGGGGGGGTGCTGTAAGGGGAGCAGGTAATGCTGGGGGGGGGGGGGCCCGCTGTAAGGGGGGGCAGATACTGCTGGGGGGAGCCGCTGTAAGGGGGGCAGATACTGCTGGGGGGGGCCGTTGTAAGGGAGGCATATACTGCTGGGGGGGTGCTGTAAGGGGGGCAGATACTGCTGTGGGGGGCCGCTGTAAGGGGGGCAGATACTGCTGTGGGGGGCAGGTAATGCTGGGGGGCCGATACTGCTGGGGGCTGCTCTGGGTAGTGCTGTCGCTGCTGGGTGGCCGCTCTGGGTGGTGCTGTTGCTGCTGGGTGGCCGCTCTGGGTGGTGCTGTCGCTGCTGGGTGGCCGCTCTGGGTGGCCGCTCTGGGTGGTGCTTTCACTGCTGGGTGGCCGCTCTGGGTGGTGCTGTCGCTGCTGGGTGGCCGCTCTGGGTGGTGCGGTTGCTGCTGGGGGGGCGCTCTGGGTGGTGCTGTCGCTGCTGGGGGGGCTGCTCTGGGTGGTGCTGTCACTGCTGGCGGACGCTGTCGCCGCTGGGGGCTCATCATTACTGAGATAAGTGAGGGGGAGGCAGCGAGAGGTGAGGGCCTGTGCTATAGCTGTTTTGGGTTTATTAAATACAGTTATACATTACAATTATACATTTTTGTTATTTAAACTATAAATACCGTGAATTTATGGATTTTTTTCTCGAAGTGACACACCACCAGAGTTATGCTCTGTTTTTTGGTGAATTTTGACACACCGAGCTCAAAAGGTTGCCCATCACTGGCCTATAAAAAGGCTTTTCTAAGCTATTTCTTTGGAGTGGAGTTCTTTTTGCGCTTTTGTAGAGCTTGTTGACCACGAGATGCCTCTACAATGCAATACAAAACATTTTGCCTAGTTAACAAAGTTTTAGTGGGGAAGCATAATTGGAATGCAATAAGCTTGATAGTCGTATTGATGAGTTGCCCACCACCTGAGCCCTTCTGACCAGACTGGTAGAAGTTATTGGGGCCAGTGGTTGCGTGATGCCCCATGAAAAGAGCAACTGTGCCCAAGATGCCCTCGACAGACCACCAGTAGAGAGAGGATCCTGTGATCGTCTGAAAAACATGAAGAACTCCAACTGTTTCATCATCTGCCATCCAAATACAGGTGGCACCATTGTTACAGATTCCTGTGTCTGTCATAACCATTTCCAGGAATGCCTCTACAACATTGTCACCCTTCCATGCCCTCCCCAGTTGCCAGATTTATTGCCAATTGAACATGTATGGAAACATCTGGGATGCCAATTTTGACAACCTACAAGTTGACACGATTTGGAGGCTAAGTTACAGCAAATGTAGAGCGATATGTTTTAGGATACCATACTGAACCTGTATGCCTTCGAACCCGCCCATAGCACATCTTGTATCCAAGATAGAGGTGGCCCAATAGGGTACTAGAGCCTCCATGCCCGCCCGTATCACATTTTGTATCCAAGCTAGAGGTGGTACAACAGGGTACTAGAGCCTCCATGCCCACCCGTATCACATTTTATATCCAAGCTAGGGGTGTTACAACAGAGTACTAGAGCCTCCATGCCCACCCATATCACATTTTGTATCCAAGCTAGAGGTGTTACAACAGGGTACCAGAGCCTCATTTCAATTATTTAGTTTTCCACAATAAATTATCCTTTTGCTCTGATATTGTAATCACTTACTTCTATGAATGTTACAATCCCACATAGAAAGGGTTAAGGGTGTGTTCATATATTGAAATTTTCCTGCGGATTTGACATTAAATCTGTGCCAATTCTGCCACAAATCTACAGCAAGTCCGCTTCCCAGTACTTTCAATGGGAATCCATGATGTCATATATACAGCACAGATTTGTTCTGCCATGAATTCCAAATCTGAATGAGGAGAATAAAGAAGGGTTATGTCACGTTTGAGGCAGACTCTGCAGCATGTAGAATACATGTTTGGAACTCCACCAGTAGATTTGTCCATTTAAAAGGGCTAAATCCACATGCAGATCCACAGCCATACATTTGCATAGCCATGGCAGAAATACACAGCTCAGCTGTGCAAGTCTGCCATGGTTTTTACAGGTGGGATTCAAATGTCAAAATCCACATCAGATTCCTTCGTGTAAACATACCCTAATAGTTTCAGATATAGACAGAAAGTTTATATAGCTCCAGGATTACAGTATTTCTCATTAGGAATATTAAGTTTTAAAAGCCATATAATGGGCACTATAAGGCCAATTACATAGGAAGTACTGTAACCTAAGCTTATTCTTGGATAGTAGAGACTGTAGTATTGCACAATGAAGAAATACAGGCAGTCAATATGCAAACTCCATATTGTGGCTATCATGGTCAGATTTTGTCATTGGTACAAGGTATAAATACTGAGCCTCCATACCACTCTAAAAGACAAAATGAGCAAAAGCAAAGAACTAATAAACTATGCAAAGTCTTGAAGGGGTTGTTTGGTTTGGAAAACCTGACTTTCAATGTGCAGAGCATTTATCATTCTAGAGGACACAACAAATTCATGTATTACACAGGCAAGCCATAGATTTAAAGGGAACCTGTCATGTTGAAAATTCAGTCCAATTTGCAGGAAGCATCTTATAGAGCAGGAGGAGCTGAGCAGATTAATATATAGTTCTATGGAAAAAGATTTAGCAAAGCTAATAATTTAGCCATTCAAACCTCTGCTTATTCTGTGCTTAGGAGTCCAGTGGGTGGTCCTATTTAATTAGTGATTAACAGTTATCTCACTTTCAGGAAGGGAAGTCAGTCCCTGAGGAGGACCGCCCACTGGACTCCTAAACCCAGAATGAGAACAGATTTTCATTAATAAATTATTAGCTCTACTGAATCTTTTCCCACAAAACTAAATATTAAAGATGAGCGAGTATACTCGCTAAGGCACATTACTCGAGCGAGTAGTGCCTTAGCCGAGTATCTCCCCACTCGTCTCTAAAGATTCGGGGGCCGGCGGGGGGCGGGTAGCGGCAGGGGAGAGCAGGGAGGAACGGAGGGGAGATCTCTCTCTCCCTCTCTCCCCCCTGCTCCCCGCCGCAACTCACCTGTCACCGGCGCCGGCCCCCGAATCTTTAGAGACGAGCGGGGAGATACTCGGCTAAGGCACTACTCGCTCGAGTAATGTGCCTTAGCGAGTATACTCGCTCATCTCTACTAAATATCAATCGTCTCAACTGCTCTACCTGTAGATGGCACCTCCTCCTACCCCCACACCCCTCGAATAAAGGAAGAAGTATCTCTCCTCCCTTTTTCCAGTATCCCTTTCCCTATACCTCCCTAATAAAAGCTATGTGGGACGATGTTTTGAATGACTGCACCAAATTCAGATTAGATTAGTTATACTGAGCAACTCTCAGAAATATCTGATATAGTCTTTTACTTATTTATCATATTCAAAATGTCTCAGTCAAACCTCAAATATATTACCAGTTTACCCTTTGTAAAGTGTAAAAGAATTTCATAAAAACATTAAAAAAAAAAGAGAACTGTGTATTGATCCATTTCCACTACAGCGGCTCAGCAGGGAAATTGAACACAAGGTTCAGGATTCTGCCATGTATTATATAGATGGTCACTGGGGTTTCAAGCATTGTGATTCTCTGAGATTACTTTTGTGTTGGGACACCTAGCAAAAAATGGATTGCCCATTTAATGGGGCTTTTCGTGGAAATACCATCGATGACCTCAGAAGAGGTCATCAATAATTGACTGGCTAGGGATTTTTTTTTAAAGGGGCTTTCCGTGGAAATACGATTGTTAACCTATCCTAAGGATAGATTAGCTGAGCAGGCGCATGCTGTCAGCGCCGTAATAACAGAGGTCGGAGTGGAAGTCTCTGCGCCGACCTCTGTGTAGTGGCTGGCGCTTGTAACTGCAGGCACAGGTCTCATTCATTTCAATGAGAGCCTTGTCTGCACTTACAAGCGCCGGCCACTACATGGACGTCAGCGCAGAGGCTTCCGCTCTGACCTCCATGTATTTGCGGTGCTGACAGCGTGCGCCCGCACAGCTAATCTATCCTTAGGATAGATTATCAATAGTATTTCCACGGAAAGCCCCTTTAAAAAAAATCCCATTTTACCAGAAATTTGTTTAGTTTCCAAACACTTTAGTTTGACTATTTTTCCTATGTTTTGAAATGTCAATCATTTGTGGACATGTGAATGTTCTAATGTTTTTGGAGCTGACACTGAATTTTCACTTTTAAGAACAGCTGGATGTTCACTTCTTTTCAGTGGCTAATATTACTTGGTAAAATAGTCTCCAGAGCAATGCAATACAAGCAGCTGGGTTTACATGCAGATGATGTGATTATTGAAAAATCTTCAGTTAAGTTTGACTCATAATTCGCAGTGAGGTTTCATACTACATGTGTTATATAAAGACCACATACCTGTGGTTTTAGAGGAAGGTGTGGGCAGAACTGACCACTAGTTTTTGGGGACCAGATATGCTGACTGGTTCATTCTCAAAGGCACAACTCAATGAGATAAACATGAAGATAGTTATTAAAAATGTAAGTAGACATATTTTCTGAGGTGGGTTTATTGACCAGCTTTATTGACGGCCTAGCCTTAGGATAAGTCATCAATAGTAGATTGGTAGCTGCCTGCTGCCCAGTTACCCCTGCACTCAGCTCTGATCCTATTGCTATGGCCAAAGTTGCTTTTAAATTTAATAGGAACTTTGCATGCAATATGAAGCTCTGCCACTGCAATGGGATGGGAGCTGCTTCCGCTAGAAATCAGCTCTGGTAAGTAGTCCACTGGTCCGGCCAACAGCTGATCGCTGCAAGTCCTGGGCATTGGACCTCCACCAATCTACTATGGAATAGTTTAAAGCTGGACAGCCCATGAAATTGAATTACAGTTAATACCAGCCACCTCTATTGCATGAAAATCTGTCTTGGTTATGTAATGAACATACAGGACCGTAAACGTAAGTCTTGTATTGAACTAAGCTGGATTTCGAACCCACATGCAAAAAAAAAAACAGTAACATAGTTCCTAGGCTTGTATTCACTGGCAATGATATGGTTCTCACCTGGATGCCAAGTTACAGTAAAGTTATGACATCCTTGATTTTACTAGTGCACAGAAATAAGTTATGTCCATTTTTCATGACAGGTGGCATCCCCTATCTCCTCCTGCAATTGGGCATGACAAGTGCTGTATCACCTGTGTCATCTGTGTCAGACGCCAAGTCTCCTTTCAGCTTCCCAGTACCCATAGGCTGCATGCCCTTGGCCTGCCTCTTTAGGGGCCAGTGCGTATACCCAGTTTTCCTGTCCTCAACCAATCATGACTGGTCTTGGGCTATGTAGGGCTACTCTGCCTATCAGCAGATGCCCAAGCAATCAGTCTCCATACTGCATGAAGGTGCAAGCTTGTTTCTTTCTGTTCTCCTGGTCCCTTGATCCACGCTTGAACCTCCCACCTTTCTTGAATCCTGACCTTGGCTCATTATTTCCTAATCTGCTGCTTGTCCTGACTGTTTTTCTGATCTGTATTGGGAAAATATTTAGCATGCTATGGCTCTGACGCTATTCTACAACTACATCCCTGTCTATACCTTCAGGTACTGTATCACAGTCAGTGTCAGACTGGATTTTCTAGGGCCCACGAGTAAAATTCATTCTGGGGGCCCCTTTTACAGCTACATGCAAATATTACTTGATCACTACTAACAAATTTGTTGCCTCTGCATTCTTCATATACTTTAATAAAAAGGTGGCTATACTTGCATGCAGCCCTGTCTCCACTAAAGTATATGGAGAAATGGAGAATGTAGCAAGCAGGATTTAGTGAACTTCCATTTACCCAATATGAACGTAGCCCGTGCACAGCTCGTGTGGGTGGGTGGGGGGGGGGGGGTGGTAGAGGGGTGGGAGGTAACCCTGGCTTTGGGCTCACTGGGGACTTCATCTGTTCCCCTGTAGGCCAGTCCAAGCCTGATCACAGTAGTTCTCTCTCAGTTTGTCAGCAGCCACATAACTGAGACATTTTCTGGGGTACTGGTCTGGAGTTCCTCACAGCAAAGACCAGATCCTGATTGGTGGGATTAAAATGTGAAAACCACGGTAAATCAATAACAGTAACCAGTAGGGGTTAAGGAAGCGCTCTATTTTTTTTTTTTTTGGGGGGGGGGGGGGTGAATCTGTCACTGTACCACTGAGCTCTGCTGTAAATAATCATTGCAAGCACTTAAGAAAAGCTGTACACCAGAATTTGCACACATTTTTGCACAAGCACCTGTAGTGCAAAAATTTGCAACTTTTCTTTTGTCTGCACTGCCCATAGCATTTTTCAAAAATGGGTGGGGCTTGTCAGGAGGGGGCATGGTCACCGATAGATTTATGTACGATGTACTCAAGAAACTAGCATAAATTATGCCAGAAATATATAGCAGGTCAGTACCAGGAGTACATTTCTGTGAAGACGAACGGACCTGTCAAGTTGTGCTGAATTCGTGAAGAGGGTTGCGCCTCATCATGTACCATGTGAAATCATACTAAGCCCAGCATAGGAAAGGCTGGGTTTAGTATTTCTCCTCTAGGTCATTTAGCTTGTCCCCTCCAGGCTATGTACTCTGCACTTTTCCTCAAGCCTCCAGATCAGATTGGTCTGCTTCAATCCATCATGAGTTTAGCTGCCAGACTAATCATCTTGGGTCTTGCTTCTGACCGAATGAAGTTGTGAACAGCTAGGCATTTCCCCTTTAGTGATCTCTGCAGTTGAAATGTAGTATGACATGAAGGACATTCCCCTCCTTGTACCAGGCCCACCAATCCGATCCTGGAAATGACTACAGTGGTGCAATATTCCCCATGCCATAGCGTATTTTGTCTATCTCTTTTGCTGCTATATACGTTCACATAAGCAGGAATATACCATCTCCCGATATACAGACCCCATTTCATGTAGGCATATAAATGTGCTGCAGCTTCTTTGTCGTATGCTTAACTGTAAAATGGCTGCTGGTTACACTTTTTCTATATTATATATGGCTGGATCATGTGATGCAGGCATCCAATGAAATTGCTGCCCATATGCAAGATGGGGGACACATGTTATAACATCAGCAAGTCGCCATGGCCGCTGATTGGCTGCACACTGACCTCTATAACAGGCATTATGGGAAATTTGATTTTTCCGTAATTTTCATCAAAAATCAGTTCGAACTAACCCGATTCTATCGCCCGGCCAATCAAGATGAGCAACACTAGTATACAGATCCTCATCTGAAGAGTATAATATGTAGATGCCATGTCATAAATATAGATACTGTGGTGAGGAATAAGTATTGTATAACTGCAGGAAGTTGTTGTAGGTTATATGATTGATAAGTGATGGTTATTGTATAGATAGTATAAGAATAGAGAGTTAGCAAGGGAGTGATAAGCCAAAGCTAATAGTTTTGTAAAGCACCAGGCCAATGCTATTGTTGGTAGTATATTTTCCCAGGCGATATGGCATGGAAAGTGCTGTATATATGTGTAGGATTATGATGTAATCTCAATGTGTTTAATGGCGTAACACAGCGATTGTAATAGTATTTGTCTTGGACTGTGTGGAGGAGTGTATGAAGACCTGTACCAAGTCACGATAGCGGTTGGTGAATGTTCAGCACCCAATGACTATGCTGGGCAATGCTTGTGCATGTGAGAGACTGTCTACTTTATGTGGAGGCTAGAGAATGTTCAAGAAGTTGAGAGTTAGGGCTTGATCACACTTGGTTTTATCACAGCTTTGGATTTCAGTTTCTCTGTTCCATATTTGTAGCAGAAAATGGAAGTAAAACTACTGACTGTGTCCTAATATTTCACATTATCCAATTGATACATATTGCTGCACTTTCAGGTGACATTTCAGAATAAGATCTTATGTGTGCATATGAGTAGTATTGTTATATCTAGCCATTATATGAAATGTATCCTGTATTTTTAACCAGTTATGCTCTCTGCAGGCTGCATCTCTAATTCTCAGCTGCTGCAGAGTTTATGTGAGTCTCTCTGCCCTCTCTCCTCTCTTTGGACTTCTATGGCCATCATCCTCAAATTCCTGTTCTCTGATTTGTTATACATCACATAAGATATACTGTAGCAGCAGCCTGGGCCATTTATAGGATAGGAGGTGTCTTTTATACTACCTTGGATGTCATTTGCAGATTAGGGAACCATACAGGAGAACTATATTCCCTGATCCTAATTTATGCTCTAATGAAGCAAATCTAAAAGGTATCAAGCAGCCAACACTAAGGGCTCAGTCAGATGAGCGTTGTTTTTTGCGCACCTCTGTGCACAAAGAAAACCCGCTCCATGCGTGACCGAAGGTCTGTGCCCATTGCTTTCAATGGGGCCAGTGCTACTGATGCAGGCTTTTATACTTGAAATAGAAGCCCTTCCCTGAAAATCAACCCTAGCTGCTGTAAAAATATTAAAAAAATATATACATCACCTTCCGCTGCTGTTAGGGCTTCATTGAATGACAGCTGAGTGCTGCTTGTGACTAGTCACAACGCTCAGCCAATCAGAGACAGTGCTTAGCCATTTATTGCATGACAACTGAGTGCTGCTTGTGACTGACTGGTCACAGCACTTAGTCAGTCACAGGCAGCGCTCAGCCATTCATTGAATGATAGCTGAGAGCTGCCTGTGATTGGTCACATCGCTCAGCCAGTCACAGGCAGTGCTCAGCTATTCATTGAATTCAATGAATGGCTGAGCGCTGCCTGTGATTGGCTGAGCACTGTGACCAATTACAGGCAGCGCTCAGCTGTCATTTAATGAATGGCTGCTGCCCGTGATTGGCTGAGTGCTCAGCCAATCAGACCCAACACTTTCTGGAGGCAGGGATTTTTAAATCCCTGGTCAGCAGAAAGTGCTTCAGAGCAGTGCTAGGGACCAAGGGAGAAGACGCGCCAAAGGTGATGTACATACATGTTTTAATTTTTTACAGCAGCTAAAGATGATTTTCAGGGAAGGGCTTATATTTCAAGCCCTTCCCTGAAAATCCCTGCGGGGGTTGCCTGCATCTATTGCTTTCAAAGGGGTGGCTGCAGCGCTGGCCCCATTGAAAGCAATGGGAAAACATCACGGTCCTCTGCCCCTGCGAGGAGTCCCCTCATCACTGAATACTGTGATCCTTGCGGGGATATTTTACGTGCAGCACGGATCTGTCTGGTGTAAGGATGTCCTATCTTTTGCAGGTGCGACTATTTTGCGCCTGTAAAAGGCGGACATCTGAACACTACATAGGGAACCAATGGTTCTATTAGAAACACTTTTTTTGCACACATAGCCACGTGCAAAAAAACGCTAGTCTGACTTTGCTCCAAGGAGGTAAGTAAACATGATTGGAGTACTGGCTCAAATATAAGTTTCAACATCAAAAGGAATTGGACTTTTATTTTAAAATTATTTCTTCTGAATATATATTTTTTTTAATCAGAATATTTCTTTAAATTTAGTACTATCTGATATACCCAGCTTTGCCCAAGTTAATTTGGTACTTGTGTATACCTGTTGTTTGCATGGAAACTTTTATTAAGTTATGGTTACTTCAGAAGAACCGAGGAATAAAACATGCATACACATAGAGGAGCGTTAGATTCTTCTCAGACAGCATGTACCAATGTCCCGATGCAGAATGTGCCACCCCCTTCCACTGTCCTCACTTTTTACCCCAAAAAATAACTCCCCTTTATATCCAAATTAAACCCAAACTGGAGGTTACATCCCCTTCTTAGCCTTAAATCCATGCTCCATCCCTGCAGTTCATGGCCGCTACCTTATGTACTTTACAGCCTTTCAGTATATGCACACAGAGGTCAGTTTTATTCTCCTCAGTATATACACAGAGGTTAGTTAGATTGTTCTGAGTATATATACATAGAGGTGAAGTAGATTCTCCTCAGTATAGATACATAGAGGTGAGGTAGATTCTCCTCAGTATAGATACATAGAGGTGAGGTAGATTCTCCTTAGTATATGCACATAGAGGTGAGATAGATTCTCTTTAGTATATGCACACAGAGGTCAGTTATATTCTCCTCAGTATATACACATAGAAGAGCGTTAGAGAATTAGATTAGGTACATTACATAGGCGTGCACTTACTTTTGCATTTAGCTTTGAATAATCAAGTTGTGACCCCTTTACGTTTCCTATTTAGGACCTAAACAATGGTTGTGCCAAATTTCACGTTTGTTTAAGTAGAGATGTGTATTAGTAGTTACATTACATAGGGGATCACTTACTTTTGCACTTAGAATTGAATAATAAAGTTGACACCTTTTTACTTTTTCTATTTAGGACCTAAAGAATGGTTGTGTCAAATTTCACTTTTCTACGACAGCGGGAAGTTAGAGAATTAGATTTGGTACATTACATAGGGGGTCACTTACTTTTGCATTTAGCATTGAATAAACAAGTTGCGACCCCTTTACTTTTCCTATTTAGGATCCACAGAATGGTTGCACCAAATTTCACGTTTGTAGGATACTGGGAAGTTAGAGAATTGGTGGCGAGTCAGTGAGTGAGTGAGTGAGTGAGTGAGTCAGTCAGTGAGGGCTTTCGCCTTTATATATATATAGATGTTCTTTTATTAACTGCAGCATTTGGCTTGCATGCTATAGATAGAGCATATATAATATCACACATTCTCATTTAATAAGGTGACTGCAATGGTATAAACATATAATGCCACACTTAGGAAAAAATGTGTCATGTCTGTAGAAGGTCTTTTACTTGATACTGATTCTAGTTTTAGTGTGAAAAATTGGATTTTTCACAAGTCAGTTCAAGAGAACATTAGCAGGTTTAGAGATATTTTCCATGATGATGTCTGTCTACAATGTAAAATAATAAAACAGTGTGGAATTAGCATTCCTAATAATTTTTTCATATAAACTGTTTCTAATTTTACAGTTTTCATTACGGAATCCATGTGGTAAGCAAAGCATTTTATCCTGTGTATTTAGTTCTCTGCTATATTGTTTTATTCATTTATAACTCCAATGCGCAAAACACCCATTCATCTTCACCTGGACAGCAGGCCGCTACCAATGGGTTTATAAGGGCAAGGGGGGCAGTGGCCTGGTGCCCAGGTGTAGATGAGTGGGTTTCTTTGTGCATTGGCGTTATAAAAATCAAATCTCTTTGAAAGAAAAACTTAATTGGGGCAATCGGTGTCAGGCAGCTGCTACCAAAGCGATTAGGATAATATGGGCGCATTAAAAGACGTATAGAAGCACATGATGAGAACATTGTTCTTCCTCTTTACAAGTCACTGGTCAGACCACACATGGAATATTGAGGACAATTTTTGGCACCGGGACTCAAGGACGACATATTAGAGCTTGAGCGTGTACAAAGGGGGGGGGAGGGGGGCAACTAAAGTAATAAATTGAATGGGCGGACTACAATACCCAGGGCTATCAAAATTGGGATTATTTAGTTTAGAAAAAAAGACAGCTGAGGGGCGACCAAAAAACTATGTATAAATACTGTATATCAGGAGACAATACAGAGATCTCCTCAATCATCTATTTATACCCAGGATCGTAACTGTAACAAGGAGGCGTCCTCTATATCTAGAGGAAAGAAGGTTTCTACATTGACGTAGGAGGGGTTCTTTACTGTAAGAGCATTGAGACTAAGGAACGCTCTGCCTGAGGATGTGGTGATGACAAATTCACTAAAAGAGTTCAAGAAGGGCCTGGACACCTTTCTTAAGTGTAATAACATTACAAATGATAGTCAATGTTATAGTCACCGATTAATTTAGAAGGGTAGTTGATCCGGGGATTATTATGATTGCCAGACTTGGAATCAGTTAGATAAAAGTCTTAATACAGAAAAAAAAAAGTCCTACGTGCTCTTGAAATATAGGGATAGCGTTCACCAGATGAAGTCCTTAACACTCATTTATTAATACATGCAACGCGTTTCAGCCTCACCCAGGCCTTTTTCAAGCATATACATCGCAATAATATACACACATATTGGAGTCAGGGAGGAATTTTTGCCTAAAACAAGGAAAATTGGCTTTTACCTCATTGTTTTTTTTTGTTTTCCTCCATATCAGCATTAGGGGGGTAATAGGCTGAACTGGATGGACACAGGTCTTTTTCTAACATACTGTTGCGGCGGTTCTGGGATTGCTGCCTTGCTGATAGTTTGGTGCTGGTTTTGGAAAGGTTTCTACATCTTCTGGCCTCAGTGGGTGTGCTATTTGGTGTGATGTGCTTAGTCGCACCTGTGGATAATTACTAGGGCTATTTAGCCTGGCTTGAGACTAAGCTGAGCTGTGGTTGATTTTTCAGTCTCTCCCTGACTTGGCTAGTAGTCAGAAGCTTTCTACTGGATCGTTCACTTACTTGTTGCATCTCCAGCTAAGTACTACAGTTTTTTGCATAGTGATTTTGATTTTCTCGTTTTGTTTCCTTTCCCCACGCAGGGTCAACTAGGGGCCGAGGCACACGTCGGGGCCGTCCTTATCAGGGTGGTTGCCCTGCTTTCAGGCAGGGCCCTTCCCAGGGTTTGGTTGTATAGAGACAGTGTTTCCCATATTTTAGTTCCATTCTTGTTTTGTCTTTGTTTGCATTTTTGTAAATCTGCGAATGGCAGATCCAGCGCATCCAGGTTGGTCATGACACATACTATGTCACTGTGAAAAGGCTACTAAGGTGGTCGAAACTTTGCCTGTTTTATGTGGAGCAATAAAATTTCCTTTCCATGAGGTGAAGAATCTTTTGCACTTGATTGCTGCTTAGCTCATGTTACTATTTGTGCATACTATGTCACTATCCTTTGCCACTGTTCTCTCTCACCATCCAGGCAAACTCAAGGTTGCCCCAGGTTTCCGACATAGGGTCTGCCTCACAGGACAAGCGCTTATCTGCAAGGTAGGGGGTCGTCTTATCTTAGGATTCAGGGTTAGTTTCCCTGTCTACTCCATTTGTGTTTTCCCTTTTATATATTTGTGTTATATGTGTTTATGTTTATACTGTGTGTATATATTCATTCTTTTTGAACGCAATCTATATGTCCGGGTCGGATGTAACATCATGTTTTTTTTCCATATCTGGTCATATTGCACCTCTCATCCTGTTATACATTGAGCCAAGAGGAACAGTACATCCATATGTGGTCATGGCATCAGGATGGGGAACACAGCAAGCACAACAGAATAATGATAACTTTCCATTTTTCAGTCTAATTTTGTGGTTTGTTGAAATATTTTTTTTTTAAAACAAGGCTTGTAGTTTTAATACAAATTAAAGATTTTCCTTTTATCCGTTGTCTGGATTTGATGATTTTATATAAAAGGCATTCTTCTTACTATGAAATATATTGGGAAACCTATGGAAGCATACAAAAGGAATATGTAATAAATGTTCCAGCAGTGTATTATTAAAGGTTTGACATCTAACCAAGAATCTTCAGCCTTTGAAATAAATGCATGTTATATTAGTATGTGCTACATCTGTACTCTGTTTAATTGTGAGCGTACCTTTTTGTATTAGATGTCAGGCAGCCAGACATGTGGTGTCTAATTTGCAAATTTTCACTCTTTTTTTCTTTTCATTTTTCTGCTGGTTTCTGTTAATATTATGGCCACACAGGGTACATTTTACAAAGCAAAATCCGTTCCAAATCTGCAGCTAAATCCACATGTTATTTTGTTGCAGATTCACCATGGATTTCACATCACTCATTAAAAGGGGTGAAATTTGCAATGAAGATCCGCAGCATAAATTGACACGCTGCAGGACGCTTTTCTGTGTAGGTTGTAAGTAGATATTTCCTACAGCATGTGGATGACGTTTGTTAAACTCTCACCCAAATTGCTGCTACTGTATAAAAGTGATAGATTTTCTACCTGAAAATCTGTTACGGAAAATCTGCAGCAAATCCACCCGCATGAACATACCTTTAAGGCCTTAGTCAGACGGGCGTTTTTTGCCGCGATTTGCGGATCGCATGACGGATGCGCATCCGCAAATCGCGTGACCGGTGCGCGCAAGTCGCCCGCAAATCGCCCGCAAATCTGCTCCTAGCCGCGTTTCATTAGAAACGGGCCGGAGCTGTCCAGCGCATTGCATTCAATGGAGGCGGCAATACAGCCGTCTCCATTGAAAGCAATGCGCTGCGGGCGAGCCCGGGATGAATTGTCGGTAAGGGCTTAAATATATAAGCCCTTACCTGCAATCCATCCTAAAATGTGTTAAAATAAAAAAAAATTGCATTCTCACCTTCTGCCTGCAGCTCCGGGCAGCCGTCCTGCAGTGGGTGTGAAGGGGGTGTGAGTCAGACCTGCCCCCTGATTGGCTCAGCGCTGAGCCAATCAGAGGCATGCCTCACTCACACCCATTCATGAATTCATGAATGGATGTGAGTCAGACCTGCCCCTGATTGGCTCAGCGCTGAGAGGCAGCAGTCACTCACCCATTCATGAATTCATGAATGGGTGTGTGAGTGAAACCGGCCTCTGATTGGTCAGGCTGTGACCAATCAGAGCAGATCATTCAGCAGGCGGGGATTTTAAAGCCCCGCCGGCTGAATAGTGCCGAGAAGCAGTTCAGGAGAACTGACAGCGGCCGCGGCTGGACTCCGGCTGCAGCGGAAAGGTGAGTATACAATTTTTTTTTATTTTAACACATTTTAGCATGAATTGCAGGGAAGGGTTTATATATTTAACCCCTTCCCGACAATTAACCCCGCGCACGCCGGCAGCCCATTGCTTTCAATGGAGCGGCTGTATTGCCGCTCCATTGAATTCAATGGGCAAACATCGTTCTTCTCTGCCACAGCTGTTACAGCTGTGGCAGAGAAGAATGATTTGTCTTCTATATGTTCTCAATGGGGTCGGCGCTGCTGCCGTCGGCCCCATTGAGCGCATATACAGAAGCGAACAGGAATCGCAGATCGCAGATAGGTGCGATCTGCGATTTTTTGTTCTATAATTTTTCGGACGAGCGCATAAAAAGCGCTCATGTGTCTGATACCATTGCGAAGCAATGGTTTTAAAAAATCGCCGGACGCATGCGCATGCGCAAATCGCGGCAAAAAACGCCCGTCTGACTAAGCCCTAAAGGGGGGTTTCTGGGACTTTAATTGGGTTATCTAGAGGCAGGCTCAAAATGACTCAGAGTGGTGAAAAACATTAATTAAGCCATACTCATCTCCTTGATAGTGTCACTGCTCCCATTCTGCTGGTTTCTGGTCCCCCACTGGTCTCAAATTGTAGCTGCAGAGTGGTGGCATCCTGAAATAGAGTCATGTGACCACCGCAGTTATACATTGGTCAAAGTAAGCTGGTATTTGGCTACAAGCAGTCACATGACCATGGTGTTGGTGCTGTCATCGTTGGCACATTGAAGCAGGAAGTGAAGACTAACTGGAGACTAACTGGAGACCAGGCACTTGAAGAACTTTTTTTAACCCGCCAACAATCATGTAAAAATAAATTCACTTTTTTGTTGTAGATTTTGAATTTATGTTTTATTATAAATATAATTTAACATCCAGTAAATCATATTTCCCTTACTAATACTTTTTGTGTGGCATCATATTCCAAGACCAGAGCATTTCTATTTTTCAGTTAACAGAGCTGTACTATGCCTGTTTTTGTGGGACAACTTGTAGTTTTTATTGGTACAATTTGGAAGTATATACAATATTTGAAATTATTTTTTATTTCAATTTTGAGAAAGAGAGAGAAACATAAAATGGCCACTTTGGCTTTTTTTTTTTTTTTTTTTACAGAATTTACTGGACAAATAATGAAATATTTTATAGTATGATTTGTTACAGATATGGTGATACCCGCTATGTGTAGTTATTGGTTATCTTTATTTTTAATAATAATATTTAAAGCCTTATATAAACAGAAAAAAGTTTTTACTTTTTCTTCTGTAAAAATGTTTAGATGCCAGTAATGACTGCAGCATCTGTTAGGTTATACAGTGCAGAAGACTGATTAGATGAGCAAGCCCTCATTATTTCACTCCTTTTCTGGGAAAAAACCCATATGTGACAATCAGAGAGCAAATATACTGAGTGAGCATAGTCTTCCAGTTGTGATGCAATAGTTGTGTTGTGTGTTCTGAGCCAATCAGATGTCTTCTCTGCAGCTGCACTTGCACAACCCTTCACTCCCTTCTCTCTCTGTCTTGTTGTTACTGTTTTGCACAAGAGAGTTAATAGGAATTAAATAATTATATCTGAAATGTCATGTTTATGGATCCCCATAATTTTTAATATATATAGTGCACTTTTCAAAATATTGCCAATGTTTTAATAAGCTGATACTTGACAAATGTAAAGGTTACTGACAGAAGCTATTGCTTGACTAGATTGGCCAGCATGGTGTTAGATTGCATTTGTATGCCAAATTTTATATGTTGACCATAAAGACACCTAATAAGTGTTGGTTGGGAGTCGGGACTCAACTAGTTCCTTTGTAAAATCAACTTTTATAAAAATTACAAGCTCCTGATTCAACATTCATCTACATTCTGAAGGCTATTTAATTAACTTTCTGCCTTTTGAGTAAAGCCAATGTAGCAGGATTGTGTTTGTGATTATGATGGTTAATTTATTAAACAAGGCACTATGGCAGAGTCCTCTTCCCCAGGATCAGGATTGGCCAATGGCTGTTGATGTGTCTGGGGGGTCAGAGGCCCACCTGTATATCTGGCTACAGAGTCCTCCAAAGGAAACCTGGCATCCATATCATCCACCCAGCTTACTAAAGATTTCTCAGCCACCGTCTTGGCTTCCGCTATAGGTACCAGCTCTCCTTTTGATTCTCTGCACCTCAAAAAACAAAAGAGCCCACATTCATAGTCAACTTTAACTCAATTTATTGCAGATTCTGTGCTGTTCTGGAGCTACAGCTGTCGTGTTTCCACCAGGAGCACACTCTGCCCTCAAGGTGCTGATACTGATGGTGGAACTGCTGCTGCTTTCCTCCTGCTTCCACCATGTTTCCTCCTCCTTCTCCCAAAGTGAAAATGTTATAAATAGAGATGAGCAAGCATACTCGTCCAAGCTTGATGCTCGTTCGAGTATTAGGGTGCTCGAGATGCTCGTTACTCGAGACGAGCACCACGCGGTGCTCGTCTCCATTAACCCCTTAAGGACCAGGTTGTTTTGTACCTTAAGGACCAGACACTTTTTAGGGATTTTACCCATGTGGCGGTTTTACTGCTCTATTTTTTTTCCTTTAGCTACCAAAATTATTTTTGCTGCGTTTTTTTTTTTCCGTGACATATAGGACTATTTTTTTAATATCTTTTTCACTGACTTTTTTTTCCGTTTTTTAGTTTTTTGGGGGGTAAAATGCTAAAAAAAATGATTTTTTTTAACATTTATAGTTTTTAAAAAAATTATTTTTATATTTACACTAAAATAAAGTATGGAAATGGGTTCCTCTATTTATTTCGGACGTTTTGATATATAGTATGTATGGTTTTGGTTTATAGGGCGCATACGGTGACGGTTTTTGTTGGCGTCTGCTTTGTGTTATTCTTTTTTTATGTATGTTTTGTTGTTTTATTCTGTTGTTTTGTTTTACTTATGTATGTAATTGTGTTTTTTACTATCTATGTCCCCCATGACGTCATATAAGACCTCTGGGGGACACTCACTTTTTTTTTTTTTAACTTTATTTGACATTTTCCCACCGTAGCTGGGGCGTCCATAGGATCCCCAGTTGCAGGGGATAGCAACCCCTGTGGTGACATTAGTCACCTGCAGAGCTGCCAGGGTCTAAGTCTGATCCTCCAGCTCTGCAGTAGCAGGGAATCCCGGGAGGTCACATGACCCCCCGAGGCTCCGGTAGTGAAAGAACTTCTTACTTTCACTTTGTCCCGACAGTGTTCATTGAGCACTGTATATCGGGGAAGCAAAAGGCAGGAAGGGTTAAAAACCCCTCCTGTCTTCTGCTCTGGGTTATCAGCTGTCACTAACAGCTGATAACCCGTACCTGCCTCTGACTGATTGCAGAGACAGGAGGCTTAGAGCACCGCCGTATTTTTACGATCGGTGGTCCTTTAAGCCCAGCACCAGCCGCCGTATATATACAGTGGCTGGTCGTAAATGGGTTAAACAAGCACTGACCATTGAATTCAATGGAGACGGCAATACAGCCGGCTCCATTGAAAGCAATGGGCTGCCGGCTAGCGCGGGATGAATTTTCGGGAAGGGCTTAAAAATATAAGCCCTTACCTGAAATTCATCCAGAAATGTGTAAAAAAAAAATATATATATATATATATATATATATATATATATATATATATATATATATATATATATATATATATATATATATATATATATATATATATATATATATATATATATATATATATACACTCACCTGGTCCCGGCAGACGGAGTTCAGCCACGGCCAGCTGGCAGTTCTCCTGAACTGCTCTCTGTAGTATTCAGCAGCCGGGGATTTAAAATCCCCGCCTGCTGAATGAGCTGCCTCTGATTGGTCACAGCCTGACCAATCAGAGGCAGCTCTCACTCACACCCATTCATGAATTCATGAATGGGTGAGTGAGTGCTGCCTCTAATTGGCTCAGCGCAGGGGCAGCTCTCAGCTGAATGACAGCTGAGCTGAGCCAATCAGTGGCAGCACTCACCCATTCATGAATTCATGAATGGGTGTGAGTGAGAGCTGCCTCTGATTGGTCAGGCTGTGACCAATCAGAGGCAGTTCATTCAGCAGGCAGGGATTTTAAAGCCCCGGCTGCTGAATACTACAGAGAGCAGTTCAGGAGAACTGCCAGCTGGCCATGGCTGAACTCCGTCTGCCAGGACCAGGTGAGTATATATATTTTTTTTATTTTTACACATTTCTGGATGAATTGCAGGGAAGGGCTTATATATTTAAGCCCTTCCCGAAAATTCATTGTGCGATCGCCAGCAGCCCATTGCTTTCAATGGAGCAGGCTGTATTGCCGGCTCCATTGAATTCAATGGGCTAACATCGTTCTGCCGGGACAAGGTGAGTATATATTTTTTTTTACTTTTTACACATTTTAGGATGATTTTCAGGTAAGGGCTTATATTTTTAAGCCCTTCCCGAAAATTCATCCCGCGCTCGCCGGCAACCCATTGCTTTCAATGTTACAGCTGTGGCAGAGGAGAACGATCATTATGCTGACAGTGCGGGGGGGGGGGGGGGGTCACGCTTGCCACTATTGTGGCTTAATAGTGAGACCTCGTAGCCCTCGTAGCCCGAAATGCAGCCCTGCATGTTGCTTCTCGCCTGCCCTATCCATTTCTGTGTTTTTTACATGACTTTGGTGATTTGCTAAGATTTTCACAAATGAAAACCTTAGCGGAGCACCAGTCATATACAAAAATGCTCGAGTCGCCCATTGACTTCAATGGGGCTCGTTACTCGAAACGAACTCTCGAGCATCACTGAAAGTTCGACTCGAGTAACGAGCACTCGAGCATTTTGGTGCTCGCTCATCTCTAGTTATAAACCACAAGAAACTGCTGTAGCACTACAGCTTTTCCTTGGAGAAGGAAGTCCTTTGCAAACTGTATGACATTGCTTTTTGAACAATCTCCACACCTGCTGTCTTGCATAGCAACATTTTTAGTAGTTCTACAGCTGTTTCTTGGAGCAGGTCCGTGCTTGAGTGTTGGGTTGATCTTGCAGAATTTCTTTTTGTAAAACTTATGATATTACTTTTAAAACAAGCAGCACACCTGCTGTTTTCCTTGGTATCATTTTTGATCTAGGAAACCCTTTGTGGGCATTTTGTTTGTTTTCAGTGATATCCCTGTGCTATGATTGAACCCTTCTCTACTGTAGACTATTTTGATACATTTTTTGGAGGATCTCAATATTCCCCAGTTGTTTGCATGCATAGCCATGCAATTTGGGGGCTTTGACTGTGCTGTGGATCTTCTGGAGGGCAATTTTGTGAACCCAGTTTTTACTCCGTTTGACTTTAATGGAAGTTGAAATGGCTGTTCTAAATTGAGATGATTGTTTATGAAATCGGCCCGATATTGACACGAACCAATTATTACAATAATCACCCATCACTAGTTCTGAACAATTGATTTTAATTTCAGTCACAAGTCTCCTGTGCGCCAATGATCATTTACTAATAGGGCTACCATGTTGAGTAATATAGTTGTTAAAAAGGTTGTCCGAGATAACAGTTTTGTCTAAATGCAGCTCCCTTGTGGCTGTTAGGGCATGTGACAGTGAGTCAGAGGATGTATATTTTATAGTCATCCCCTCCCGCAATCCAGTACTGCTGCCTTCTGAAAATCACGCGGTGCTGGAAATTTTGACTCTTTTTAGAGTCCCGTTCTTCCATAGACTTGTATAGGAGAGAACGTGCATGAGAACCTGAAAAGAATCTGAATTTGCAGATTTCACCCAGCTCCTTGTCCCCTTCTCTAACAGCACCATAACGACATGACAGGTTCTCTTTAATCTTTATCCAGATACAAAAAAAATGACAAAAAGCAGTTTCCATGGGTGTAACAATATTTCCAAAGTTGGCTTCACAGACTAGTTTTTGCTGTTTATCATATTCTTGGATGACACGATTGGCCTGAAACTACATCAATTTGGATAGCTTGTTTGTTGTCACGTACCTTAAAAATTGCATCAATTTAGTTACGCTTCAAACCAAGATTTTCCTCTTATCTAGGGGGATTTATTAACTCCCTTTCCTTAATTAATCAAGACTATCTATATGCAAGGTCAAAATTTCTAAAAAGTAAACTTGTATATAAATATATAAACAGCAGGTCAAGAAATTGGAATTAAACTTTTTTCTCTTGAGTCGCATGTTTTTTTTTTCCAAATGTCATGATAGTGCTGCACTAACTTCTTCCCGTAAATAGATGTACTATCATGTGCTTCTTGCAGTGCTCTTATTGCACTAGGAAGTAATGATACATCTATCCATGTGTCCATGATATCAGTATTGGGTGCTGGCTGTAATATGCAGCCTACATCCTGCTGCAATATTGAGGATTCCTATGATCTCTGTTATATACGGACTACATCCTGCTGCAGTATCTGGGATGGGAGTTATCTCTGATTCCAGCAATTTAAACCCTTATATTCTTCTAGCTGATATACCTGGCTTTGCCAGTTAATTTGATACAGGTGTTTACTTGTTGTTTGCACTGAAAATTTTATGAAGTCGTGATTACTTTAGAGGAACTGAGGAATAAAATATGTATACACATAGAGGAGTGTTAGATTCTCCTCAGGCTGCATGTACCGATGTCCCTCTGCAGAATGTGCCACCCCTTCCACTCTCCTCACTTAGGACCTTAAGAATGCCCGTGCCAAATTTCACGATTGTACGACACAGGAAACTTACATCACATAGGGGTGCACTTACTTTTGCCATTAGCATTGAACAATCGAGTTATGACCCCTTTACTTTTCTTATTTAGAACCTAAAGAATGCTCGTGCCACATTTCCCACTTGTACAACACCGGAAAGTTTCATTACATAGGGGTGTACTTATTTTTGCAATTAACATAGAATAATTGAGTTGTAACCCCATTACTTTTCCTATTTAGGACCTAAAGAATGGTCATGACAAATTTCACGCTTGTATGATACGGGGAAGTTACATTACATAGGGGTGCACTTACTTTCGCAATTAGCATTGCATAATCAAGTTGTGACTCCGTTACTTTTCCTATTTAGGACCTTACTTATCCTATTTAGGACCTAAAGAATGCTCATGCCAAATTTCACACTTGTAGGACAGCAGGAATTTACATTACATAGGGGTGCACTTACGTTTGCATCGAATAATTGAGTTGTGACCTCTTTACTTTTCCTATTTAGGACCTAAAGAATGCTTCTGCCAAATTTCATGTTTGTATGACACTGGGAAGTTAGAGAATTAGATTAGGTACATTACATAAGGGTGCCAATACTTTTGCACTTAGCATTGAATAATCAAGTTGTGACCCCTTTACTTTTCCTATTTAGGACCTAAAGAATGCTTCTGCTGAATTTCATGTTTATACGACTCCGGGAAGTTAGAGAATTAGTGGCGAGTCAGTCAGTGAGTCAATGAGTGAAGGGAACTTCCTCTCTCAGCCTATTGTCAATACACTACAGTTTATAGGGACTAGTTGGGCAAAAGTGACACTGGGTAAAATAGCGTTTCATAAAGATATATATATATATATATAATATATATATATATAATATATATATATATATACACACACACACCTATATACAGTATGTACTGCAATAATCGTAATGGGGTATAGAAAAAGATAGCAGTTTTTAAACACCCCCCCCCCCCCCCCAGCATGCCAGCATGTAGGACAAGCTTTGTTCATTTTGGAGGAATAGGAAATTAAAGTTTTGGGTGAACAGAGCTCTTCTACTGTGAAGTGCTACCGAAATACTTTTAGTGTCCTTTCAAAACCAATATTCTTACTTACAGGAATGATGCTACAGCTGCTTGAAGTTGCGTCAAGGATACTGAATGCACAGCTGTCACTTTTCAGTGAGTGTGCAGCGTAGAAAGGGAGCAGGATGGGAAACCAGTGGCAGCAGAGATCTGTGATTCTGCTGTGTCTCGTCCTATTCCAGAAATTTTTGTTCATATTATCACCTCTCCATCAAACAGAGGGCATATTTTCTGGGTTTTCCCCCCCAGAAAAGTTGTGAATAAATGATGACTTGCTCGTCTAATCACTCCTCTACACCACCCTTAGATGCAGCAGTCATTGCTGATCATGGCATCCAAACGTTTTTACAGAAAAAGAAATTAAAAACTATTGAAAATAAAAAGAACAAAAAAAAATCCTACAGGTAATTGGTATTGCTAAATTCCTAACAACCCATCCTATAAAATAATACATTCTTTATCCAGCATGGTAAATTCTATTAAAAAAGACTAAAAAAAGAAAATGCTGAAATAGCCATTATCTTTTCATCTTGCTTCGGTGAAACAGGAATAAAAAAAAAAAAAAAAAAGTCACATACACCTCAAAATGGAACCATTAATAACTACACATTATCTCGCAAAAAACAAGCCCACAAACAGCTCTGTTGATGGAAAAAAAAAAATAGTGTTTATATTGTACAAAAGTAGTAAAACATAATAAAAGCTCTATAAATTTGGTGATGTCATAATCGTAATAATGACCAGTAGAATAAAGGTAGCATAATATTTATACCACACTCTAAATGCTGTTAAAAACTGTGAAATTGCTTTTTTCTGCTCTGCAGAAGTCTTGCAGGCAGGAATGAGATATTTGAATTAAAGAGACACTTAATCCAATTTTGTTAGTGGAGTGGAGGGTGCACACTGGGCGGGGGATTGAGATGAGGCGATGCAGGGTGGGGCGGTGCTGTAGAGAGCTTTTTGGATAAAGGTATGGGTTTGAATCGCATTCTATATTTGACAGGCAGCCAGTGCAGTGACCGGCACAGGGCAGAGGTGTCTGAGTAGCGGCTGGACAGGAAGATGAGCCTGGCTGCCTCATTCAGGATGGATTGGAGAGGGTAGAGTCTGGTGCGAGGGAGGCCGATCAGCAGCGAGTTGCAATAATCGAGCTGAGTGTGGATGAAGGCAACAGTGGGTGTTTTTAGCAGGTCCACCGTGAGAAAAGGGCGGATTCTTGCAATGTTCTTGAGATGCAGGTGAAATGTTCGAATTAGAGATTGGATTTTGGGGGTAAAGGAGAGATTGGAGTCAAATATAATCCCAAGACAGCGGGCTTTCTGATAGATAGCTTATAAAGCGGGAGTAAACCAGGCTTTCTAATAGTTTGGAGATGAAGGGTAGATTAGAGATGGGTCAGTAGTTGGCGGCATCGGTCGAGTGAAAAGTCGGTTTCTTTAACAGTGGGGATATAATAGCGTGTTTGAATGACAAGGGGAAAATGCCAGAGGTCAGAGAGAGGCTGAATATGGTGGTGAGGTGGGAGATGACGACCGGGAAAAGGGACCTGAGGCGATGTGAGGAAAAAGGGTCACTAGGTGGTGGTAGAGCAGGTGGTGTGGCAAGGAGAGGAAAGCAATGTTGAGACTTTTTCCTCTGTTATATCATTAAAGGGTTAAAATGCACTTAAGGCAATTGAGTAATGCACCAAATATATTTATATAAGACATAAATTCAAAATCTGCAATAAAAAGTAACATTTTTGGGAGAGTTTTTCCAAATTTACGGTTACTTTTAGGTCGCTTACACACAGGCGACAAAATCGCACGATTTTGTCGCTATACGACAGTGCTACAAGTCTCTTGTATGTGAAGCCCATGCTTTCCTATGGGTACTTCCACACGAACGATGCTTTGTAGCCTGCGATATTGCAAGAATACAAAATCGCGGCTGTATACAGCGATTTTTTTGTAGCCCACCTAACAAGGATAGGGCATGCGAGTGCAGTGTACTGGAATTATGTTTTTCTCCAGCAGGTTTCAGGGTATTCTGTAGCTTCCTAATTGTATAGTGTGCACACATCATCGACCAGATCAGACACAAGTGCAGGTCTAAGCTGGGTCTGGCATACAATGTCCAGAGCCTCAGGTTTATTGAAACACATAATACCTGCCCTTTATGGGCGTATAACAGATTACATCAGTAACGTGTAGGATTCCCATACGTTGGCCATATGGAATTCCCTGCCCCCCCTCCCCACCTCTCTCAAGTCCATTGTATGAGCCAGTCTTCATTCTCCCAGTATGTGGCCAGGCAAAAGTAGTTTCTTTGTTTGAGAAGTTGAAGAGTGGAGGAGGGGCTGGATACACTTCTTCAGTATTGGAATGTGACTTCAACACTTTAAGAGACTGCAGCAGAGCTTTATATTAGAATAACATTATACCACACATCTTTCACCATGCCATTGTCCAGCAATTACCATAATGAGATTATGCAGCCATTAGCCTCTACAGAGTTAAATCACTACAGCTGCGTAATACTTCTAGTTTATTACAAATCAATAGACTTTTTAGGCTAACTGATCATCATGTCTACTACAGCAGGGCACATGTAGCTCCGTGGTGTGCAGAAAAGATAGGACCTAACCTATCTTTGCTGCATGCTGCGCAGGACTTTGACTCCTATTGGGAGCTGTGATCGTGTGAATAGGCTACTTCAAGTAGCTTGAAGCCATCCATTCATGCGATCTTTACAGCGGTGTTAGTGGCGACCTTTATATGTTGCTAGTAGCGCAAAAATTACGTTCGTCTGAATGAGCCCTGAAGGAGATGTAAAAAACAACTATGAAATTGATGTTTTTTTTGCATTCTCACAGTAAAAACAAAAAGTGTCAAAACAATAAATTTTATATATATATACCAAACAAGAAAACCCTACTGCTTGTCCAACAGAAAGCAAACACCTACATGGCTACGAGGCAGAAGAATAAAAATGTCATGGGTGAATGTGGTGACATCATCGGGCTTTTTACTGACAATGTGACCATATAAATCGCTCTTTATCATATGGCAATAAGAGTCAATTCAGAATGAAAATTTTAACTTTTTTTCAAATGCTTTGCAGATGCCTAATCATCATAAATTCCTTACATTATATAATCACAGTATTCTCATCATTGACAATACAGTATTGCTTACAAAATAGAAAATACATGGGTCAAAAATATCCAAAAAATCCTAATGTTAGAGATAGCCATGCTTCACGATAATGTGTTATCACTATCATTAAACACAAATTCTTCTATCTTTCGTATTACTATTAACACAACGTAGGTAGAATTACAAAATATAATGACTCACAAGAAGGAGCAGCTGCAAATATTTATGACCCCCAGATTCACGCTCCGCTACGAGGGTCTAAAACATTTCGCAATTTGATTTTCTTCCAGCTAAAAAATAAATGTGTCTCCTCTGCTCAGTCCCAAGACATCTCTCAGGCATGTTTTCAATTTAACAGAGAAAACCTTTATAAGGACACAAAGCTGTTACCCTATTGAATGCCAAATGTTTGATGTAAGTGGTGCTTCTGTTCAACTACACATTTTATTTTGCAATTCCCAAAGGACAAAAGATTATATGCTGAAAAACTGTGAAAAATTCATCCTCATAACAAAAAGATTATTTTTTACAGATTTTTATGACAATAACTACTACATGTAATTTAAAGACTATTTCCTATTAATAATGGTCCTCATTATTTTTATACCTTACTGCTTGGTTTTGCTACTGGTTTTCTAAGGTAACCATCAATGGCCATGCAGCGTCCCGTAGGGTGACCAGGGACACAGGGCATACATTGAGGAGCTGGGAGGGTAAGATGCTGGCTTGTCACAGCAGCACTTACCATGCTTCCTCCCAGAATGACGCACATAGCCTTGGCCAGGGCAGCGCTGGCCCTCTTCTGGACACCCCAAGGAGAGGGATGCCCAATAAACCTGAGAACAGGGATAGTTGTTGTCACGGGTGACGCCACCATTTCACTACACACCGGAATTACCTTTTGTGTAGAATAAAGGAGACGCAGACAGATATAACGTACCTCAGGTCCCTGGGAACTGTTAGGGCCTGGCAAAACTTTACTTGAATAAAACTTCAACAGTACAAGGCAGAATAAACAATGTTCCCAGTGCAGGCATTAAGACAGACTTGAGTAAAAGTACCTCCACACAGTGATCCCTGACTTCAGGATGCCCATGTGTGAACAATTGAAGATGCATACCTCCACCCGGTGGTCCCAGACTTCAGGACGCCGGATGTGTGAATTAAAGATGAGTATCTCTGCACTGGGCAAAGGGAAGAACTCACTCACAGTTTGCTCATGCTCTTTCTCTCCACTTGGGGGCTCACTCTTCTCTCATGCTAGAACAGTCAATCCAGCAAACCTCTTCTTCCATTCTTCACTACATGAGGGTTGAAGGTACCCTCATGAAGCTGGCACTCTTGGTCAGGAACCCAGAAGACATGGACCTCTTCCCTCTCTCAGACACTCCTATTTATAATCACTCTCATACCACGTGACAGGACATAAACTGATACATTCACAGGCAATCTGCAGGCTTTTGCAAACACTTAATTCCACACTTGCTGCAGCTGTGCAATACACATAACACAATGACTAGACACTTTTGCACAGGGCACCAACATAAGATAGGACATGTATGACATAATGGAGTGGGCCAGGAATGGATGTACTGGGCCACTACAGCCACTTTACAGCTCCGATGGTGAGTCCCCGCTTTCTTAGACTCTTAAATCTGCCTAAAGGGGTTCTACCTTGAACACAAGTTATCCTTTTTACACAGAATAGGGGTCTACTTGTTTATCGGTGCAGTTTTGTCTGTTGCGACCCCTTCTGATCTCAAAAACAGAGCACTGGTGTATCCTGGTGTGAGGGTACTGGCAGTCGAATATTTGCACCACTGCGGCATTCATTTCATGGGACTTCTGGAAATAGTCAAGTGCTTCAACTCAGCTATCTCTGGTGTCCTTTTGCGACCACCGCTCCATTCCAGACTCCTAATCTTGAGATTGGTGTGGGCCACATCCATTGGACGCCCATCAATCAACAAGTTATCACTTATCCTATAAGGCTAACTTCACATGGGCGAGTGCAATATCGCTCACCAACATGTAATTTTGCCGTGGATGCAAGGCGTTTTTATGTCAAAACGCCTCGCATCACTTCTGGGAAGTAGCGATCCTCCGCCGGTGCTGTCAGTCGTGGCGGTGGATCATGGAGTGTCTCTCATTGTTTTCAATGGAAGACCTTGCATCACACTCACGCGCACTCACGCATCGCGAGAAAAAGATCGCTCATCTCTACAATTCCATTCTAAAGATTTCCTCAGCTGTGTGAAAACGGCCTAAAGATCTAACCAAATTTAACTTGAAACCTCCTTCACACGACTGTATGCGTTTTAACGTTCATCCATACGCACCATATAATCTCACAAATGAAGATTTGACTCAATCGAGTCCCAAACTTTATTTGCGTATTTCATGCCATTCACACAGGGTGCTGCTGCGTATATGCAAAAAAATTCACAGAAGTGAAGAAAACCAGCAATCGCTGTAAAATGCTTGACATGACAATTAATGCTTAATTAGGGCAAGCTGTCTTCTTTTCCCAGCATTGTCACTTGGGTAACTCCCTCCACCTCCCTTTTTTCCAGCTTCCATAGAAGTCTATTGGAGCTTGCTGCGTATCACGTCAAAAGATAGGGCAAGACCTATCTTTTCACACGGCGTATAAAACCAGCGACACGGCGAAATACCTGCGTAAATATGGTCATCTGAATAAGCCCTAACTGTGATGACAATAACAAAATTAATTGGAAAGCTATTACAAGGCAGCTAAACTATGGCACAGAAAGCTATTTTAACTCCTTAGTAACGAAGCTTGTTTGCACCTTAATAACCAACTAATTTTTCAGTTTTTTTTATCATTGCATTCCTAGAGCCATAATTTTTAAGATTTTTCCATTGACTTAGCCATATAAGGGCTTGTTTTTTGCGTGACAAGTTGTATTTTTAACTTTCATTAATTTTTTTTATGGGGATTGGGGAAAGAAATTCAGTCATTGATTTTTTGGATTTAATTTTTAGGGACAGACGAGTATTTTTTTTGGCACTTATGTGCCCCAAAAAAAGCGCTGAATGGATGTGCAAAATGTGCCTGATCATAGCTACATGCCTATTGCTTTCAATGGGGCAGACACTGCAGCGTCCCCATTGAAAGCAAGGGGATGCAGGCAACCCCCACAGTGATTTTCAGGGAAAGTCTTGAAATACAAGCCCTTCCTTGAAAATCATCTCCAGCTGCCGTAAAAAATAAATATGCATCACCTCTCCGCCGCTGTCGAGGTTCTGGCACGTCTTCTCACTGGCTGCGGACACTGCTATGAAGCACTTTTGGCTGGCCAGGGATTTAAAAATCCCTGCCTCCTGAAAGTGCTGTGTCTCATTGGGTGAGCGCTCAATCAATCACAGGCAGCACTCAGCTATTCATTGAATTTAATGAAAAAATTAATGAAAGTTAAAAATACAACTTGTCTTTCAAAAAACAATCCCTCATACGGCCCTTCCCCAAAAATCACTACGGGGGTTGCCTGCATGCCATTGCTTTCAATGGGGCGCCTTCAGCACTGGCCCCATTGAAAGCAATGGGAGAACATCGCGTCCTCTGCCACAGCTGTGGCAGGGGATTCTTTCATCCCTGCGGGGAGTCCCATCATCACTGAACACTGTGATAGTGCTGTCACACTGTTCAGTGATGAGGGGACTTCCCTTGGGGAATCTTTATGCACAGCATGGACCTTCCTGGTGCACGCATGTCCTATCTTTTGCAGGTGCGAGTAAACAGACACGTGTACACTGCATAGGGACCCAATGGTTATAATAGACAAGGTATTTTTTTGCACACGTAGGCAAAAATGTTCATCTGACTTTGCCCTTAGTGTGTTAATATTATTCTCTAGGTCAGCATGATTCCAGAAATACCAAGTTTATATAGATTTTTATGCTTTGTTTTTTTTGTTTTGCGATTATATCAGAATAAAGCCTCTTAGCAGTCGCCGTCTAAAGGCATATGGGCGGTTGTTAAGAAGTTAATGTGTTAAGAGTAGAGATGAGCGAGCATACTTGCTAAGGGCAATTACTCGATCGAGCATTACCCTTAGCGAGTACCTGCCCGCTTGGAAGAAAAGGTTAGTCTGCCGGCGGCGGGCAGGGAGCGGCGGGGGAAAGCTGGAAGGAACGGAGGGGAGATCTCTCTCTCCCTCTCTCCCCTCCGCTCCCCCCTGCTGACTGCCGCAACTCACCACTCACCCGCGCCGGCAGCTGAACCTTTTCTTCCGAGCGGGCAGGTACTCGCTAAGGACAATGCTCGATCGAGCAATTGTCCTTAGTGAGTATGCCCCCTCATCTCTAGTTAAAAGTCAAGTTAAACTTGGCAACATCTGTAAATAGGGGCTAACTTATTTTCGTGGTAAAACCTCTTTAGCTATTACAAGAAATGTCTAGGATTTAGCAGCTTCTTGACTCCTGTATGTTCTGTTCTTCCCTGCACAGTGGCGCCCTGAACACTCGCTGTGCGGGAAACTAATGGGTTCATTTGTAGTTCCCCGCAAAGCCAGGTAGTTGGGAGCAATGCTGTGAAAACTTAGAAGAGAACCCCACACTAATCCACAGCAATCATGAAGTGATGGCATAAACTAACGTTACGCTATTATTTCGTAAAATTGGAATGACCCTTATAGTTTCTTTGTTGATGTCGATAGGCATCAACAACAAACTCCATGAAGTGCTTTTTGCTTAGTTTTGTAAGTAAAAGTATTACTTAACTAGTAGTTTACAATGGAAAAGTCATGTTGGAAACACATGTGTACTCATTCCTACATATGATTTGATTTCTAACAATTTTCTAATAAACTGACTGAATCTTTGGCAATGCACATATTTATTATATGTGCATTTGGAAGCAAAAATCACTATCACAGAAGCCAACGCTGATCTCATTGACCCCCAAGACTCAGCTCCAGCCAGAACATACTTCTAAACCTGGCGACAGCGCATGAAAATGAATGTGACAATTATTTCATTTGAATTCATGGCTTTGGGACTGAAATGCATATTTTATTTTCTTATATGTTTTTCTATTTTACTTGTATTTATCATATTGGATATTTCTTTAGGACGAATAATTTTTTAGCTCTACTATATTCCTGATTATTTTTATTTTCTGTTATGTTGCCTGTTATGGTCACAGCCAGCAGCTCTCCTTACCTTCTCCTTTTGCCAGTGATGGCTAGCAACATTCCCCTCCTGTTATGTATGGCATACGCTGCACCATATATGCTGTTGGAGCTCCCATAGGGTGCACATGCCCTAAGCTTGCCTCTTAAGAGACCAGCTGCACACACAGCTTCCCATTCCCAGCCAATCTGGACTTGCCTTTGGCTATTTAAGGCACCCTCCCCAACTTTTTTCTGTCTTCTCCTGTCCTGACTTCAACTTGTACTTTGACCATAATATATCTTTGCTGTATGTCTCTACCTGGGCTTTGTATATCAGCTACATCTCTGCCTGTCCCTCTGTTACTGCGCTACAGTGTGTTATTTTTAATCCGCACATATTGGTTGCGTCCTAAAAAGACAAACCTATACACACTTGTTATGAATGCGGATAACACAAAAACGGGAAAGGAAACACAAAACTGGGTGATATCGTAAAAAAAATGACATGCTACGATTTTTTTCCATGCACAGCATTGCATTGTGGTGCCATGCAGGGAAACATCACAAATGTGAATGAACCCATTTTATGTTCGCGTCAATCTAGCAACACAAGAGTTGGGACTATTAGTTATGCCACCCCAGCACCACAACCATCTGCCAGCTATGCCATTGCACAGTTCTTCTCACCCTCTCCACATCAGCTGCCACTGAACTTAGACTATGCTTCAGGTAACAACCCAAAGGCTCCTAAGATCAGATCTCAATTGGAGAGATTAAAAGGTTAAAACCAGGGAACCCCTTGTTGCTTTCCATACCAGCTGTCTGACATTGCCATTAGGTAAGTCCCATTTACACGCAAAGATAATATTTCAAAGGATTGAAAGATTGAAAGTTTTAGCGATCATTTTGAATGAAGTGTTAATGGACACTTATAAAGTCCATTAGCACTTTATCATCTTCATTTGCATGCAAAAGGGCCTGCACGCAGCTGAATAGTTCTCCTCAGGGCTGTCAGCAGAATACAATGTAATCTCCCGACTCCCGCTGAGAACACAGCATGCAGTCTGTTGGGAGATACTTTATCTCTCTGCGGCTGAACAATGGATTTTAGGTTAAAACCTTAAAATCATTGTTCAGACAAAAAGTGTTTACACGCAACAATTATCGCTCACTTGCGGTTGTTTGAACGAAGTTTGAGCGACAATCGTTGCGTATAAATGGGCCTTAAGATAAAATTATAATGTATTTTTAGTAAGGGGCAGATAAGCCAACTGCAGACACCAGAACTAGAAAGAGTATCAACACACTGTTTGCGAAATGTTAAAGGAAATATGTTTATTTTAACCCCTTAATGACACGGCCTATTTTGGCGTTGAGGACCAAGCGATTTTTTGGTATTTTTCCATCTCCATTTTTCAAAAGCCATAACTTTTTTATTTTTCCATGGACGCGGCCGTATAAGGGCTTGTTTTTTGCGTGGCGATCTGTAGTTTTTATCGGTGCCACTTTTGGGTATATAGACAATATTGTAAAATTTTTTTAAATTTTTTTTAATGATAACAGGGAGAGAAAACGCATCAATTCTGCCATAGATTTTTTTTTTTTTACAGCGTTAATCATGCAGCATAAATGACACACTAAATTTTTTCTGCGGGTCGGTACGGTTACAACGATACCAAAATTGTTATATTTTTTTAGGTTTTTACACTTTTTTGCAATAAAACCCCCTTTTTTTTGGAAATCTTTTTTTTCTCTCTATAGCTGCATTCAAAGTCATGTAACTTTTTTATTTTTCTATGTACGGAGCTCTTTAAGGGCTTATTTTTTGCGAGACGAGCTGTAGTTTTTATTGGTACCATTTTGGGAAATGTATGGCTTTTTTGATCACTTTTATTGCATTTTTTGTGAGGCAAAATGCTTAAAATTAGCATTTTGCCTTTGTTTTTTAGCGTTTTTTTTTACGCTTTTTGTTATACAAAATAAAAAGCGTGTTCAACTTTTTGTACACGTCGTTACGGACGCGTCAATATCCAATATGTGGGGTTTTAGTTTTTTTTCCCTTTTTTTATGCTAATATTAGAAAAAGCATAAAAAAGGGTTTTTTTTACATTTTTCTTTTTTTTACACTTTTTTCTTTTTTTTATACTATTTGAGTCCCTCTGAGGGACTTACATCACTGTGCCTATGATCGCTGTCATAAGGCATGGCAGAGCTACTGCTCTGCCATGCCTTATCGCTTGTACAGCGATTATAGGCACAGGCAATACAGGACGCCAGTGTCTGGCATCCTGTTGCCATGGTGACAGGCCGGGCTCTCGCGATGACATCGCGAGAGCCGGCCGGAGACACACAGGGATCGCGATCCCTCTGTGAACTCTTTCCCTGCAGCGATCTACTTAGATCGCGGCAGGGAAGGGGTTAACAGCAGCGGGCGCATCTCCGATGTCCCCCCGCTGTTGGAGCGGGACGCCGGCTGTGACTGACAGCTGGCTCCCGCTGCGGGATAGCGCGGGATCTTATGTGATCCCGTGCTATCTCCAGGACGTACCGGTACGTCCTTTTGCGGGAAGTACCAGGCTCCTGGGACGTAACGGTACGTCCTGGAGCGGGAAGGGGTTAATTAAAAGCAGAACTTTTTTTAATGAAAATAATACAAATGCTACAATTTAGGCCGGATTCGCATGAACATATTTTCGCATAAAAAAATGTACATGCGCAATAGGCAGAAAAATAGAACCTATTGATTTTAATGGGTTTGTTCACATGCGTGTATCCGGTGTTTGCAATTCGGTCACACACATTTGCATAGGGGAAGAGAACATTTTGAGATCATTGAATTAAATGAGAGCATCGGTGCGTGTTTTTTTTTGCACACGCAAAAAGTACAGTAAGAATTTAATGCACGTGCAAATAAATAACGACCATTCCACAAAAACGCAGTGCTGGTATACACTCAAATATGCATATGTTCATGGGAATCCGGCCTTAAAGTTTCTTTTTGGCGTTTCATTATGAAATAGACACATAAAAGCAAGATTAAAATAGTTTTATACTTAAAGGGGTTGTCTCGCGCTGAAACGTTTTTTTTTCCATAGGCCCCCCGTTCGGCGCAGGACAACCCCAAAGGATGTGTTAAAAAAAAAAAAATTTATTACTTACCCGAATCCCCGCTCTGCGACGTCTTCCTTCTTCCTTCTTCTTCCTTCACCAAGATGGCCGCCGGGATCTTCACCCACGATGCCCCACGGGTCTTCTCCCATGGTGCACCGTGGGCTCTGTGCGGTCTATTTCCGATTCCAGCCTCCTGATTGGCTGGAATCAGCACACGTGACGGGGCGGAGCTACGAGGACCAGCTCTCCGGCACGAGCGGCCCCATTCACCAGGAAGAAGACCGCACAGCGCAAGCGCGTCTAAAAAAGCAAGAAGACATCAGAATTAGACGGCACCATGGCGACGGGGACGCTAGCAACGGAGCAGGTAAGTGAATAACTTCTGTATGGCTCATATTTAATGCACGATGTATATTACAAAGTGCATTAATATGGCCATACAGAAGTGTATAACCCCACTTGCTTTCGCGAGACAACCCCTTTAAGGGGAACTTGTCAGGTCTCTCAAGCTGCCCTAGCAATGGGCAGTTCAATACAGTGCTAAACGCTGATTTCACAGAATATGCCATAAATGTCTGAGAGATGCAGGTCCCATCTATTGGACTTATAATTACCCTACAATTAGTGGTCCCTGACCCCATCCCACCTCGCCTTGTCTGCATCCTTCCATAAACCTGGCCAATACCCTAGATGCAGTGGTCCGCAAAGAGGTGAGGCTGGATGGAATGGGAGGTCCAGCTGGGAATAATGTCTATGACATTTTTGACTGAATGGATTTTCCTAACATAGCTAGTGAGGACATATTGGTATTGCTCTAAGTAAGAGAAACCAAGTAATCCTGTAGACAGAAGATTTTTTAGTTCCATCTCTGTGAGCTACAATAGAGTAATAACATTTTCTTTTACCCGCTGAACAGTACCATTCTTTTTTTTTTTATTACCAAAGGCAGGATACCAGAATGTACCGGCTAAAGATGGAACTAAAAATCTTCTATAGCTACAGGATTACTTGGTTTCTCTTAGAGCAATAGTATTTTGTTTTACGGGCTAACATGGTACCAAACTTTCTTCTTTTTACCAAAAAGTGAGGGCATATTACTAGAATATACTATTACTTCTTGATCGGTGATCAAATTCCAGCATTCTTAGTTAAAGGAGTTTCTGAATTATTGCTTTTATATAGTTTTGGACTATGTAAAAGTAGAATACCCACCATTGCGCAGGACCACTGCGTCAGCGCCACGGAATCTGACAAGTGGTGTCACCCGGACAGAAGGCCAGGTGATGTTCCATAAACCTGTCACATGGGCTCCTAATGTAGAAACCCCAATGCAGGTTTACAGGACATCAGTGATGACTATTGGCTGCAGCCGTTACATGAATAAACACCCCACATGACCACTGCCGCTGAAGTAAACAGAAGACTGGAGTGGTGGCGGGGGAGCAGTACGCAGTGGGAGGTAAGTATGTTTTTTTTTTTCTAACTTGGATTTGCCTCACCACTACCATTGAGTTTTATTGGGAAAATCCCTTTAATAGATTTTCCTATTACAATGGAGTAGTTTTAAAGTAATTGGATTGACACATGGAGATTTCAATCAGCAATGTCTTAGCAGCACTTTGTTGTGAGTCACAGAGATAATCTTAGATTGCCAACACTTCCCAGTAAATGTCAGCAGCATCCAAGTAGAAGCTGATAACTGATCCATCGTGATTTATGAGAAGTAGACCGTCCAAACCAAGTTAGCACTGCCAGGGCTTACAGAAGATGACGAACATGTCTAAAGAGGGCACACAGATGCGAAAAAGTTCAAAATTCTTAATTGCACACCAGGGGCTCATTCACATAGTAGCTTTAGTGCATTTCAGTTGTGTAAATATGCTGCGTATTACTCAAATTGTTTATGCCAGTATACTTCGCCTGCTCCTCTGGGTTTTTGTGTGTGCAGATATACTGTATATTTACGCACACAAAAAGTATAAAGAAGGGCCCATGTTTTTGCTCCGCAAATACTTAGTGGATATGCAAGCTTTCTACATTTTCACTGCGTATTCGCGCCAGCTCATTCTCACCAATGCCCTATTGCATACACGTAATACACAACAAAATAGGTCACGCTGCCTACTCTTTCATGTGATTGAACATCACATGAAAAAATATGCTCATGTGAACGAACCAATTGAAAGCAATGCTATCTATTCACTGCATATTGCGAATGCAAAAACTGCGCAGGAATTATGTGGCAGAAGAACGTCCCTGTGAACCAGCCCTGAATTGGGGGTATACCTGACAAGTTGATAGAGGTGGGCTCTACCAGGTGCCAAAAATGTGCCTAGCAGCATCGACTGACTATGACAGTACAATAAATCACCTAGTTGGATTCATCCATAGAAACTGGTTGGGTGCATCTGAAGTTTGCAGCACATGTGGGAACATCACCACTTTTTGAGGCTTTTATTTAATGCATTACCTTTTGTTTGGAGTATTTGTTGCAGATTGGATATATTTTCGTACTCGCTAAAAATGATTCTCGCTAAATGAAATCATTGTTACTAGAGATGAGCGAGCACCAAAATGCTCGGGTGCTCGTTACTCGGGACGAAATTATCGCGATGCTCGAGGGTTCGTTTCGAGTAACGAACCCCATTGAAGTCAATGGTCGACCCGAGCATTTTTGTATATCGCTGATGCTCGCTAAGGTTTCCATTTGTGAAAATCGGGGCAATTCAAGAAAGTGATGGGAACGACACAGCAACGGATAGGGCAGGCGAGGGGCTACATGTTAGGCTGCATCTCAAGTTCCCAGGTCCCACTATTAAGCCACAATAGCGGCAAGAGTGCCCCCCCCCCTCCCAACAACTTTTACTTCTGAAAAGCCCTCATTAGCAATGCATACCTTAGCTAAGCACCACACTACCTCCAACAAAGCACAATCACTGCCTGCATGACACTCCGCTGCCACTTCTCCTGGGTTACATGCTGACCAACCCCCCCTGCACGACCCAGTGTCCACAGCGCACACCAAATTGTCCCTGTGCAGCCTTCAGCTGCCCTCATGCCACGCCACACTCATGTCTATTTATAAGTGCATCTGCCATGAGGAGGAACCACAGGCACACACTGCAGAGGGTTGGCACGGCTAGGCAGCGACCCTCTTTAAAAGGGGCGGGGCGATAGCCCACAATGCTGTACAGAAGCAATGAGAAATATAATCCTGTGCCACCGCCATCAAGAGCTGCACACGTGAGCATAGCAATGGGGAACCTATGTGCCACACACTATTCATTCTGTCAAGGTGTCAGACCGCGGTTTTTTATAAATAGTCACAGGCAGGTACAACTCCGCAATGGGAATTCCGTGTGCACCCACAGCATGGGTGGCTCCCTGGAACCCACCGGCTGTACATTAATGTATCCCATTGCAGTGCCCATCACAGCTGAGGTAACGTCCGATTAAATGCAGGTGGGCTTCGGCCCACACTGCATGCCCCAGTCAGACTGGGGTTCTTTAGAAGTGGACACATGTAGTTACAACTCCGTGTGGACCCACGGCATGGGTGGCTCCCTGGAACCCACCGGCGGTACATATAAATATATCCCATTGCAGTGCCCAACACAGCTGATGTAACGTCAGCTTTTATGCAGGTGGGCAAAAAATTAATTGGATTACACTGTAGGCGAGGGCCCCAAAAAATTGGTATACCAACAGTACTAATGTACGTCAGAAAAATTGCCCATGCCCAACCAAGAGGGCAGGTGAAACCCATTAATCGCTTTGGTTAATGTGGCTTAATTTGTAACTAGGCCTGGAGGCAGCCCAGCTAAAATAAAAATTGGTTCAGGTGAAAGTTTCAACGCTTTAATGAGCATTGAAACGTATAAAAATTGTTTACAAAAATTATATGACTGAGCCTTGTGGGCCTAAGAAAAATTGCTCGTTCGGCGTGATTACGTCAGGTTTCAGGAGGAGGAGCAGGAGGGGGAGGATGAATATTATACACAGATTGATGAAGCTAAAAGGTCCACATTTTTGATGGTGATAGACAACAATGCTTCCATCCGCGGGTGCAGCCTACGTATTGTTTAGGTATCGCTGCTGTCCGCTGGTGGAGAAGAGAAGTCTGGGGAAATCTAGGCTTTGTTCATCTTGATGAGTGTAAGCCTGTCGGCACTGTCAGTTGACAGGCGGGTACGCTTATCTGTGATGATTCCCCCAGCCGCACTAAACACCCTCTCTGACAAGACGCTAGCCGCAGGACAAGCAAGCACCTCCAGGGCATACAGCGCGAGTTCAGGCCACGTGTCCAGCTTCGACACCCAGTAGTTGTAGGGGGCAGAGGCGTCACGGAGGACGGTCGTGCGATCGGCTACGTACTCCCTCACCATCCTTTTACAGTGCTCCCGCCGACTCAGCCTTGACTGGGGAGCGGTGACACAGTCTTGCTGGGGAGCCAGAAAGCTGTCAAAGGCTTGGAGAGTGTTCCCCTGCCTGTGCTGTACATGCTGCCTGATCTCTGCGCCTCCCCTGCTACCTGGCCACTAGCGCTGTCGGATGGGAATTTTACCATCAGTTTGTCCGCCAGGGTCCTGTGGTATAGCATCACTCTCAAACCCCTTTCCTCTTCGGGTATGAGAGTGGAAAGGTTCTCCTTATACCGTGGGTCAAGCAGTGTGTACACCCAGTAATCCGTAGTGGCCAGAATGCGTGTAATGCGAGGGTCACGAGAAAGGCATCCTAACATGAAGTCAGCCATGTGTGCCAGGGTACCTGTACGCAACACATGCCTGTCCTCACTAGGAAGATCACTTTCAGGAACCTCCTCCTCCTCCTCCTCCTCCTCCTCAGGCCATACATGCTGAAAGGATGACAGGCAAGCAGCATGGGTACCCTCAGCAGTGGGCCAAGCTGTCTCTTCCCCCTCCTCCTCATCCTCCTCATGCTCCTCCTCCTCAACGCGCTGAGATATAGACAGGAGGGTGCTCTGACTATCCAGCGACATACTGTCTTCCCCCGGCTCTGTTTCCGAGCGCAAAGCGTCTGCCTTTATGCTTTGCAGGGAACTTCTCAAGAGGCATAGCAGAGGCATGGTGACGCTAATGATTGCAGCATCGCCGCTCACCATCTGGGTAGACTCCTCAAAGTTTCCAAGGACCTGGCAGATGTCTGCCAACCAGGCCCACTCTTCTGTAAAGAATTGAGGAGGCTGACTCCCACTGCGCCGCCCATGTTGGAGTTGGTATTCCACTATAGCTCTACGCTGCTCATAGAGTCTGGCCAACATGTGGAGCGTAGAGTTCCTCCGTGTGGGCACGTCGCACAGCAGTCGGTGCACTGGCAGATGAAACCGATGTTGCAGGGTGCGCAGGGTGGCAGCGTCCGTGTGGGACTTGCGGAAATGTGCACAGAGCCGGCGCGCCTTTACGAGCAGGTCTGACAAGCGTGGGTAGCTTTTCAGAAAGCGCTGAACCACCAAATTAAAGACGTGAGCCAGGCATGGCACGTGCGTGAGGCTGCCGAGCTGCAGAGCCGCCACCAGGTTACGGCCGTTGTCACACACGACCATGCCCAATTGGAGGCTCAGCGGCGCAAGCCAGCAGTCGGTCTGCTCTGTCAGACCCTGCAGCAGTTCGTGGGCCGTGTGCCTCTTATCTCCTAAGCTGAGTAGTTTCAGCACGGCCTGCTGACGCTTGCCCACCGCTGTGCTGCCGTGCCGCGCGACACCGACTGCTGGCGACGTGCTGCTGCTGACACATCTTGATTGCGAGACAGAGGTTGCGGAGGAGGAGGGTGGTTTAGTGGAGGAAGCATACACCGCCGCAGATACCACCACCGAGCTGGGGCCCGCAATTCTGGGGGTGGGTAGGACGTGAGCGGTCCCAGGCTCTGACTCGGTCCCAGCCTCCACTAAATTCACCCAATGTGCCGTCAGGGAGATATAGTGGCCCTGCCCGCCTGTGCTTGTCCACGTGTCCGTTGTTAAGTGGACCTTGGCAGTAACCACGTTGGTGAGGGCGCGTACAATGTTGCGGGAGACGTGGTCGTGCAGGGCTGGGACAGCAAATCGGGAAAAGTAGTGGCGACTGGGAACCGAGTAGCGCGGGGCCGCCGCCACCATCATGCTTTTGAAAGCCTCCGTTTCCACAAGCCTATACGGCAGCATCTCCAGGCTGATCAATTTGGCTATGTGCACGTTTAACGCTTGAGCGTGCGGGTGCGTGGCGGTGTACTTGCGCTTGCGCTAGCGATGGCTGGACGGTGCGCTCAGAGACATTGGTGGATGGGGCCGAGGACAGCGGAGGTGAGGGTGTGGGTGCAGGCCAGGAGACGGTAGTGCCTGTGCCCTGGGAGGGGGGGTTGGATCTCAGTGGCAGGTTGGGGCACAGGGGGAGAGGCAGCGGTGCAAACTGGAGGCGGTGAACGGCCTTCGTCCCACATTGTGGGGTGCTTGGCCATCATATGCCTGCGCATGCTGGTGGTGGTGAAGCTGGTGGTGGTGGCTCCCCGGCTGATCTTGGCGCGACACAGGTTGCACACCACTGTTCGTCGGTCGTCTGCACTCTCAGTGAAAAACTGCCAGACCTTTGAGCACCTCGGCCTCTGCAGGGTGGCATGGCGCGAGGGGGCGCTTTGGGAAACAGTTGGTGGATTATTCGGTCTGGCCCTGCCTCTACCCCTGGCCACCGCACTGCCTCTTGCAACCTGCCCTGCTGCTGCCCTTGCCTCCCCCTCTGAAGACCTGTCCTCAGTAGGCGTAGCAAACCAGGTGGGGTCAGTCACCTCGTCGTCCTGCTGCTCTTCCTCCGAATCCTCTGTGCGCTCCTCCCTCGGACTTACTGCCCTTACTACTACCTCACTGATAGACAACTGTGTCTCATCGTCATCGTCCTCCTTATCCACTGAAAGGTCTTGAGATAGTTGCCGCAAGTCCCCAGCCTCATCCCCCGGACCCCGGGAACTTTCAAAAGGTTGGGCATCGGTCACGACAAACTCCTCCTGAGAAGGATACATATATATCCTTGTAGGTAGAAAAGAAAACACTGAAATATACACTACCGTTCAAAAGTTTGGGGTCACATTGAAATGTCCTTATTTTTGAAGGAAAAGCACTGTACTTTTCAATGAAGATAACTTTAAACTAGTCCTAACTTTAAACAAATGCACTCTATACATTGCTAATGTGGTAAATGACTATTCTAGCTGCAAATGCCTGGTTTTTTGTGCAAAATCTACAAAGGTGAATAGAGGCCCATTTCCAGCAACTATCACTCCAGTGTTCTAATGGTACAATGTGTTTTCTCATTGGCTCAGAAGGCTAATTGATGATTAGAAAACCCTTGTGCAATCATGTTCACACATCTGAAAACAGTCTAGCTCGTTACAGAAGCTACAAAACTGACCTTCCTGTGAGCAGATTGAGTTTCTGGAGCATCACATTTGTGGGGTCAATTAAACGCTCAAAATGGCCAGAAAAAGAGAACTTTCATCTGAAACTCGACAGTCTATTCTTGTTCTTAGAAATGAAGGCTATTCCATGCGAGAAATTGCTAAGAAATTGAAGATTTCCTACAACGGTGTGTACTACTCCCTTCAGAGGACAGCACAAACAGGCTCTAACCAGAGTAGAAAAAGAAGTGGGAGGCCGCGTTGCACAACTAAGCAAGAAGATAAGCACATTAGAGTCTCTAGTTTGAGAAACAGACGCCTCACAGGTACCAAACTGGCATCTTCATTAAATAGTACCCGCAAAACACCAGTGTCAACATCTACAGTGAAGAGGCGGCTGCGGGATTTTGGGCTTCAGGGCAGAGTGGGAAAGAAAAAGCCATATCTGAGACTGGCCAATAAAAGAAAAAGATTAAGATGGGCAAAAGAACACAGACATTGGACAGAGGAAGACTGGAAAAAAGTGTTGTGGACGGATGAATCCAAGTTTGAGGTGTTTGGATCACAAAGAAGAACGTTTGTGAGACGCAGAACAAATGAAAAAATACTGGAAGAATGCCTGACGCCATCTGTTAAGCATGGTGGAGGTAATGTGATGGTCTGGGGTTGCTTTGGTGCTGGTAAGGTGGGAGATTTGTACAGGGTAAAAGGGATTCTGAATAAGGAAGGCTATCACTCCATTTTGCAACGCCATGCCATACCCACTGGACAGCGCTTGATTGGAACCAATTTCATCCTACAACAGGACAATGACCCTAAACACACCTCCAAATTGTGCAAGAACTATTTACAGCAGAAGCAGGCAGCTGGTATTCTATCGGTAATGGAGTGGCCAGCGCAGTCACCTGATCTGAACCCCATTGAGCTGTTGTGGGAGCAGCTTGACCGTATGGTACGCCAGAAGTGCCCATCCAACCAATCCAACTTGTGGGAGATGCTTCTAGAAGCGTGGGGTGCAATTTCACAAGTTTACCTCAACAAATTAACAGCTAGAATGTCAAAGTTGTGCAATGCTGTAATTGCTGCAAAAGGAGGATTCTTTGACGAAAGCAAAGTTTGATGTAAAAACAATGTTATTTCAAATACAAATCATTATTTCTAACCTTGTCAATGTCTTGACTCTATTTTCTATTCATTTCACAACGCATGGTGGTGAATAAGTGTGACTTTTCATGGAAAACACAAAATTGTTTGGGTGACCCCAAACTTTTGAACGGTAGTGTATACATTTATATAGATATAGTTATGTGCCTTTCTTTTTATATGTATACTAACTTTATTCTCATATGTACTAACTCTATGAAAAACTTAATACTTCGCCTTATATCAGATATGCCAAGATGCTTTGCAAGGCAAACAGAGAAAGAATGTCCAAAGAAACTAGATGAAGGATGAAGGTTAAAGTGAAGGAGAAAAGAGATATGAAGAATGCATGCTTAGCCGCTTTCTCAGAATTGAGTGGGTGATTCTTTGCACTGGAGTTAATTAAATACGTGATTTTCTGTACATAAGCCAGAGACCAAGTATGCCTTATCAAGATGACGACTGTTCAACTACGTATATAACTTTCACTGTCTCTGGCCGGAAATCCGGACTTACCATATATGGTTATGTGGTGAATTTGAGCCAATGAGCCCATCACCCATTCCTAGTGATGAGACCAAAGGGTATAAGATCCCATGTAATCTGTAATAAAGTGCGCAGTCATGTCCCCGTGTGAGGAACTATACCAGACCTCCGTGTGTGGTGTCTCTTCTTTATAGGCGGCAGCGGGGCATTGGGGTGGGCCTGATTGGTGCTGTACGCAGAAATTACCCTGACACTCCGGTGGGAGAGGAACCATTGCTGGCCGTTCTGGGCAGGGGCCTGGGAACAGTTCCTGGGAGTCTGCCTGCTCCTCAGAATGTGCCATTGTAATGGAGTGAGGAGGCTGGGAGGAAGGAGGAGCAGCAGCCAGAGGATTCAGAGTTGCAGCAGTGGACGGCGCAGAACTCTGGGTGGACGATAGATTGCTGGATGCACTTTCTGCCATCCACGACAGGACCTGCTCACACTGCTCATTTTCTAATAAACGTCTACCGCGTTGACCCATTAATTGTGAGATGAATGTGGGGACGCCAGAAACGTGCCTCTCTCCTAATCCCGCAGCAGTCGGCTGCGATAAACCTGGATCAGGAGCTCGGCCTGTGCCCACACCCTGACTTGGGCCTCCGCGTCCTCGCCTGCGTCCATGTCCTCTAGGCCTACCCCTACCCCTCAGCGTGGTGTATTACCAGTAGTGCAGAAACAGAACGCTGTAATTAAATGTGCCACTTATTGGCCTGTGGTTGGAGGCTGACTTCGCTTACGGAACGCCAGGAAATAATTTTGCGCAAGCCTGCTGTAACACTTAGCTGGCTGCGTATGAATTAGGAGGGCAACTACACCCAGCACAGACCCAGTACACTGAGGACAGTCACAGGCAGCCCAAATAGATTTTTTTTCCCCAAGTGTTTTTGGAAAGGCCCACTGCCTATATTCAATAAATATATGTCTTCTGTCCCTGCCTCACCACTACTGGCCCTGGAGTATGTAAAATAACTGCAGACTGTTGCACTGTGGACTGCAATACAGCGGTGATGTAACAGCCAACACAGAGCCAGGAAATAATTTTGCGCAAGCCTGCTCTAACACTTAGCTGGCTGCGTATGAATTAGGAGGACAACTACACCCAGCACAGACCCAGTACACTGAGGACAGTCACAGGCAGCCCAAATAGATTTTTTTTCCCAAATGTTTTTGGAAAGCCCCACTGCCTATATTCAATAAATATATGTCTTCTGTCCCTGCCTCACCACCACTACTGGCCCTGGAGTATGTATAATTACTGCAGGGCGCAATGCTCTGCATGGCCGATATACAAAAAAATAAAATGTGCAACACTGCAAAAAGCAGCCTCCACACTACTACACACGGTTAGATGTGGCCCTAAGAAGAACCGTTGGGGTTCTTGAAGCCTAAAATACTCCTAACACTCTCCCTATAGCAGCTCCGGCACCAACAGCACTTTCCCTCATCTATGTCAGAATGCATCTGTGGCGAGCCGCGGGAGGGGCCGATTTTTATACTCGGGTGACACCTGATCTCGCCAGCCACTCACTGCAGGGGGGTGGTATAGGGCTTGAACGTCGCAGGGGGAAGTTGTAATGCCTTCCCTGTCTTTCTATTGGCCAGAAAAGCGCGCTAACGTCTCAGAGATGAAAGTGAAAGTAACTCGAACATCGCGTGGTACTCGTCACGAGTAACGAGCATCTCGAACACGCTAATACTCGAACGAGTATCAAGCTCGGACGAGTACGTTTGCTCATCTCTAATTGTTACATGTAAATATAATTGTTCTATGATAGACAGGGATGAATAACAATAATGATTAGAAAAAATATTATTAAGTAGTGGAGGGATTAATACCAATGTTCCTGGGGGTCTAGGGAAGTGTAAAGATCAATAGCAAAGTTTCTGGTGGTCCATGGAAGATGGTTTAAATGCTCTACTCTTTGGTTGCTTCTGGGGGTTGAGTTGTTAAAGTAATGGGAGTCCTACCCTATTTATCTTGCCCTTTTTGTAAAGCCAACATTGTTTACAGGAGTCTAACAGTCTGTTCAAGTCAGATCCGAATTTCATTAGCCAAGCATATGCTAATAAAGTGACCGTTTGGCAAATGTTTGGTTGCTAAATTAAAGTATTGATTTTTATAAACTGTATTAAAAACTTACTTGAATATACATTGTAATACTGGCAGATGCTACACAAAGGTCATTTTTGATTTTGTTTGTTTTTATACAATAAAAGTCAATGGGAGATGTATGCAACATAAACAATAAACTTCCAGTTGCATAAAACTGGGGCCTTCATTAGCTGGCAACTTTCAATTTGGTCCCAAAGTAACATTCAAACAGGAAATACCAACTAAATAACTTCCCAAGTGCCACTTCCTCCACTCCATTCCTTGAGCTCAGTTAGTAGAACCAAAAGAGATCACATGCATATAAAATCATTATTAGTTTTTGTTCCCAAATTCACCATAAGGGCGAGCACCCACTGGCGATTGCGTTTTCCGCGGGAAAAAAACGCAGCGTCTTCGCCGCGTTTCCCGCGATTTTTCCGCGCGTTTTTCGCGGTGTTTTCGCGGCTTTTCCGTTAATTTCCATTGACATTCATGGGTGCATTAGGAGAAAAATAAGGACACATATGCAACTGACAGTTCCTATGTTAAAAACGCAAACGCAACGCAAAAAAAACGCCAGTGGACAGGAACACATGTTATCTCTATGCCTGTGCAGGAAAAACGCAAAACGCAGGTAAAAAAACGCCAGTGGGTGCTAAGGCCTGAGTAACATGAGCGTTTTTTTTTGCCATGATTTGCGGATCACATATTGGATGCGCATCCGCAAATTGCGTAACCAGGGCCGACGATTTGCTGAAAAATCTGCACCTAGCAGCGTTTTCAACGAAAGGGGCCTGATCAAAGGAGCACTGCCTGCTATCCTCTGCCACAGCTGTGGCAGAGGAGAACGATGTTCGCACATTGAAAGCAATGGGCTGCCGGCAAGCGCTGTATGAATTTTCAGGGAAGGGCTTAAAATATAAGCCCTTCCCTGAAAAGCATCCTGCAAATGTGTAAAAATTTTTAAAAAAGTATACTCACCTTTTTTCTGCAGCGTCCGTCCGGATAGTTCTCCTGAACTGCTCTCTGTAGTATTCAGCAGCTGAATGGGCTGCCTCTGATTGGTCACAGCCCTCACCAATCAGAGGCAGCTCTCACTTACCAATTCATGAATTTATGAATGGGTGAGTGAGTGCTGCCTCTGATTGGCTGAGTGCAGGGACCAATCAGAGGCAGCTCTCAGCTGTCATTCAATAGCTCCCAGCATGAACCATCGTATTTGCCGTGTATGCATGTACTTAAATAGGGAGATGGGAATAAGTAACTGGCAGAACTATCTAGAAGTTTCTTCTGTACCACAGAAACAAAGAATAATGAACTTCAACACACCGGATTCTTTTTTCTCCAAATACATTGAGTCAACATCTGATAAATCAAAAGCCTTGTTTTTGTACAACTTTTCTCTAATGTATATGACCAACCAAAACATAGCCTATGACTTGAGTTTCTAAGGGGATGCAGGAGGGTCTGGTTTCTCAAGGACACTTTTGGGGCCCATTTCTTGTGTGCAATTACACTTACTAGTTGAGCTTTGAAGTAGAGGACTACCTTAGTCAGAAGTACGACTAATATAGATGCAGTATAAGCAGCTCCTATGGGGCTCATGGAAAGAGGGGATCCAGATCAGGTTAAAGGAGTATACCCAACTCAGACATTTATGGCATATCCAACTGTGCGATCAGCAACTTATGCAGGGACTGGAGTTTTCTTAACTCCCGAAGCAGTGAATCTAGAGAACCATGCACATATGTGGCCACCACTCCATTCATTCTACCCCTGGATGCAGCGGCTAGTGTCCAGCTCACTAGATAAGACAGTTCACCACATAGGACTGGCCCCAGAGTTGAAACCTGCATCTATCAGACTTTTAGGGCATTACCTGCTGCTAAATCATAAATGTCTGAGTTGTAAATAACCCTTTAACTGCATTCCTGATTTTGGTGAGAACTCTCCACAGTTGCTTACATCTTGGGCATATGTTTAGTGGCCCTTTTCAAATGTTACGTCTGGGCAAAATGCCTATCATGGTGTAAGCGAGGTATTTTCGAATTTCGGTCAAGACTCATCAAATGACACAGGACTAACTTAGATGACCCTAATATGACTAAATTTTAGGGTTTATATAACAGCTATAATAATTCAATAACTGGCCAGAGTGCAGGTACCATGACCCGAACCAACATCATCATCATGAGACCTGCAGTCAAGCTGGTCTGTAATCTGAACACTAAAATGTGTCAACATTACAGAGGTTGAACAAGCACCACGTCCTTTTGTCGCAGGTGATAGGGGGCTTGGTAGTATTAACCAGCACTAGGAGAGAGGACCAATTTTAATCTTTGGTATGCATGTGTAAGAGGCTAAGACTTGGTGCAGGGGGCACCAGCAGGTTCTCGGTAGGGGGCCTGGGATGTGGGAGGATTGGTATTGGACCACAGACTATACCGGGAGTAATGAGCCTGGTCACACTGATGGCACATGATGGAGAAAGTCCTGTAAGGGGTAGAGGTGGAATGAAGGCCCACATGTCTGATGCTTCAAACTGTTTATTTATCAAGAAACACAACAACTCACAGTTGGGAGGTAGAAAATAGATCCTCCTGTTTTAAAGGATTCTTGGAATGGGAGGGGGGCAGACACTGGGACCTCTTGACTCAACTGAAAGAGCAGGGTGGGCCCTGGAGTCCGGAACATACTGCATAGGCTTTGTCCCTCCTACAACCAATGTGGCTGCCGCTGCAGTTTGCTGACCCCTGCCTACTTGTGTTAATCCCACTTGCTGTCTTGGCCAACCTACAACATGAGGTCATTCTGTAATTTTTTTCCAGGCCTACTGTGGGCTTGCAATCCGTCGCTGTTGATATGGGACCCTCATTATATGCCCCTAGTCCTGATAACAGATCCCCTTTAAGATTTTATATATAACGTTAATATATCCATTTTCATTTGTTCTAAATGCATTAATACTTTTCTATGTAAAATCCAAAAGTAATGCATGTATTATCTAATACTTTATATGAGCTACTCAATCTATTTACCATCTGATCATGAAATAAATTGTAAAACCTTTCTATTTATTGTATTCTATTTATTGTATTCCGAGTGAAATTCACTTGAAGGCAAAAAGACTTCTCGAAACAGTAAATGACTAACAAACATAACCACCACCTGTTCCCTTGGGGCCAATTGGAATGATACAAAATGAGCATTTCTGAAAGCCCTTATATTGTTTATGGAGTCATGTGAATTCTATGTTCCACCTAATAATTACTGACACATCAATGCTGTGCACCGTCGTTACAGAAAGTTCTTGTCTTGTCATATCACAGTAGAAAATAATGTCCATTATTAAAGAGAAAAGTGACAACATCACAACATTAATTCATCTTACTGTCAACTGAGTGTCTCAGACAGAATTATTTACTACTTGAACAGACTTGATTAGGCATACATTTCTGATAATGACACATGTTTACAGAATCCATGCTTGTCAACTACAATTGCAGTGCCTTGAGCTCGTCTTCAGGCGTCACGAACAGAACCACTGAAGATTACAGCTTCTTTGCATGGAAAGCTCTGTCTCCATGTAGAATTACTGGCTCTGTCTATTCTGTACACCTTGTTTATGCGTGTCTTGTGGAAAAGTTCGAAGACATGTACTAAAGTCATCACTACACCTAGAATCTGTTGCCAAGGAATGTGTAAAATATGAGGGGAGCCAACTTTTTAGCGTCAAGAGCAAAAACAAAGGAACGACCATAGATCTTATGTCAGAGAGGACAATGTCTAGATTAGGCTTTGAATATTTTATGCTTTGTGTTTTGACAGCTTTTTGTTTTGTTTCAGTAATAGATTTCTCTTCTTCTAAAAGTTAGGCCTAATGCACACGGGCAGAAATTCTGCGTCGAGATTCCACATGGAACTTCCGCCATTGCACGTTGCCATAGGATTGAATGGGTGCACGCAATCCTATGCAGACAGCTATGATTTTGATCGTGGAAAACCCACGCGATAACAAAATCGCGGCATTTTCTATCTCTGTGCCAGCCTCTGTTGCGTCATCGCTGATGCGTCGGCTCTGCACTGCACATGTGCGGCTGTGCACCAGCTGCCACATCACAGAGCAGAGAGAGAAGAAGTGGAAGGGTAAGTGAGAGGTCAATGCAGGGGCACGGTTCGCATACCGCTGCGAGAATCTCGCAGTTGGAATCCGACCCAGCTGTGTGCTTTCTGTCTTAGGGCTCATTTACACAAGCGTGTATACACCATAAATTGACACACACTTTTTTTGCACACATAATTCCCTTGAATAGAACCCATAGATTTTAATAAGTTCTATTCCCGTTGTAGCAACACGGGGGTTAATGAGTACGCAAGGGTCACTTTCACTCATCTGTTAGTTTATTCAACATAAGTTTTAGCAGAACAGAAATGACTGGATCTCTAGAAAAATGATAACGTTTGCAAAGTCCATCAATTTAAGCCTCCAACAGTCCACAGGAGGAGCAATCAAGTCCACAACTCAGCCAAACAGTAACAAGTCCGTTCACCTTCACAGACCTGTAGTAGTCCAGAAGCGCAGCTCATTGCCATGCCGTAGCGTCTCCAGACCTCTATCCTAGGGCCAGAGTTCCCCAAGCGTCCTTCCAGGACAACGTCTCTCTGCCTAGTCATAGCATCTCTCTCTGCTTACAACAGGAGTGAGGTTGACCAGAAGTCTGGTCACAACAGAAGTCTGGTTCTCCCAGACACACACACCTCCTTCTCACTTCCACCTAACTCTTTACATAGCTTGCTGGTTCAGGTGTAAGATCTGGCCTGGAGTATTATTGGACCGATCTATATCACAGAAGCTAACAACCTCTCCGACATATATCTTCCATTCCATACCATACCTGTGGGTGTTTTCCTTTTTCTCTGGCACCAGAATGCCTGTCTGTTGCCCCCTACAGGCCATTCTCTATAGTGCACCTCTACACCATGTATTTTCATGGGGTATTTCGGTCGTGTAAAAACATTGCAGCTTATACTATGTTTCACGTATTTACATGCCAAAATACTGTATTACGGATATGGAGTTCATAAATACGCTGCGAAAAAAATGCATGCAATTACATATATATGCTGTTTTTTATGCAACCAAAACCCACAATACGCCCATGTGAATGCACCCTTTGTTTGCTTTAAAATCTGCAATGGTGGTTTCATTCTCCTGTTTAGTTATGGGATGAGAAAATCCTTTGTGCAGGACTTTTTCTTCTGGTAATTTGTTCTGGATCTGTGACAGTGGGCTACACTGCATGGACGTGGCTGCAATACACAGAGGAGACCTCCAGACTGTGACAGGAAATCAGATGAGGAGTGGGACAGGAATAGAAAAATGTGTTTTCGCTGGAGTCGCCCTTTAACCAGTTATATCAAACAGGTGATAATAATCATCATTTTTATATGTAGGTTTAAAACTGGGCGAGGAACAGGCAAACTCTGCTACAAAGGTGAGGTTGTGGAAGACAGTTTAATTTTTCAGGCCATACATCGTGGCAAGACTGAGCACAGCAAGGTCTCTCCCATGAAAAGATTTTAAAGCAGACTGGGCAATCTTAAGGACTGTACACACAGTGGTCAGCCAAAGAAACAGTGCAGCAGATGAAAACCACATGATGCTTATGTTCACTGGCGTAACCATAGGGGACGTAGGGGATGCAGTTGCACCCAGGCCCAGGAGCCTTAGGGGGCCCACAAGGCCTCTCTTCTCCATATAGGGAGTCTAGTACTATGAATAAAGCATTATAGCTGGGGGCCCTGTTACAAGTTTTGCATTGGGGCCCAGGAGCTTGAAGTTGCGCCTCTGCTTATGTCCCTTTAAAACTGAACAATATCAAGCAGTGCCATTAGCTCAGACCTGGCAGAAACCAGTGCCACCCAGTTACACTCATCTACTGTTCAGAGAAGTCTGGCCAGAAGTGGCCTTCATGGAAGAATTGCAGTCAAAAAGCCATACTTTTGACATAGAAACCAGGTCAAACAACGCAACCATGCACAAAAACATAAGAACTGGTATGTAGAAAAATGGCAGTAGCAGGTGCTCTGGACTCATAAGTCAAAATTTGAAATACTTGACTGTAACAGGAGGCAGTTTTCTTCATCGAAAGACTGGAGAGTGATATAATGAGTGCCTGCAGGCATAGTGAAGCTTTGTGGAGGTTACAATGCAATCCCAGAGGTCAGATTCTGACTGATCCTAAAGTGTTGGCATATCCTAACAATATTCATTATATCATGACATGGGAAAACCCATTACATCTTGAGGTTTAGGGTTGCATGGATTGGCAAGTCGCAGTACACTGTGGTGCCACCATATCCTGTATCAGTAGCCAACAACAGGAATGCTAGTTTGTTAGCTGTGAGCTAACAAGAGGAGGAAAAGTCTAGGAAGAACTTGATGCTTAAATATGTGTATGCATTGTAATGCTGGAGCACTGCACCACAATATTGATAGGAGGGGCCTAGAAGAAGAGGTAAAAGGGTCTGATTTGGCACAAAGGGGCAGAGTGATGTTTGATTGCACATGGTGTCTGGGGAACCTGTTAAAGGGGTTGTCCCGCGGCAGCAAGTGGGTCTATACACTTCTGTATGGCCATATTAATGCACTTTGTAATATACATTGTGCATTAATTATGAGCCATACAGAAGTTATAAAAAGTTTTATACTTACCTGCTCCGTTGCTGGCGTCCTCGTCTCCATGGTGCCGACTAATTTTCGCCCTCCGATGGCCAAATTAGCCGCGCTTGCGCAGTCCGGGTCTTCTGCTTTCTTCTATGGAGCCTTTCGTGCAGGATGCCGGCTCCGTGTAGCTCCGCCCCGTCACGTGCCGATTCCAGCCAATCAGGAGGCTGGAATCGGCAATGGACCGCACAGAAGAGCTGCGGTCCACGGAGGAAGAGGATTCCGGCGGCCATCTTCACAGGTAAGTATAGAAGTCACCGGAGCGCGGGGATTAAGGTAAGCGCTCCGGTAAGCTTTCTGTACGTCCCTGCATCAGGGTTGTCTCGCGCCGAACGGGGGGGGGGGTTGAAAAAAAAAAAAACCAGTTTCGGCGCGGGACAACCCCTTTAATGGCTTATGCAACTGTTAACCCTGGGTTTGCTTACCGTAAGAGTGTGGGTGGGTTGCAGTCAGTACTAGGCTTGTCCATTGTGAGAGAGTTGGCAAGTTGGTGACTGGAGCTGGTGACTATGTGCCTGAGGGAACACTAGATGTCTTGGAGTGTTTTGGCAGTGCCACATAGCAAGCCTGAAGAGTTTCCACTGGCATGCAGATGGTGACACTGCGATGCGTGGGCTGAGAATATCTTCAGCTCTGGAAAAGTAAAAATCCTAAGCAGGTCTAGAACTGAAAGTACCGTTAATCTTGGGAGAGGTCAGTACTGAGAAGTTTGTGCGGGCTGAGTGGAACATCAGTCCTGTGGGGAGCCATGGTTGTTGCAGATCGCTAAAATTAAGGGGGTTGAAGCACTTACCGAGTACTGTTCCCCTCGGCTATGTTCACTCATTTTCAGCTGCTTGCAGCAGCTGAAGGCGAGCTCGAAGGGGTGTATAGGAAGCTTCTATACATCTCGATGAGGCTATAGTGGGACCCCCAAATATCAATACATTTGACATGTCTCTTTGGCATGTTAAAAGCTTTTGAAAGTGCAACAACTGTTTAAGTTCTAGAATGCTCAAATGTTCAGCAATACCCAGAGTGACCAATACCCATCAAGCTTATTGTGCCTTCTCGTATGTATTGTAACCATTAAGCCTGCCATACCCTTTATTGCTAGCCGTAACCAAAAAGCATATTGTGCCACTGTTATGTAAAGAAGTAAAGTCTTTTATTCTATCAAAGCAATCTGTAATTGTTTTCTTAAAGGGGAACCCCAACCACTTCTTGCAAGTAAAGGCTTGTGCCAGCTACTGGCAGACTAAAATAACATAACATCAAGGGTGTAACTGTAAAGGGGTAGCATTGCTACTCTTCCCCTTACAAATAGCAGCGGCACTGCTGCTGTTTCACAGCGGCCAATGGCCGCAATTTAAACCCTGCCCCCAGGTGAAGGTACTCCTGTCAGCCCAATGCTACAGCTGGGGAGGAGGAAGAGAGCACTACAGTAAGGTATATGGAGGTGCCAGTTCTATCCCCTGCTCCCCTGCCAAAATGTTGTGGCATGGAGCAAGGAGTTAGGGCTGACACCCACTGGCGTTTTATTCTCTCTTGCACTGCGAGAGCAAGTGTAAACACTCGCCTCGCAGCGCAAGAAAGACGTTGGGATGACGCCGGGATATGGCCAGTGTTTTCAATGGGGCCAGCAGCACTAGCCCTATTGAAAACATAGGGAGAATATCACATACTTCTGCCGCAGCTGTGACAGCTTTGACAGCTGTGGCAGGAGTTTCTTTCCCTGAAAATCATCATTAACTGGATAAAAAAAAATACTCACCTCTCTGCTGCTCAGATGCGTCCTCCGGCTGGCTCCCCGGCCCTGCTGTCCAGCACTTTCAGCAGGGCTGTGAAAGGGTTGTGCTGATAGGCTGAGCGCTCAGCCAATTACAGCTAGTGCTTAGGTATTGGCTGAGCGCTCAGCCAATTACAGCTAGTGCTTAGCTATTCATTCATGAGCTCTCAGCCAATCAGCACAGCCCTTTCAGGAGGCTCCCCGCCTGCTGAAAGTGCTGGACAGCAGTGTCGGGGAGCCAGCCGGAGAATGCGTCTGAGTGGCGGAGAGGTGAGTAATTTATTTTTCTTTTTTAACCAGTTAATGATGATTTTCAGGGAAGCGCTTATATTTCAAGCCCTTCCTCGAAAATCATGCAGCGGGGGTTGCCACAAACCACTGCTTTCAATGGGGCCAGCAGCAGCGCCGATCCCATTGAAAGCAATGGGATAGCATGGTAGACTGTCCACGCGGGGATGAAGGAAACTCCTGCAACAGCTGTCACAGCTGTGATAGCTGTGGCAGAAGTCCTTGATATTCTCCCTATGTTTTCATTAGGGCTAGTGCTGCTGCCACTGGCCCCATTGAGAACACTGGCGATATCCCAGCGTCTTTCTTGCGCTGCGAGGCGACTGTTTACAATTGCTCTTGCAGCGCAAGAGAGAATAAAATGCCAGTGGGTGTCAGCCCTTAATGGGCGCTTCACGCACCATTTTGGAGAAGCCTCATCGACGCTGAAGAGGAGGCTCCGCCCCACAGTGAGACAGCAGTGATGTGGGCAGCATGTTACCAGAGAGTGAGAATGGCTCTGAGACCACTTGGAGAGCTGAAGATGAAGGTCAACCCGAATCTCTAGGGTGAAGCGTCCCACAGGGCATGGAAGAAGAGGGTGTCTCCTTCCCTGCAGTGCTGGACACCACAGCGGTGTTGCCGAAAATACGCCCAAATTGCTGCCGATGAAAGAAGCAAGAGCGAGCAGTAAAACATCAAGTTATGCTGCTAGGTGTTATTTTGTAATGTCTAACAGTCTACAAGATTCCAGTACAGCCAACTTATTTCTGGTATACAGATTAGTTTGCATCTCAACTGAAAACCCAAGTCAATGAAAATAATTTTTTATGAATATGATTCTATGTAAATCTACTTTATTCCCCCACTGTGGTGGGTGTCCAGTAACAGCTGTCAGATGCGATCTTACAGTCCTGTCTACTGAAACCATCTGTATTTTCATTCAAATATTTTTATTCAACATCCTTCCAAGATCTCTGAATACGTTTTCTCTGGTAGTGTTTTCGATAAAGCAAAAAATGTTTTGGTCATCATTAATAATAAAAATGTTTCCAATATTCAGCAACCTTGGAACTTATTTATCAAAACGTTCTAACAGCAAAAACTAGTCTTCTTGCTCAATTGCTTTGGAAAGATGAAAGCTGTACCGTAATTGGGTGCTACAGGCAACATGGCCAGTTTTCATATCAGACAGTTTTGATAATTGAGATCCACTAATTTATTTGAATATTAAAATAATAACCAATACAACTGGAAAAGCCTTTGTATTTAGGGGAAGATATCACACTGAGGCAAATATGATAACATTATCTAAATATATAAAAATAAAGATTTGTTTGTTCTTCATGGGCTCCAACATGCCTTGATGGATCACCACCAAACTTGGTAGACATACTCTCCATCATCCAACTTAAAATACTGGAGGGGGGTGGTGGTGGGGGGTTCAACGTTTCTTGCTCAAACTAACCAACCAAAGCACAGCTTTTGTTTTATGAGAGCACCTTAAAGGGGTTGTCTCACGAAAGCAAGTGGGGTTATACACTTCTGTATGGCCATATTAATGCACTTTGTAATATACATCGTGCATTAAATATGAGCCATACAGAAGTTATTCACTTACCTGCTCCGTTGCTGGCGTCCCCGTCTCCATGGCTCCGTCTAATTTCGGGGTCTTCTTGCTTTTTTAGACGCGCTTGCGCAGAAGGGTCTTCTCCCTTCTGGACGGTCCGGGCACGAGCAGCGTTCTGGCTCCGCCCCCTTCTACGCGTCATCACGTAGCTCCGCCCCATCACGTGTGCCGATTCCAGTCAATCAGGAGGCTGGAATCGGCAATGGAACGCACAGAGCCCATGGTGCACCATGGGAGAAGACCCGCGGTGCACCATGGGAGAAAACCGCAGTGCATCCCTGGGAAAGGACCGGCGGCCATCTTGGGAGAAGAATTTTATAAGTTCATCTTTCATCACATCGGTGAGTTGCAAGCGGTTTAAAAACCGCTTTAAAATGCTATTTTATGCCAGGGGGGTGACAGGGGGAATGGGCTAATGTAAAATTTTGATGTTTGCCGCGAGACAGCCCCTTTAAGCAACAAACACATTTTTCGACAGTTTCAATAAATGAGGACTATTGTATAATTTCTAAGGAGCTTTGCAATTTAGTGGGGGTAAATAATTTGGACTTATGCTGAATGTGGAATTCATCTGAAAAAACGGAAACCCATCAGACAAGTCCAGCCAAAAGTAAAGAAAATAAAAATTCTGTGAGCGAATAAAACAAGTAAACAACATTTTTTTGCCTTTCTCTGGATCAACAAGGAGGTTAAACAGGCTGAACTAGATGGACATTGTCTTCATTTGGCCTTACATACTATGTTACATGACTAACAGCTTAAGAAGGAGCAGGAAAGAGCCAAGACATCAAGGGCTGCAAAGACCCCAAAACAGCATGAGGCCCAAATTCAAAAAAACTGCCAGGGCTTCGAGAGCTGCGGAGACACTGCAACAGCATGAGGCCCATATTCGAAAAGAGAAAGATAGAGCCAGGGCATCAAGGGTGGTAAGTCACTCCAAATTGTTGCTGGAAGGTTTTCTACATGATCCTCACAGGGACTATGATCAACATCCAAATGTTATTGGGCAAGGAATTTAAAATGGAGCCTCCTAGGATATGCTGTAGGAGCAGAAACCCACACAACACTGCGTATATAATCTAGCAATTATATATTTATCATGTACACTAGAGATCCCCATTGATGACAATGAGCCACGTTAAAGGGGTTATACCCAACTTTTCAACTTATTTCCTTTCTATGGGATAGGTGGTAAATGTCTGATTAGTGGGGGTCTGACTGCTGGGAACCCTACTATTCACAAGAATGCATGGAGTTCTAATCAAGCATATCCACTGCTGCTCCATTAATTTCTATGGGACTGTCAGAGATATTGAGTACAGCTATCTCCATATATTATTGCCTGAAGAAGAAACCAAAGTAGTTTCAAAATCTTGCCCTAATATCATCTCTTTTTGTTAGCCAATGAAAAATGTCATATCTACAAGATTGATTTGTTTCTAACAATAGAGTATCACATTTTACTGTCCTGGTTAAGACATCAAGTGACCATGATATGTTATGTTCATGCTTGTGCTTCTTCTTTTCCATCACCAACCTGAATAATGTTTCCGTATTAATTATATCTTAGAATGTCATAGTGGCAACAACTTCAATAGGTTTTTCAACTTTAATATCAAGAATTGCCTAATGAAAAAGTTAAGAAACTTTCTAATTCTAGTCTTCAAGATTTCTGTCTGGATATAGTAGCTGGATACTTGACCTGACCATATGCTGTTTACAGGTGCACAGCTTCTAACAGTGTGATGTGTGAGCAGTCCATTATTAGGGCAGGTTATTGACCTTTGAATCTAAGCAATAAATGGCTTCATTCACTGACATCAACATTCAGTGCTTCTGGCGGTGGACTTCCCAGGAATCTTGTACAAGATCCTTGTACATCTGAGGTAGACCGCATACACCACTCAGAAACTGGGGAAAATGACTCATAGATTTATGGCAGCATCTTTGTAAGTGGTTTTCCTAGCACAGAACTTGTTCAGACATCTGGCTTGCTGTCAGGAGCATCTGGTAACTTCATGGACTGACAATTCTGTCCAGGAATATGGCGCACACTCTTCTTAAGTCTACACGTAACACTTGGAAAAAGCACCTAAAAAATCACAAGTGATCTGAGGGGCTCTGTAATTCACCAGAAACATCGAAATTCTCTATAGTGGAAAATAGTCCTTTTTTTGTATTCTGAAAATTGTTACGGTCACCATAAACTGAGAGTACTGACTCTAAACAGTCCACATCACTTTTAAAAAGAATGTTATTTAGTATATATTAGATGCATGGAATTTATATTCTACATTGAAAATGTTCTAGTTTCCCACCTTTTCTCTCATTTCTTCTTCAATGCTATTTTTGATTGTGGCATGCTGTTCTTGTAATACCAGTTCTGCATAGTGATTACAGTGCAGTTAGCATCCCAGTGATCACAGGTAGACCCCCTAAACCCAAACCTACTAAATGCAGACCCCAAACCTGACCCCATAAATAACAAAGTGACAGTCAACAAAACACTAGTCAGTTCAGGTATTTTGATGTTTTTTTTTAAATTTCAAGTACACCTGATGTAACTAATGAAGCCCTTGACTATTTGCATCAGGTGTACTTGAGACAACATCAAACACATGAGTAAACTAATGCTTTTATGATGGATTCTATACAGAGGGCTGAATAATTCTGAGACTGCAGTAGTCATTAAAAGTGGCATTATGTGTTGCATATGAAGAAATCACTTGTTCTATTAGTTGTGTTGAGATATTTAAATTAATCTTATTTTATTTATTTTTAAAAAGTTGGCAAATAAACCTAATTTGGAATGGAGCATTGAATAATTTTAATTGCATCTGTATAAACTATTCAAACATACAAGTTCTCTCATGCAGTTGGTTGCCAAAGTTAACTGAATCTTAATAATGTATATAGAAGTTACAGAATTTCTGTTCCTGGGTCATTTGAGTTTTCTATGTTTAAAGGCATAGATCCCACTGCAGTGCATATAGTAGAAATGGTCTTTTCTAACATCCACCAAGTTTAGCACTCAATAAAAGAAGTTTCCAATATGATTTGTATGTTTGTATACAAGACTGCCAGGAGGGGTTCATTCACTAAGCTCTTACTCCTCTCGACTCCAGCCAGTCTGACATAAAGTAGCAGTTTATATATCATTCGAGTTTTTGTCATTATTTGGAACCTGTATAGAACAAAACCCTTCCATTTCCCTCCAGCTAGTCTACCTCATTCACAACATGAAAGACTGTAAAACAGCAAAACAGGCTCCAATTATAAAACATTATTTAAGACCATGTGATATTTCCATAATAGCAACTACAATTTTGGGCTGTCATATTCAATACAAATATTTTAGATTATAGTAACTGCATTCTAGTAAAAGTAACATTTCCCAATTTGTTCTACTAACTTACGGCTTTATCACATATTCAGTAGATCTGAGCCCATAGGCAACCCTTGGAGAAGGAATGTATCATCGAAATATATTAAACACCCTGGAGTAGATTTACCAATTCTGTCTAATAAAAGACATTGCAAACATTTATCTGATAGCATAGAGAGAACAAGGAGACCACCATACTGACTGTTATTACTGCATAATAAATACTAAAGGTTTCTTCAGTAAACAGAAAGATACAATTCTGTATCCAGATATACCTTCTGCAATAAATCCTGTGCCTCATGACGCCAGGATCTTCCTGATCCAATTGGAGGGTTGCTACTGGACTCTGGCTGGGCAGCATCCCTGGGACTACTATGGTGGTCGCTATTACTACTCGGGCCAACATAGGGGACATTGTTACTACTGGGGCAACTATAGGGGACACTGTTACTACTGGGGCTACTATAGGGGACATTGTTACTACAGGGCCACTTTAGGGGATGCTCTTACTACTGGGGCCACTATAGGGGACACTGTTACTACGGGGGTCACTATAGAGGTCACTATTAGTACTGATTCAGAAAAAAATAATAAAAAATTCCTGCGCTTCATTTTGGATCCAATTCACCAGGGAAAAGATATTGCCAGTAACAGTAAAAAATCAATCCTTTATTCCATAATGACAAGTGCAACGCGTTTCATCGCATATAGCGACTTTCTCAAGCACATCAATAAAATCATGCACATTCAACATGTATATACATATTAATTACTTTACCTTATGTCTAATAATCATACTCCTCCCCCTCTCGTAACATGTGGATCTGTCTGTTGCCATTGCAGCGTCCCGCTCCGTGTCCCACACATGACGTTTCACGTGTGTTCCCGTCGCGTGATGACGTCATCACGCTCGCGACGCCCAATTATGGCGTGTGGAACGCACAGGCGAACGCAAGTCTCCTTACCTGCGTGATGACGCATAAAGACGCATGGAGGGGAGGAGTAAGAACAATCCTTGAGTCAATTCTATCACCAATTATCGATCCTCTGCAAACTTTATATGGGGGTATATACATAAACAAGCGCTATAGCCAATAGCGCTTGCATCCAAAACACTACCAGGATTCACCTGCAGAGTTTCCCCTCTATAATTTGAATCTTAAAATGTATATAATAATAATACTTCCTATTTTAAAACTATATCTAATTAATAAATATATCTAAATGATGCATATTAAAAACAGATTTTACCATATTATAAAATATATGTATACATATATTTTGTTAAATACTTTATAGACATCAGCTACTGATCAATAAATATATTATGCATACTAAAATGAATTGTATTATATTATATTACTAATCCCATATACAATATATAAAAAATCCATGAAAACCACTGATTACATCAATATACTTGATAAAATCATAACATAGTAAAAACACACCACAGTGAGTATCCCCTTAGAATATCTCCTTCTCCTCTTATTATTATTGTTCTATTTCACAATTTCTCAAGTACTTCATTTAAGCCATTAGGGACAAGTGTATTTATTCTGAAAACCCAGAACATTTCCTTTTCTCTTAACCTTTGTATTGATTTTTCATAAATAAATTTAAGGGGTGTAACTCTAAGTCCTTCACTTATTCTGTTATGATGCAGGGCAAAATGGCAAGATACGCTATGCTTACTGTATCCCTTATTGATGTTACTCCTGTGTTTGTTAACCCTTTCTCTGAGAGTATTGATCGTCCTACCCACATATCTCATGCCACAGGGGCTCTCCAACATATAGATAACCAATTTTATGCTACAAGTCATATATTGTCCTATCTTCATTATTTTTCCATTGGATAATTCCACTTCCTTTCTACCACTTTCAATATTATGACAACTTTATATTATTTACACTTTTTTTCTTTACATTTATACACTCCTCCTTCTCCATTTGTTGTTCTTTGTTTCTTTTTATTTTTCTTTCTATTTCCCTCTTTTCTGGGACAGGAAGGAGCTAGTAAATTCTTATTCCTCCTGAAAACACATTGGGGGTTAACTGATATTATTTGTGTCAAGAAAGGGTCTTCCTTCAAGATGGACCAATTTTTCTTAAGAATCTTATTAATTTTACCATGTTGAGAGCTGTATTTCGTGACAAAGGCTGTTTTATTGACCTGACCGTTCTTATTTCCTTCTTTCATAACTTCACATCCATCTTCCCCTTTCTTTGCTACAACCCTCTTATATGCAGTTTCTTTTATATTTTTGGGATAAACCTTCTGATGGAACAATTGCTTGTTTTTTTTAAATCCTCATTCTTCGTGCAATTCCTCCTAATTCTCTGCAGTTGTCCAAATAGAATATTAATTCTGCACTTCTTGTGGTGACAACTGCGATAGTCAAGGTAGCTGTTTGTATCGACAGGCTTGAAATGGGTACGCGTTATAATTTTATCTCCCTCTGACTCCAACTCTAGATCTAAATAAATCACTTTTCTTGAATCAATAGTGTGGGTAAATTTAAACTTAAATTCGTTGTTCATAAGTTCAGATATAAATGAGATCAATTCATCTTTTTTACCGTCCCATATTATTAATAAATCATCAATATACCTCTTATATAACACTATTCTTGCATCCTGAAACCGTCCCTTTCAAGAACCCCCATCACCAAATTAAAAACTAGGGGCACATTTAGTGCCCATAGCGCTCCCGGTTATCTGCTTGTAAAATATGCCATTATATGTAAATGTGTTATTCTTCAATATAAAAGAAATACTCCTCAATATAAAACCCCTCTGACTTGATGGCATAAGTATATCCTCATCTAGTATCCGTTCCACTGCTTCTACCCCTATATCATGTCCAATGTTCGAGTACAACGATTCCACGTCTAACGTACACCAAAGGTAAGATGTTTCCCACCGTATATCTTTAACTATGTCTAGCAAATGCCCTGCATCTTTAACATATGACGGGATATTCTTCACATACTTCTGGAGCTGTTGGTCGACATACTCCGATAGCCTGTTGGTAACTGCTTGCATACTCGCCACTATTGGACGTCCGGGGGGATTAAGAAGATCTTTATGGACCTTTGGTTTGTGGTAGAAATATGGTACTCCAACCGGTGTTTCTTGGATATATCTATACTCCATTTTGGATATACAATTCCCCTTATATGCATTCCGTAATAGATTATGGAATTCTTTTGTAATATTCTCAGTGGGGTCACCTTTCAATCGTTTATAATAATCCCCATCATCCAATATTCTACGTGCTTCCCGATCGTACTGGTCATAATCCATGAGCACTATAGCCCCTCCCTTGTCTGCCCCTCTAATGACAATAGATTCTTCTTGCATTAACTCTTTTAACCCCTTGAGTGGCAGGTTTCCTACCACCCTGTCGTGCCCACCAGGGCAGGTTTTTTAAAATGGTCTAATCATTGAATTTCAACTAGTTTTGCAGTTGCGTCTCAAGAGCCATAACTTTTTCATTTTTCCATTGACATGGCCATATAAGGGCTTGTTTTTTGCGGGACAAGTTGTGATTTTTTAAACAGGGGGGAGGGAAAAAAGAAATGGGGAAAAAAGAAAAAAAAAGGGGCCATGTCATTAAGGGCTTAAATAATGTATTAACTTCCTTCTCTGGGTCATTACGACGCACACAGATACCACATGTGCGATTGTATTTTTGATTTTTTACAAAGTAAAGGGAGAGAAGCGGTTTTTTTATTTTTTTAATAATTTTTTTACTTTTTTTTTTTTTATTTTTTTTAAATTTTTTTTTTTTTTGTCCCTTTAGGGGACTTCCACAGGGACCCATCAGGACCCCTGATCACATTCCGGGGGTCCGATGGTGACAGCCCTTTACATGCTGCAGTGACAGCCCTTTACATGCTGCAGTCACATAGACTGCAGCATGTAAAGGGTTAACACAGCAGAGATCGGAGGTTTTCTCTGATCTCTGCTGTAAGAGCTAGTACCTAGCTGTCCTCTGACAGCTAACAACCAGCTCTCCCTGCCACAGAGACCATCGGCTTGCTTCTGACAAGCCGATGGTCTCTATGGCAACTTGTAAACAAAGCAGGACATTGCCGACATGTCGGCAATATCTTCTGCTGGTTTTTCAAAGCCCTTGCTTTGTTCTCTGTGGGTCTGTGCAGGCAGAGCACACTGTCACAGCTTGTGGCATTGTGCTCTGCAGCTCCCATAGTGATACATAGCCCGGAAGTTGCTATGAGCAGTGGAGCTCGTCCCCGGAACTTTTCCGGGGCGTGCCACTCAAGGGGTTAATGTCGCTCTTTGTGTCTTAGTCAAATTATCATTGCTAATCTGTTGTTTTTCACTACACATTTTGCTGAATTCCTTCATTACTTTTTGATAAAAGAGTTCAATATATTCCCCCTTAGCTTCTACAGGATAGAACCTACTATTAGGCCTTAAATTTGTGGTAATGGGATCCTCTAGATTGAACTCTCTTTCATAGATTTCTACTCCATCCAATTTTTTGGTCTCCATACCTCTAATTTCCTGGATATTATAATGCCTGTTCAGGGTAATTTTTCTAATAAATGCATTTAAATCAACAAAAAGTTCAAATAAATTAGAAGATGTCATGGGGCTGAACGACAGCCCTTTAGACAATATCTCCATTTCTTTTCTATGTAGTACGTGTTTTGAGATATTAAATATACCACACATTCGAGCTGTTTCAAAATCTATTACTTCCTCATCTGCATATTCACTCTTCCCCTTATCTTTTGCATTGCTGTGTCCTCCCCTCTTTCCCCTCCTTTTTCTCCTAATCTTCTTTCCTTTGTGCTCAATATTTGTACTGGACGATAAAACTGGGTTTTTTTGGTCGAACCACAGGAGCCGTATCTACCCCTTTCTTCCCGGTAGAGGGGTTCAGTGACCTTACGCTGTTGGCTGGTGTTATGGTGTTCCCTGCCTCCCTGGGGGTAGGGAGGGCAGGTTTCCCCAAAAAACCACTCCCTTCTCTACTATCTGTATTCCGTTTATCCAAGTTATTCTCTCCATTAGCAATTGTACACAAATCCAGAACATCTGGGGGAAAATCTGCCATGGGGGAACTAAAAAGTGCACTTTCTATTGTTTGTGGGGCAAGTCTTGGAGTGGACAGTGCTCTTACCGAGATGCCTACATTAGATCTATTCTCATTTTCATTATGATTACTACGCATGGGGGTATAAGTAGATCGCGGCAGGGAAAGAGTTCACAGAGGGATCGCGATCCCTCTGTGTCTCCGGCCGGCTCTCGCGATGTCATCGCGAGAGCCCGGCCTGTCGTCATGGCAACAGGACGCCAGACACTGGCGTCCTGTATTGCCTGTGCCTATAATCGCTGTATAGGCGATAAGGCATGGGAGAGCAGTAGCTCTGCCATGCCTTATGACAGCGATCATAGGCATACTGCTGCAAGTCCCTCAGAGGGACTCAAATAGTGTAAAAAAAGAAAAGAAAAATGTAAAAAAAAGAAAAATGTAAAAAAAAAAATGTAAAAAAAACCCTTTTTTTATGCTTTTTCTAATATTAGCATAAAAAAAGGGGGAAAAAATGAAAACCCCACATATTTGGTATTGACGCGTCCGTAACAACGTGTACAAAAAGTTGAACACACTTTTCATTTTGTACGACAAAAAGCGTAAAAAAAAACTAAAAAACAGAGGCAAAATGCTAATTTTTAGCATTTTGCCTCCCAAAAAGTGCAATAAAAGTGATCAAAAAAGCCGTACATTCACCAAAATGGTACCAATAAAAACTACAGCTCGTCTCGCAAAAAATAAGCCCTTATAGAGCTCCGTACATAGAAAAAAAAAAAGTTACAGGACTTTGAATGCAGCTATAGAGGAAAAAAAAAGATTTCCAAAAAAAGGGGGTTTTATTGCAAAAAAGTGTAAAAACCTAAAAAAAATATAACAATTTTGGTATCGTTGTAACCGTACCGACCCGCAGAAAAAATTTTGTGTGTCATTTATGCTGCATGATTAACGCTGTAAAAAAAAGAAAAAGAAATCTATGGCAGAATTGATGCGGTTTATCTCCATGTTATCATAAAAAAAAAATTTAAAAATTTTACGATATTGTCTATGTACGCAAAAGTGGCACCAATAAAAACTACAGCTCGCCACGCAAAAAACAAGCCCTTATACGGCCGCGTCCACAGAAAAATAAAAAAGTTATGGCTTTTGAAAAATGGAGATGGAAAAATACGAAAAAATCGCTTGGTCCTCAACGCCAAAATAGGCCATGTCATTAAGGGGTTAATGAATCTTAACAAAGCAGAAGGGAAAAATTATGATTTTCATTTTTTTTGGCAATTGTGTCATTTTAAAAACAGTATTTATGTACAGCACACATATGAATGAAGACTTGCACCCCAAAATGGATACCCCTGTTTGACCTGTTTTCAAAAACACACCCATTGTGGCCCCAATCTGCTAACTGGACACATGGCTAGTCCTATAATTGAGGGCCCCACTGAATAAATTTCAGGCCCCATTGCTCACTTGTTGAGCCATCAAGGTGCTAAAATGATAGAAAGCCCCCAAAAAGTGACCCCATTTTGAAATCTAGATCCTTTAGCCCATTTATTTAGGTGTGTACTGAGCATTCTGACCCCACAGTTTTTTGCAAAAATTATTATAAAAAAAATTAAATGTTTTTCATAAATGTCACTTTCATGACAGTTTTCTTTGTTTCAAGCAGGGAAAACAGGGGAGATGCACCCCAAATTGTATAGTACTAGTTCTGCGTTCAGCAATACCCCCAATCAGCAGCCCCAATCTGCTTACTGAATACATGTCTAGGCCTATAATGGAGGGAACACCCATTGGATTACAGGGCACAGCTGAATAAATTCCAGGCCCAATTGCTCACTTGTGCAGAAAAAAAAATGACTACCTAAAAAGAATCCCCCCCTTCCCCTTTTGGCATTCCCTAAATTTTAGATAAAAGTAATAATGTAAAACTGTGTGGTATGTTTTAAAACAGGGGTAATTATAGAGGCCTGGTTGGGATGGGCACATGGGGCAATATAATTGGGTATTCCTCCTCCTTCCATGCTTGCTGCAAACCCAACACTTTTTTGGGGAGTATTTCTTGACCTCAGTGGCAGGGATGGGCTGTACAAAGTGGTGCTATGGGAACCTTCACAACTCCTAAAACTCATAAGTTTGCGGAGGTGCGGTGGTCTCACACAGAAGATGCTGTTTGAATAATGCTGTACTCACATGGCTGTATAGATTCCGCTTGCGAAGGCCTGCAGTGGATTCCAGCTGTGAGTCTGTCCATGACCCTGTGTACGGCCGCATAATGTACTGCGCTTAACTGCGTACTCACACAGACGATCATGCGCAGTACACCTTTTTTCATGTGTTTGTATTTTCTGCGCCATAGTAGTAGAGAAAAGGTAGACAGCAGCACAATTGTGTAGAAAACCAAACTTAGTGAGGAGTGTCTTTATACAAAAAATGCTCGCACTTCAGAAAGGGTCTGGAGTCTGGACCATAGACCCAGTGCAGGATATCCAAAAGTAGAGATGAGTGCGGCTGCAGCATATTGTAAGAATATCAAAGCTTTATTCCTCCATTGTGCATAAAACAGCAACGTTTCGACCAATAAGACCATTACCAATATTCTGCTGCCGCACTCATCTCTGCTTTTGTATTTCCTGCGCCTTCGTTTAGCGATGACGGGGATACCCACAGCCCATACGAAATGTAATTACATATGGGCTGCAGATATATCCACGACCATAGAACACAATGGGCTTTATGTCGCACATATCTGTGGTAAAATAGAACATGCTGCATTGTTTTTTCTGCAAGTGGATTACGTAAATCGGATCTGCAAATATGAGCTGAATTGTGTATTCCAATGCATTTGATTGATCCGCATATTACCGCCGATTAAACGCATGCGGAATCCGCAATTCCTATCCGGTCGTGTGAGCCTAAGGTAGATTGTTATTTTTTTATACCATTGGATAATTGCAATCACATGACCGGGGATTGCTCAACAAGGCCTCTGGTCACTTCTCAGGCTGCCAATGGTAGCCAAGGGCAGGGAGTTTTTTAATTTCCTGGGTTCTCCCCGGCTCCTGCGCATTTATCCGTCATTTTACCGGCGGGCGCATGCGCAAAAGCTAGGGATAGTCCATGGAGGATGATTGCATTGGGGTTCAAATTGCATCGGTGAGGGGAGATTAAACTTGAACTTTTTAAAAAACCTTTTTGTGATTGCCATTATCCAATGTATAACAGTGATCACTTGACTGGGGACTGCTCACTGTGGCCCTCAGTTACTGCTCCAGGCACTCAGCTATCTTTAGTAGCCAGGAGAAATGAGATTTTAAATTTCCCAGGCCCTCCTCAGCTTCTGTGCTTGTGTCCACCATTTTGCCGATGGGTACATGCCAATAAAGATCCCATCAAGGAACAAATCCGGAGACCTTAGGTAAGTAATTTCCCCATCCCTCATGGATTTGTGAGGGTAGGTGAAACTTGCTTGGATTCACCTGTAGGTAGTTTGGGAGGACTAGTTAACTTGGCCTTGCACTGAGCTCATTGCTATATAATTCAGTCTCCCTCTGACTGTGGTGGAAGTTAGAGGTTGGTGCTGGAACTCTTTCCAGATTCTTCACTGAGTTAAGTACTGAAGTTCCTATTGTTAATATCTTGTTCTATGTGGTTTTCTCCTCTACCACATAGGGTACACTCTACCTGCTAGTGGCATAGGTATGTGGTCAGGTTTGCCCTTGTTAGGGCGGGTTATCGGTGTATAGGCAGGTCCCTTTCCTGGGGTTTTTAGGGACAGTGTTTCCCAGGTGTCTGTTTTCCTTATTGTTTACCACTGTTTTGTGTGCACTTGCGGTCTGTTTGTTCACAGCCCGTGAGTCTTTCAGGTTTTCGGATCCAGCGCGTCCTGATTGGACGTGACATTATTATTTCCAAGATTCTTACATCATGCGCTAAGACAACTCTTAAAATCTAGTCCTTGGTGATCTTATCAACACAAATTTTGGTCATCCCAATGGTTAGGATTTCTGAGCAGATACTTTAAAAGCATTTAATTTGGTGATTCTGCTGGTTTCATCCTTCATTTGGACCCATGTAACATAACATCCTAGTCATGCTTATAGATAAGCATACAACCAAGCTAAATCATATGACATATTTTCTAAACTGAAAACTTTATCCTTACCTTTCCAATGTGCTTCAAGTTACATTTCCGAGCTGCAATGCTATTAAATACAATGTTTTCAATTATATATAATTTCTTTATAATTATATATTTAAATCATCAGGCATTACACAGAAAAAATTAGTAACAAATATCCTTTCCACAGATGACTAGAGATGAGCGAACACCAAAATGTTCGGGTGTTCGTTATTCGTAACGAACTTCCCGTGATGCTCGAGGGTTCGTTTCGAACAACGAACCCCATTGAAGTCAATGGGCGACCAGAACATTTTTGTATTTCGCCGATGCTCGCTAAGGTTTTCATGTGTGAAAATCTGGGCAATTCAGGAAAGTGATGGGAATGACACAGTGACGGATAGGGCAGGCGAGGGGCTACATGTTGGGCTGCATCTCAAGTTCCCAGGTCCCACTATTAAGCCACAATACCGGCAAGAGTGGGCCCCCCCCCTCCCAACAACTTTTACTTCTGAAAAGCCCTCATTAGCATGGCATACCTTTGCTAAGCACCACACTACCTCCAACAAAGCACAATCACTGCCTGCATGACACTCCACTGACACTTCTCCTGGGTTACATGCTGCCCAACCGCCCCCCCTCCCCCCCACAGCGCACACCAAAGTGTCCCTGCGCAGCCTTCAGCTGCCCTCATGCCACACCACGCTCATGTCTATTTAGAATTGCGTCTGCCATGACGAGGGACCGCAGGCACACACTGCAGAGGTTGGCACGGCTAGGCAGCGACCCTCTTTAAAAGTGGCGGAGCGATAGCCCACAATGCTGTACAGAAGCAATGAGAAATAGAATCCTGTGCCACCGCCATCAGGAGCTGCACACGTGGGCATAGCAATGGGGAACCTATGTGCCACACACTATTCATTCTGTCAAGGTGTCTGCATGCCCCAGTCAGACCGGGCTTTTTAATTCATAGACACAGGCAGGTACAACTCCCTATTGTGAAGTCCCTGTCGACCCACAGCATGGGTGGCTCCCTGGAACCCACTGGCGGTACACAGAAATATCCCATTGCATTGCCCAACACAGCTGAGGTAGTAATGTCGTGCTTAATGCAGGTGGGCTTCGGCCCACACTGCATGCCCCAGTCTGACTGGGGTTCTTTATAAGTGTACAGATGTAGTAAAAACTCCGTGTGCACCTACAGCATGGGTGGGTGCCAGGAAGCCACCGGCGGTACATAGAAATATCCCATTGCATTGCCCAACACAGCTGAGGTAGTAATGTTGTGCTTAACCCTTTCCAATCCAATTTGTATATGGTTTTCCTAGGGGGCTTACTCTTTTTCTGCTGTTATACAACGGCGCTATATGCTGGCTAAAGCCAGTACTGCATGAGCTGACACGTAGGATAGGCTCCGACAGCAGAGAGGCTGGCAATATACAGTAAGAGAACCCCGACGGACGTCTACCAACAACGGAGCTGTACAGCCTTAAACCCTAATGTCTTCACAGGTCACACAGTGGACTGGAAAGGGTTAATGCAGGTGGGCTTCGGCCCACACTGCATGCCCCAGTCAGACTGGGGTTCTTTACAAGTGGACACATGTAGGTTTAACTCCCTGTGGACCCACTGCCTGGGTGGGTGCCAGGAAGCCACCGGCGGTACATAGAAATATCCCATTGCATTGCCCAACACAGCTGAGGTAGTAATGTCGTGCGTAATACAGGTGGGCTTCGGCCCACACTGCATGCCCCAGTCAGACGGGTTCTTTAGAAGTGTACAGAAGTATTAAAAACTCAGTGTGCACCTACAGCATGGGTGGCTCCCTGGAACCCACCGGCGGTACACAAAAATATCCCATTGCATTGCCCAACACAGCTGAGGTAGTAATGTCGTGCGTAATGCAGGTGGGCTTCGGCCCACACTGCATGCCCCAGTCAGACTGGGGTTCTTTACAAGTGGACACATGTAGGTTTAACTCCCTGTGGACCCACTGCCTGGGTGGGTGCCAGGAAGCCACCGGCGGTACATAGAAATATCCCATTGCATTGCCCAACACAGCTGAGGTAGTAATGTCGTGCGTAATACAGGTGGGCTTCGGCCCACACTGCATGCCCCAGTCAGACGGGTTCTTTAGAAGTGTACAGAAGTATTAAAAACTCAGTGTGCACCTACAGCATGGGTGGCTCCCTGGAACCCACCGGCGGTACACAAAAATATCCCATTGCATTGCCCAACACAGCTGAGGTAACGTCAGCTGTAATGCAGGTGGGCTAAAAATTAATTTGATTACACTGTAGGCGAGGGCCCACAAAAATTGCTGTATCAACAGTACTAATGTACATCCCAAAAATTGGCCATGGCCAGCCAAGAGGGCAGGTGAAACCCATTAATCGCTTTGGTTAATGTGGCTTAAGTGGTAACTAGGCCTGGAGGCAGCCCAGTGTAACGAAAAATTGGTTCAAGTTAAAGTTCCAATGCTTTTAAGCGCATTGAAACTTATAAAAATTGTTCAGAAAAATTATTTGAGTGAGCCTTGTGGCCCTAAGAAAAATTGCCCGTTCAGCGTGATTACGTGAGGTTTCAGGAGGAGGAGCAGGAGGAGGAGGAGGAGGAATATTAGACACAGATTGATGAAGCAGAAATGTCCCCGTTTTGGATGGTGAGAGAGAACGTAGCTTCCATCCGCGGGTGCAGCCTACGTATTGCTTACGTATCGCTGCTGTCCGCTGGTGGAGAACAGAAGTCTGGCGAAATCCAGCCTTTGTTCATCTTGATGAGTGTTAGCCTGTCGGCACTGTCGGTTGACAAGCGGCTACGCTTATCTGTGATGATTCCCCCAGCCGCACTAAACACCCTCTCCGACAACACGCTAGCCGCAGGACAAGCAAGCACCTCAAGGGCATACAGGGCTAGTTCAGGCCACGTGTCCAGCTTCGACACCCAGTAGTTGTAGGGGGCAGAGGCGTCACCAAGGATGGTCGTGCGATCCGCTACGTACTCCCTCACCATCCTTTTGCAGTGCTCCCGCCGACTCAGCCGTGACTGGGGAGCGGTGACACAGTCTTGGTGGGGAGCCATAAAGCTGGCCAGGCCCTTAAAGACTGTTGCACTGCCTGGGATGTACATGCTGCTCGATCTACGCACATCCCCTGCAACATGGCCCTCGGAACTGCGCCTTCTGCCACTAGCGCTGTCGGCTGGGAATTTTACCATCAGCTTGTCCGCAAGGGTCCTGTGGTATAGCAACACTCTCGAACCCCTTTCCTCTTCGGGAATGAGAGTGGGCAGGTTCTCCTTATACCGTGGATCGAGCAGTGTGTACACCCAGTAATCCGTAGTGGCCAGAATGCGTGCAACGCGAGGGTCACGAGAAAGGCATCCTAACATGAAGTCAGCCATGTGTGCCAGGGTACCTGTACGCAACACATGGCTGTCTTCACTAGGAAGATCACTTTCAGGATCCTCCTCCTCCTCCTCCTCCTCAGGCCATACACGCTGAAAGGATGACAGGCAATCAGCCGGTGTACCGTCAGCAGCGGGCCAAGCTGTCTCTTCCCCCTCCTCCTCATGCTCCTCCTCCTCCTCCTGTACGCGCTGAGAAATAGACAGGAGGGTGCCCTGACTATCCAGCGGCATACTGTCTTCCCCCGCCCCCGTTTCCGAGCGCAAAGCAGCTGCCTTTATGGTTTGCAGGGAATTTCTCAAGATGCATAGCAGAGGAATGGTGACGCTAATGATTGTAGCATCGCCGCTCACCACCTGGGTAGACTCCTCAAAATTACCAAGGACATGGCAGATGTCTGCCAACCAGGCCCACTCTTCTGAAAGGAATTGAGGAGGCTGACTCCCACTGCGCCGCCCATGTTGGAGTTGGTATTCGACTATAGCTCTCCGTTGTTCATAGAGCCTGGCCAACATGTGGAGCGTAGAGTTCCACCGTGTGGGCACGTCGCACAGCAGTCGGTGCACTGGCAGCTTAAAGTGATGTTGCAGGGTGCGCAGGGTGGCAGCGTCCGTGTGGGACTTGCGGAAATGTGCGCAGAGCCGGCGCGCCTTTACGAGCAGGTCTGACAAGCGTGGGTAGCTTTTCAGAAACCGCTGAACCACCAAATTAAAGACGTGGGCCAGGCATGGCACGTGCGTGAGGCTGCCAAGCTGCAGAGCCGCCACCAGGTTACGGCCGTTGTCACACACGACCATGCCCGGTTGGAGGCTCAGCGGCGCAAGCCAGCGGTCGGTCTGCTGTGTCAGACCCTGCAGCAGTTCGTGGGCCGTGTGCCTCTTATCGCCTAAGCTGAGTAGTTTCAGCACGGCCTGCTGACGCTTGCCCACCGCTGTGCTGCCACACCGCGCGACACCGACTGCTGGCGACATGCTGCTGCTAACACATCTTGATTGTGAGACAGAGGAGGAGGAGGAGGAGGAGGGTGCTTTAGTGGAGGAAGCATACACCTCCGCAGATACCACCACCGAGCTGGGGCCCGCAATTCTGGGGGTGGGTAGGACGTGAGCGGTCCCAGGCTCTGACTCTGTCCCAGCCTCCACTAAATTCACCCAATGTGCCGTCAGGGAGATGTAGTGGCCCTGCCCGCCTGTGCTTGTCCACGTGTCCGTAGTTAAGTGGACCGTGGCAGTAACCGCGTTGGTGAGGGCGCGCACAATGTTGCGGGAGACGTGGTCGTGCAGGGCTGGGACGGCACATCGGGAAAAGTAGTGGCGACTGGGAACTGAGTAGCGCGGGGCCGCCGCCTCCATGATACTTTTGAAGGACTCCGTTTCCACAACCCTATACGGCAGCATCTCAAGGCTGATGAATTTTGCGATGCGGACGGTTAACGTTTGAGCGTGCGGGTGCGTGGCGGCGTACTTGCGCTTGCGCTCGAACACTTGCGCAAGCGACGGCTGAACGGTGCGCTGAACTACACTGCTGGATGGGGCCGAGGACAGCGGAGATGAGGGTGTGGGTGCAGGCCATGAGGCGGTAGTGCCTGTGTCCTGAGAGGGGGGTTGCATCTCAGTGGCAGGTTGGGGCACAGGGGGAGAGGCAGGGGTGCAAACCGGAGACGGTGAACGGCCTTTGTCCCACCTTGCGGGGTGCTTGGCCATCATATGTCTGCGCATGGTGGTGGTGGTGAGGCTGTTGGTGTTGGCTCCCCGGCTGAGCTTTGCGCGACAAAGGTTGCACACCACTGTTCGTCGGTCGTCAGGCGTCTCTGTGAAAAACTGCCAGACCTTAGAGCACCTCGGCCTACGCAGGGTGGCATGGCGCGAGGGGGCGCTTTGGGAAACACTTGGTGGATTATTCGGTCTGGCCCTGCCTCTACCCCTGGCCACCGCACTGCCTCTTGCAACCTGCCCTGCTGATGCCCTTGACTCCCCCTCTGAAGACCTGTCCTCCTGAGTAAGCGTTGCACACCAGGTGGGGTCAGTCACCTCATCGTCCTGCTGCTCTTCCTCCGAATCCTCTGTGCGCTGCTCCCTGGGACTTACTGCCCTTACTACTACCTCACTGCAAGACAACTGTGTCTGATCGTCATCGTCCTCCTCACCCACAGAAAGTTGTTGAGACAGTTGGCGGAAGTCCCCAGCCTCTTCCCCTGGACCCCGGGAACTTTCGAATGGTTGGGCATCAGTGACGATAAACTCCTCTGGTGGGAGAGGAACCGCTGCTGCCCAATCTAAGCAGGGGCCCGAGAACAGTTCCTGGGAGTGTTCCCGCTCCTGAGCAGGTGTCATTGTAGTGGACTGAGGAGGCTGGGAGGAAGGAGGAGCAGCAGACAGAGGATTCGGATTGGCAGCAGTGGACGGCGCAGAACTGCGGGTAGACGATAGGTTGCTCGAAGCACTTTCTGCCATCCAGGACAGGACCTGCTCACACTGCTCATTTTCTAATAACCGTCTCCCGCGTGGACCCATTAATTGGGCGATGAATGTGGGGACGCCAGAAACGTGCCTCTCTCCTAATCGCGCAGCAGACAGCTGCGACACACCTGGATCAGGAGCTTGGCCTGTGCCCACACCCTCACTTGGCCCTCCGCGTCCTCGGCCACGTCCACGTCCACGTCCTCTAGGCTTACCCCTACCCCTCAGCATGCTGTATTACCAGTGATTAGATTTCCCAGGCAGGAAATAAATTGGCGCAAGACTGCAGGCCAAATATAATTTTTGCCCTTTTTGGAAAACGAAAGGCCCCACTGCCTCTAGTGAATGAATTATCTAAGTTTAATAACTGTGCTGTGTCCCTGCTTATGTGTCACAGAACGTGAGGGTAGCAGAGTTATTATAACTCTTGGAGAGCAGGTATTTTTTTTTCCCAATTAAGGAAAGCAAATGGCGAACCCAGCAGTAAAGCGTAGCTGGCTGCGTATGATTTAGCAATGTTTTTCACGCAGCTCACACGTCTACACAGGCGTAAGGACGGACACAGGCTGGACAAATAGATTTCTTTTCAGTTTTTTCCCACCAACAGGCAGCACTGCGTATATTCAATGAACCTGCGAAGTTTAATAACTGCGCTGTGTCCCTGCTTATGTGTCACAGAACGTGAGGGTAGCAGAGTTATTATAACTCTTGGAGAGCAGGTATTTTTTTCCCCAATTAAGGAAAGCAAATGGCGAACCCAGCAGTAAAGCGTAGCTGGCTGCGTATGATTTAGCAATGTTTTTCACGCAGCTCACACGTCTACACAGGCGTAAGGACGGACACAGGCTGGACAAATAGATTTCTTTTCAGTTTTTTCCCACCAACAGGCAGCACTGCGTATATTCAATGAACCTGCGAAGTTTAATAACTGCGCTGTGTCCCTGCTTATGTGTCACAGAACGTGAGGGTAGCAGAGTTATTATAACTCTTGGAGAGCAGGTATTTTTTTCCCCAATTAAGGAAAGCAAATGGCGAACCCAGCAGTAAAGCGTAGCTGGCTGCGTATGATTTAGCAATGTTTTTCACGCAGCTCACACGTCTACACAGGCGTAAGGACGGACACAGGCTGGACAAATAGATTTCTTTTCAGTTTTTTCCCACCAACAGGCAGCACTGCGTATATTCAATGAACCTGCGAAGTTTAATAACTGCGCTGTGTCCCTGCTTATGTGTCACAGAACGTGAGGGTAGCAGAGTTATTATAACTCTTGGAGAGCAGGTATTTTTTTCCCCAATTAAGGAAAGCAAATGGCGAACCCAGCAGTAAAGCGTAGCTGGCTGCGTATGATTTAGCAATGTTTTTCACGCAGCTCACACGTCTACACAGGCGTAAGGACGGACACAGGCTGGACAAATAGATTTCTTTTCAGTTTTTTCCCACCAACAGGCAGCACTGCGTATATTCAATGAACCTGCGAAGTTTAATAACTGCGCTGTGTCCCTGCTTATGTGTCACAGAACGTGAGGGTAGCAGAGTTATTATAACTCTTGGAGAGCAGGTATTTTTTTTCCCAATTAAGGAAAGCAAATGGCGAACCCAGCAGTAAAGCGTAGCTGGCTGCGTATGATTTAGCAATGTTTTTCACGCAGCTCACACGTCTACACAGGCGTAAGGACGGACACAGGCTGGACAAATAGATTTGTTTTCAGTTTTTTCCCACCAACAGGCAGCACTGCGTATATTCAATGAACCTGCGAAGTTTAATAACTGCGCTGTGTCCCTGCTTATGTGTCACAGAACGTGAGGGTAGCAGAGTTATTATAACTCTTGGAGAGCAGGTATTTTTTTCCCCAATTAAGGAAAGCAAATGGCGAACCCAGCAGTAAAGCGTAGCTGGCTGCGTATGATTTAGCAATGTTTTTCACGCAGCTCACACGTCTACACAGGCGTAAGGACGGACACAGGCTGGACAAATAGATTTCTTTTCAGTTTTTTCCCACCAACAGGCAGCACTGCGTATATTCAATGAACCTGCGAAGTTTAATAACTGCGCTGTGTCCCTGCTTATGTGTCACAGAACGTGAGGGTAGCAGAGTTATTATAACTCTTGGAGAGCAGGTATTTTTTTTCCCAATTAAGGAAAGCAAATGGCGAACCCAGCAGTAAAGCGTAGCTGGCTGCGTATGATTTAGCAATGTTTTTCACGCAGCTCACACGTCTCCACAGGCGTAAGGACGGACACAGGCTGGACAAATAGATTTGTTTTCAGTTTTTTCCCACCAACAGGCAGCACTGCGTATATTCAATGAACCTGCGAAGTTTAATAACTGCGCTGTGTCCCTGCTTATGTGTCACAGAACGTGAGGGTAGCAGAGTTATTATAACTCTTGGAGAGCAGGTATTTTTTTCCCCAATTAAGGAAAGCAAATGGCGAACCCAGCAGTAAAGCGTAGCTGGCTGCGTATGATTTAGCAATGTTTTTCACGCAGCTCACACGTCTACACAGGCGTAAGGACGGACACAGGCTGGACAAATAGATTTCTTTTCAGTTTTTTCCCACCAACAGGCAGCACTGCGTATATTCTATGAATAATAACTGTGTTGTGGCCCTGCCTATACAATTCTTTCCCTGCAGTATCAATGGAGGGTGCAATGCTCTGCAGAGGCGATTTTGAGAAGCCCAAAAAAAATGCAGCACAGCCAACAGCAGCCTGGACAGTACTGCACACGGATAAATATGGCCCTAGAAAGGACCGTTGAGGTTCTTGAAGGCTACACTCACTCCTAACACTCTCCCTGCCTATGCAGCACTTCTGTCCCTAATGCCAGGTGCAACGGTCTGCAGAGGCGATTTTGAGAAAAAAAAAAAAATCCCACTGCTAACAGCAGCCAACACACAGCTATCAGTGGCCCTAATAAGGACCTTTGGGGGGTCTTGAAGCCTACACTAACTACCAATTCTTTCCCTACAGCAGCTCCGGTATAAACAGCACTGTCCCTCATCTAACTCACACCGCATCTGAGGCGAGCCGCGGGAGGGGCCGACTTTTATATTAGGCGAACACCTGATCTCGCCAGCCACTCACAGCAGGGGGGTGGTATAGGGCTTAAACGTTGCAGGGGGAAGTTGTAATGCCTTCCCTGTCTTTCAATTGGCCAGAAAAGCGCGCTAACGTCTCAGGGAAGGAAGTGAAAGTAACCAGAACACCGCATGGTGTTCGTCACGAATAACGAACATCCCGAACACCCTAATATTCGCACGAATATCAAGCTCGGACGAACGCGTTCGCTCATCTCTACAGATGACTACTGTAATTGGATTAACATGCAAAAGTTATTATGAAGATGCAGCTCAAGTTTTGCTATGATATCATGTATAATTACTAAGGAAATGCATATTCTTTTCCAGAACCACAAGCTTTAGTAATAAAGAAGTCTTTCATTCTTGAAAAAGATTGGAAAGGCCAAACAAAACCAAACTGTATCATGGAAAACTCCCTCTAATTTCTGCATAATTGATAAAATATACTTTAAAATACTGTATGTGCTTGTGATCATGTGGAAAAGCAAATATTTATATAACATGCCCTCTATTTCCTAGTTAAAAAGTGGATTACATTTTATATGTTTCTGTCTGAACTTCACGGTCCGTAGAATGAACTGACAACCACAGTGTTATAGTTTAGCACATGAAATGTATAATGAAACCTGAAACTATGACCACATTCCACCACATGCCATACAGGTAATCACTTTGTGTAATAGACGCTGATTTTAAATGCTCTTTATTAATAATAAAACTAAAGTATTATAGAGGTGATACCTTTATTGGCTAACCAGAAAAAATACATTTTCAAGACTTTGCAGCACAGAACCCTCTTCATCGGTTAACGAATGGAAAAAGCAATGAAATGCACAGCCTTTAACCCTTTCCAATCCAATTTGTATACTAGTTTTCCTAGGGGCTTACTCTTTTTCTGCTGTTATACAATGGTGCTTTATGCTGGCTAAAGCCAGTACTGCATGAGGTGACACGTTGGATAGGCTCCGACAGCAGAGAGGCTGGCAATATACAGTAAGAGAACCCCGACGGGCATCTTCCAACATCAGAGCTGTACAGTCCCTAAATCATAATGTCTTTAGACGTCAGATAGTGGATTGGAAAGAGCTAAATCATGTTACATCAAGACAATCTACATGGGGTGAAACATTAAGGTACCCTAAGCCAGAGCAATAAAAATGGGGTTTGTGTAAAGATGAAAGTGAAAATGGGGATAACTTAAGGGGTCACAGATCTGAACCAGTATCAGACTGGGGTGCCTTATTGATATGAATTGTAGTGGGTGTACAACACTGTGGTGTTTAATCGGCCCCCAGGAGGCCTCTTTTCCCTATATAAGGAGGCCAGTACTGTAAATGAAGTATTACAGTTGTGGGCCCTTTCATAGAGCTTGCAAGGCAAGGTTTCTACAGGGTAGATCGCCAGGTCTTGGTACTGTCAAAGCTGATACTGGCATAGATATCAACCAACTCACAGAAGCAGTGCAAAACCAAAAAACATGGAGGGAAGTCACCTTAAGGGTCATTGATGGTCGGGAACGACTAAACGGCTAACAACAACAACAGTAGTGGGCACATTTAGAGATTCTGCATTGGGACCCAACAGCTTCAAGCTATGCCTCTACTCAAGGCCGATTCACCTGTTACCTGTGGGTGAGTCCAGGTCTGATCTGAACTCAGGCTGATAGGTGTGAAGTGTCCATGTAATAAGTCATTAATCCAGAGGTTAGATTCAGTCCATGTGCAAATCACTGGGAAGTTCTTATCATACAGAATTCCTAGATTTTTTTTCTCTCTGCTTTCAAATATGATATTTATGGTTAGCCAATAAAGGTATCACTTCTATAGTATTTTTTGTCTTTTTTTTTTAAACAGGAGTATTTAACACCACATAGATTTTTCTGGCTAACATGGTAGCACACTATTTTTGCAATACATTTTTATAGTCAGGGAAGAAATACATTTGCAGTTGAATTGAACTGTGTCTACATCTTCTGAACTTGCTTTGAAATTAATACTTCACTAATTTAATTGTAAAGACAAATCAAATAATGAAGTGCAGATTTATTCTCAAAACTCCAATTATTTGTAATATCAGTGTTCGACTGTGGCTTGCAATGTTCACTAAAAGGCCTCTGTATAACACCAAAAATACAATGTGTACAAAAGGAGCAAAACATCACGAAAAAGGGTCAAAGAATATTGCTGCTTTAAGGGCTCCTGCCCACGAGTGTCGCGGGATACGTCAGTGGATTTACGCCGTGGGAGTACCACTTTTAAAAACAAAAAGTGCCTGCTGGTGGTTGCGGATTTCCACGGTCTCCATTAATGCTATATTAATGGAGACCTCCCTCGGCGTAAATCCATTTATTTCCCGCTGCAGAAATCCGCGGTAGAATTCTGCATGTGAGCATTGGCAGGCAGAAAAGCTATTACGTTCAATAGAACCTAATAGCCGCAGAATTCACGCACAGATTTCCGCTGCGGGAAACGCGGTAGAAATCCGATCGTGGGCATTCACCCTAATATTCCTTTGGACCTCTTCCATGATGCTCTGATCTTTTTTTACATGTTTGCTTTGGGAGTTGGAGACATGTGATCACCAGCACAGCGGGAGTTTGCTCTGTTGCTAACTTTTTATCTGTTGTCATAAATACAATGTATCATGTCCTGTACAAAATTGTTTTAGTGGTATAGTAACACGTTAATATGTACTCAACGTTTCAGAATAAGATGCCATATGTGTGTACACGAGAAATAACACTATTTCTGGACATTATATAACTTGTTTCTTGCATTTTCCCTAGTTTTTTTCCTTTGTAGGGTTCAACTCTAATTCTTAGTCATCTCTGAGCTGGTGGGACTAGCTGCTATAACATCTTTATACACTGGAAATGGTAAAAACATAAGATTCTGTTCTCTATGGCACAAACACATAAATAACTGCATCATGTAGGACATTTTACTTGAGTACTGAGCAGTATAGATGTGATTTCAGTAGCTTGAGACAGTAGATCACTCACCTTTAGCTCCAGCAGCCATATTTCTTTGAGGCTTTGATTCTATCTTCTACCTTCCCTATTCTCTGTAAAGATCTTTATAGGCAGCATGAATCATGACTCTCCTCCCAAAATTACGTCCATGTAGTTTGGCCGCTCTAGAATGCTTTTGTGGGAACAAATAGTGCTTATTTGTGTATGCAGGAAAAGAATGCAGATGGGCCCACAATATGCACAATTTCCTGCATATTCACTGTGTATTTGTGCTGGCCCATTCACGTTAATGGCCTATTGGGTGCGTAATATGCAACAAAATAGCTCATGCCACATCGCGTGAAAATATACGCTCATGCTTACAAACCCATTGAAATTTATGGGTTCTATTCCCTGTGTATTACACACACAAGGATTACATGCGTAATACACTGTGCGAATATGCTCATATGAACAAGCCATTACTATACAATCTTACAATTACAATCAGCCCTTTAAAGGTAGCCATACGGCTAGCATATATCTATATTAAACCTCAGTTTGGCACTATGCAGCAATTCCAGCAACCTCATTGGTCCTGATTCACAATTCCAGCAATGTCATTGGTTGTTTGGCTTGTGTGATTCAACCTCATTGGTTGTTTGGGTTCCCTGATTCAACCTCATTGGTTGTTAGTGCCAAACTGGGGTTTAATATAGATATATGCATAAGGCTAATGTGGTCTTCAGTGAAAATGAGTTTGACATCCTTGATATAGAACTTCATCTTTATCTCGTCTTTCGTGCATTCTGGAGTAGGGACCTGTCGATGCAAGTTGTCTGTTTTAGAAAACCGATTTTTAATACCCTATTTGGAAAGTCTAATAAAGGACAGCTCCCAATTTATCTATTAGCCAGGGTAGCTGGTGGCTAGTGGATGCAAGATCAAAATGGACCCCCATTATTTTGACATGTTTTGCCACCTAGAATAAAAGGGCCTGGAGTTTGTGTCCTTTCATACCTTATCCATGACCTTTGGGTTACAGGTTCTTGCCATTTAGTAGTAAAGAGAATGAAACCAAACTAGACTGGTCCTGTCTTCAAGGGCCCCCTAATAATTACATGGTCTGCCTCTATGGTATTTCAGTTTTCATGTGGACTCAGGAGCTTTATCTCTGGTGGAAAATGTAATACTTATGTTTATTTCTTCAATTTTCTGTTTCTATCCCTACTGAGTTGGGATTCTGGGAATATTCCTAATAATGAAAGCTGCTTTTTTCCAAAACTATTTTCCTAGGAGTGAATGCATTGAAAAATGGATCTATGGTGCAATATGTAGTAGTTGCATAACTTTCACAGTAATTTTACATGATGCATTGTACGTGGGTAGTAGTTGGGTCCAGTATCAGTCTATGGAATGTACGTCCGATTAGAAAACCACAACTTGAATCATAACTATGTTTATTACATCTGCATAATGGATACAGATGGGAATGAAATAGCTGCTCTACTGAGTTTCGAGTTCTTGTAAGCCCCATGCTATATTTTTATATCATCGTCAGTCTGCAGTTTTCTACTGTACTGCAGAATAAAGTGTGCTTTTATTGTTAGGAAAAGCTCTATGGGAAAATAAAGTTAGCGCAGCTGTTTCGTGAATTAACACTTCAAAGGCTTCATGCGAATAGAAATAATATTCTGTATATAAACAAAGTTGACTACGAAATTAATCCATTGGGTATCTGTGGTATAGGATTATGGTAGCTCTTCCTTTTCTAGAAAAAAAATCTGTTATTTCCTCATGTAACATTATATTACATATTCAGTAATGCTATCATAGAGTCGGTAATTGGACTCTCACAGTCACAGTAGACTGCTGCTTGCGGTGGTGCCCTAATGGAAACTTATGGAAATTACATCACATTGGTGCCTTAATGGAAATTACATCACAGTATGATCAAGTAGGACACAGGATGACTGTTGCAGTAAACCAAAGGTCTTCACTTGGCCCGCCATGTCAGGTAAACGCAAACAGTGATTATGACCTTATTGCCTACAAGGCTCAGGATAAGATGCAGCAGATAGAGTAACCAAAGCGTAAAGTATTTATCTGAGAACACAAAAATAAAAGTAAACCATTGAATAATAACGAGCAAACAATTATATTCCCTCTGTCTGACTTTAAGGCTCTACCTATGGTTAACACAGTAACACCTTCTAGCTCAACAGTAACACTATGTAGCGATGACCAATGCAGTCTAACACAAATCCAAGTTATGAACTTTAACGCCTTTAATGACACAATTATGTCCTGTGCATTTGGGGTTTTTATGGAGGAAGATTGAGAGCCAATCCCACCCCATACAATGTAGCTGCCCCTTGTTTCCTACAGCTGACACCTGCTGGCAACAGCCATGATCAGCGTGAATGCTGATCGTGGCTGTTTACCATGATCAGCCTGAAGCCTTCTGAAGTCAAAAAGGCACCCCTTGAAAAACGAATCAAAGCTTGCGTTGGGGTGCTTTCTGGCTCACTAGTGGTTACTTTTCCAATATGGGGTTTTGACTCTGTACCTAGTTCACTCAGTTATTATTTATGTGTAGTATTACTTTTACCATATGTATGTGTACAGTTGGTCTCAGTTTTTGGGATCTTAATATTTCTCTGTTTTACTGAGATTTGTTATGCACCTTAAATCCCTATCGAATGGATCATTGGTTTTATCTTGATCTCCTTATGATGTTTGTGATACATAGTTATGCCTTTAATAAATTAATTGTTTGAACTCATACTCGTTTTCATACTGTATGGAGCTTTATAGATTCCGCAGCCTTGCCATTTATTAACAAATCATAACTGTGCCTAAAGCTAGTTTTCCAGATACTACCACTATATAAGAGATTTGCAGTTTATACAACTACCTGGTATATTCAAAGCAGTGGCTCCAAATGTAGCACTTAGATTCATCAGATGTGTTTCTTGTTAAGAAACAGTTATATTAACAATTTGTCTTGAAGGCATACATTAAGCTCGTCTCAATATCCCAGCAGCTACTAAACTGCTAGCATGGCAGGTAAACTGACATGGGGACAGACTACACATAGTTGCCTTGCTGCTTGGCCTGCACCAGGAGCCGCAAAGTAATCATTTGATATTACTGTGTACCATATGCAAATAAGACTAGAGTGGGATGATGGGCAGTTCATTGCTAGAGATTAGACTTGCACTTTCTGCATTAGGCGGTCATAAACCCCTTCTCACTGGCTCTTGATTGGCTACTGGTATCATAACTGTGTAATCAATCAAGAGCCATGTGGAGCGAACGATGATCACCTAATGCAGAAAACCCGGGGCTACTACCGGTATCTAGCAATGAATCATCCATTCCACCGCTATAACATCATAATACATATGAAAGTCAAAGGGCCACTCTGACAAATGCAGTTCTCCATCCCTGCACCCCTCACCTGATTGCCTGTCACCCTCTTGATGTCTTCTATGTATATTGCAGTCACGTCCATGCAGTGCAGCCTCCAGTCTCATACTCATCAGGCACCACCTTGATGCTGATATTAGTCCCAGCTCAATTTCTATGTTCTGCTAACACTCCCTTGATCCATGAGCACAGCATCACATCACCAGGTACAGCCTGTACCATCTCTGCCTGCTGGGAAGACACTGTGTTACTTTCTATATTTATGTAAATAAACTACAGACCACGACTATACAGTCACGAGGCTGGACTATCATTTCCCTCATTATAACTATGTACCTGGAGCTTGTGATCATCATCAGTAACTGTGATAGGAGTATATGTGTCTCTCTCTAAAGTACTTGTGTGGTAGGGTCCATCACAGGAATTATGCTGACTGTAAAACTGACTAATTTGAAAGCACATAAAGCCCAGTAAATATGAGCTGTTTAGAATGAGATCACATGACCACTTATGGAGAAAGGGGCCATGAGATTCATATGGAAAGGAATAAATAAGGTAATACAAGCCAACTTATATATACTGAGGGTTTAGTTACATAATGGATAAAAATTAAAAAAAATCACTGAAGTGGCCGTTTAATACACAGTAAGATTTTGTATTTTCTATGTTATGTTGAAAGATTTGGACATTACAGTCAATCACTAGGACTTAAAATTACACCCAATATCTTCCAGCCATAACAGAACTGACGCTAGCATGTACTTAAAGGGGTTGTCCCGCGAAAGCAAGTGGGTCTATACACTTCTGTATGGCCATATTAATGCACTTTGTAATGTACATTGTGCATTAATTATGAGCCATACAGAAGTTATCAAAAGTTTTTCACTTACCTGTTCCGTTGCTGGCATCCTCGTCTCCATGGTTGCCGTCTAATTTTCGCCGTCTAATGGCCAAATTAGACGCCCTTGCGCAGTCCGGGTCTTCTTCTCTTCTCAATGGGGCTCCGTGTAGCTCCGTGTAGCTCCGCCCCGTCACGTGCCGATTCCAGCCAATCAGGAGGCTGGAATCGGCAATGGACCGCACAGAAGAGCTGCGGTCCACGGAGGTAGAAGATCCCGGCGGCCATCTTCAACCGGTAAGTAAGAAGTCACCGGAGCGCGGGGATTCAGGTAAGCGCTGTGCGGTGTTCTTTTTTAACCCCTGCATCGGGGTTGTCTCGCGCCGAACGGGGGGGGGGGGGGTGAAAAAAAAAAAAAAACGTTTCGGCGCGGACAACCCCTTTAACCTCTTGTGAGGTGCAGTGAGTTAAATGGTTTCATTGATTCGGCATGCTGCTTAGTTATGATATATAGTTTGTGCTATTTAACATGCCTTCTTCTGTTATAGATGGACATGTTTGCAGCTGTTATTATAGACTAGTAATATTGTACAGCTGTTGCTTAACAGGCTTGAGAAATATATGACAAATGAGGGCTGCCCGGCTGCAAGGGGCTTAATGGAATGCAAGTCAAATATTGTAATCCATACAGTAAATATTCAGAGAGGGCATACACTTATCATAAATGTCACCTCTTTGATAAGGAGGAATTACATAATCACTTACTCCTCCACTGGTTGATCTATGAACTTAATCCAGGACCAACTGTTCAAGTATTTAACTTTTTGCTATTCAACTGCAAATGAAATAATAACATGTCTACAGACCTTAATGGATTCATATTTTACATACACTCAATAGCCACTGTATTAGAGACCCCAATCTAGTAGTGTATTGGACCTAATTTACCCACAAGGTTGGCAATATCTGAAATCCTGGCCCTGGATAGTTTAGCACCAATGACTAGGCCTTGTTGGAAGTCACTCAGATCGCTTGAATTCCCCAATCTAATGTGGATTCACACTGAAACTGATCCACTGAAAATTTGCTCACTAGATTCTCCAGGGTCACAGGTCCAATTTCCATACAAGGAAGCTCCAATCATATGAGAGCTGGTGTATGGAACAAAGTGGCCATTCAGTATATATAGCACTGATATTGTCAGGTTGTGCTGCTGGGACTGGTAGTTCCATGGGTTTCCAGAGCACACATGGCTGGCTGGGTGTGGTGTTCTCCAGCCAGCTAATCTCCACTGGTCTGCTGCACACATAAACCAGCCCCTCTGGCTAGAGGATGCTGGTTTCCCACTACCCTGCATTAAAGGATGTTGTTGTGTAGGTGTGTACAGAAACATGTTCTTAGTGTCTGTGCAGGTGGCTGGACATGGGAGGTGAACAGTCCTGTTCAGTGTAAATGGTGTTCTGTGTGGTATGCAATCCCTGGTGTGTTGGTGTGGTGTGAACCGTGTCCTGTGCTGCTTGGACTACTTACCATCTAGATTGAGGTAGGTCCCTAGTTTCCAGTGTAGGGTGGTCCCTATTGGGACAATCACCCCACTTGCACACAGGTTTCCTGGGATTATTTTTCTTGTTAGAGTAGGGACCCGTGAGACAACAAGGACCAATACCTCGTACCTAATCTATTCCATCTGTGTATGCATGCAGGTATGCTAAGTGCTTGTTTTGGGTCGTTTGTCAGTCCTTGTGTTATGTCTGCCTGTGAGTCCAGTTCGCAGTTCACTTGCTTTTGATGTTCCTTGTGTGCAGTTCTCTAGTTTATGGAGAAACTAGACGCAACACATGTAACAGATATGTTCCATAGCATTGTAAAATTGCCAGATGCACTTGTTACTAGTGCTGCTCATTGTGATTGGTCAGGCAATAAAATACTATCACAAAAGAAAATAATTTCCGAAACGAGTAGCAACTTGCCATAGCATGATATGTACCATGCTCTTGATTTTATCTGCAATTTTAAAAATGAGGTTTTAATGAAGTACAGGCTTGTGCTGGAGTCTTCCCCATGCTCTGGGGTGATTGACTGTGTTTGCAGGTCAAAAAAGTTTAAATAACCTGTCACTTTAGTGGGGAAAGATGAACGTTCATGGACATGAATGGCAGTTGATGGACCTACCCCTTGGAGAAGCTATATATCTAGAGTATAAGAGGTTGGTGTTGGCCAGGGGCGTAGCTAGAGGCTCATGGGCCCGGGTGCAAAAGTTTAGCTTGGGGCCCCCTTCCAGACCCGTCCACCCACCACTCCTTTCCACGGTTACTCCTTGTATATCACTTTTAGCTACATTACTGTTTTTTTTTTAATGACCCATCAATGGATCATTAGTAATCAGGGGTTTTAGATTTTTAAAACATCCAGAACACAAACCTCAAGGCACGCTTCGCTTCCTCAGGAAAGAAAAAAATAATGATATATACACATACATAATACAGGCACACATACATTGGGGACAGCATGAGCTAACTTTTATAACATGTTAGGGCTCATGTCCAGGACCAGGTTTTCACCACGTATTATGCACACGTGGTAATCCCAGCATGCTCTCTTTCTCTGCGTACCACGTAACGTGAGCCCTGTACACTTGTATGATACACTGCCCATACACATTACATTGTTTCCATACGCATTGTCACTCTAAACAGAGTGGGGAATTACAAAAAGAATCCCCCTGTGCATGTGCAGTGCTACACAAAGCCGTATGTGGTCCCTGCCGGCAGCGTGCATGGCTGGGGAATGTGTGACATGCTGGTGGTCTCCCACAGTGTTGTAGGCTTACGGCTGTGGCATTGAGCCCCCAAAACAGTGGCTCGGTTCTAGCATACCTCTAATAGTGAAGTCAGGTGCCGGCTCGCAGAACCCCCCTCACTCACCACAACTCCCCATCACACAGAACACCCCCCACTTACCCCCACTCCCCATCACACAGGACCCCCCTCACTCACCCCCACTCCCCATCACACAGGACCCCCCTCACTCACCCCCACTCCCCATCACACAGGACCCCCCTCACTCACCCCCACTCCCCATCACACAGAACCCCCCTCACTTACCCCCACTCCCCATCACACAGAACCCCCCTCACTCACCCCCACTCCCCATCACACAGGACCCCCCTCACTCACCCCCACTCCCCATCACACAGAACCCCCCTCACTTACCCCCACTCCCCATCACACAGAACCCCCCTCACTCACCCCCACTCCCCATCACACAGGACCCCCCTCACTCACCCCCACTCCCCATCACACAGAACACCCCTCGTCCCCCCCACTCCCCATCACACAGAACACCCCTCGTCCCCCCCACTCCCCATCACACAGAACACCCTTCGTCCCCCCCCCCACTCCCCATCACACAGAACACCCCTCGTCCCCCCCACTCCCCATCACACAGAACACCCCTCGTCCCCCCCACTCCCCATCACACAGAACACCCTTCGTCCCCCCCCCACTCCCCATCACACAGAACACCCCTCACTCACCCCCACTCCCCATCACACACAGAAGCCCCCTCACTCACCCCCACTCCCCATCACACAGAACACCCCTCACTCACCCCCACTCTCCATCACACAGAACCCCCCTCACTCACCCCCACTCCCCATCACACAGAACACCCTTCGTCCCCCCCCCACTCCCCATCACACAGACCACCCCTCACTCACCCCCACTCCCCATCACACACAGAAGCCCCCTCACTCACCCCCACTCCCCATCACACAGAACCCCCCTCACTCACCCCCACTCCCCATCACACACAGAAGCCCCCTCACTCACCCCCACTCCCCATCACACAGAACCCCCCTCACTCACCCCCACTCCCCATCACACAGACCCCCCCTCACTCACCCCCACTCCTCATCACACAGAACATCCCTCGTCCCCCCCACTCCCCATCACACAGAACCCCCCTCACTCACCCCCACTCCCCATCACACAGAACACCCTTCGCCCCCCCCCACTCCCCATCACACAGACCACCCCTCACTCACCCCCACTCCCCATCACACACAGAAGCCCCCTCACTCACCCCCACTCCCCATCACATAGAACCCCCCTCACTCACCCCCACTCCCCATCACACAGAACACCCCTCACTCACCCCCACTCCCCATCACACACAGAACCCCCCTCACTCACCCCCACTCCCCATCACACAGACCCCCCCTCACTCACCCCCACTCCTCATCACACAGAACACCCCTCGTCCCCCCCACTCCCCATCACACAGAACCCCCCTCACTCACCCCCACTCCCCATCACACAGAACCCCCCTCACTCACCCCCACTCCTCATCACACAGAACACCCCTCACTCACCCCCACTCCCCATCACACAGAACACCCCTCGTCCCCCCCCCACTCCCCATCACACAGAACACCCCTCGTTTCCCCCACTCCCCATCACACACAGAACACCCCTCCCCCCTCTTAATCATACCGAGGACGTTCCCTCTCACTGACTGCACTTACTTTCACTATGGTCTCTGCGCAGGCAGGCAGCCTCTCCTACATCGGTGCTTCCTCCCAGGACCTCCGCTCAGACCCCTCCCCCATCTGGTTCTCCAGCACAGAGATCATCAGTGGGGAGGAGTCTGAGCGGAGGTCCGGGAGGAAGCACCGATGTAGGAGAGGCTGCCTGCCTGCGCAGAGACCATAGTGAAAGTAAGTGCAGTCAGTCAGTGTCGTGGAAAGTAAGCCCCGTGGGCCCCCAGGGGCTCAGGGGCCGGGTCGCAACCGCACCCCCAGCACCCCCTATATGTACGCCAGTGGTGTTGGCGCAAATCTGAGAGTTCACAAAAGTGTATGCAGTAACGGAAGGCACAAGACGTCGGTTGTGTCTAGAAAGTCTATTAGTGTGACTGAAAGGCAGCCTTGGAACTTCTCAGTCATAGAGAAGAGATGTTCCTATCTTGTATGACCTACCGGATTGCAAAATCAGTATCCTCCTAAGAAAACTGTATGTAAGGTCTTGCACAAGCAGATCAGTTCCTCCACTATTCTGTTGACCCTAACTTGGTTATATTCAAAAGGGAAACAAAGTCAATTTCTCTCTTTACGTTTAAGGTTGTTTAACTAAATTGTATACTGTTACCTTAAGTAAATAGTGGAAAGGTGGCAGTGATGCATGGAGGTTCACATCTGCACATCAGAGGACTGGGCATGTTTGATTCATGCCCAAGAAAATTTAAAAGAGGTTGAGTTCCCACACATGGGTCTGGAAGAAGTGACTAAGTACCAACACGGAAAAACCGTATCTGTAGTTATGTGTGAGGTGATTGTAGAGGAAGGGACTCGTTAATGACTTGTTATTTGTATAGCCACAGCTTATTCCACAGCGCTTTCAGGTAATTTGTTTATTACCCCCCCAGCAAGCTGACAAAGACCCAATGGGTCGAAACGTAGCTTGTATTTCTTGGCATAGAGGAATAAAGTCTATTTGATCTATCTTGCACTGATTTATGCTGCCATGAACGTTTCTTTACTATGGACCCTGCCAAGCCACTTCATGCAGCACTGGTGCAAGAGACCCACCCCAATGTGTTGGGTTGCCAAAAGATGTAATGGGAGAGATGCTCCAGAAATTGCACCAAAATCATAGTGTGCGTTGTCAAAATTTGGTGCAATGGAGCAAAGCATTTTTACTGGATACTCAGTGATTGGTTGAACATCTGGTGTTATGGTATACTACCCTTGATACGCCAGCCTGGGTGCCCTAGATCTCACCCACAACACCTGTCCCTGCCTACTTGCCTCCACTTCTGGCTAACCCCAGGCGGGCAACTGGGCTGCGGTCCCTACTGTCACTAGGGACCGAAAAAGGGACGCTGGCGTACCTGGATGGAATGGGTAGAATACCGACAGAAAAGGCAGATGTAAATAACCAACACGAACAATACCAAGCAGAACTGAGGCAGATGGAAAAACCTGGCGGATAATAGCAGGTTATAGCAGACAAGATGACAGAGGCAGACTAGCTAGCACACTGAAGGAAACCAATAACTGGCAGTGATTGCAAGTCTCTGCCCGACCTTTAAACAAAAGCCTCTGCCCAGGGGCAGAGAGAGGGAGACAGCCAACTCCCAACAGAACGCCGGCCAGGCACCTGCGCCCCCGGCAGCCGGACAACAAGCCGTGGAACCCCGCACACCGTCGCCCCGGGAGGACCAGCAACCACCGCATGGTAACATCTGGTCTAAAGCAGGACAATTTGAACTATGCAGCGATTTTAGTGGCTAGGATTAAAAAGTAAGAAGACAGTATTTATGGTGCCTGGCACCAGGAGGGAGCAGGAAGCATGTGACCCTTTAGCTGGTGGGGCAACACTAATTATAGGAGGAGAGATTACTACAGATCAAGCAGATCAACAAGTACAGATCAAGCAGTGGACCCACTCCAGCCAGGAGAACATCCTGCACAAAGAACTGTAAGCGAGGCTAGCCTCTGACAAGAACTATATGTGGCTTGAGAAAGGAAACAAAACGCATGTCGGGGTGCATTCCGGCTCCATTGGTGGGTACCTTTTTAGTATGTATTTTTTACTTTGTTTGTACTTAGTTCATTATTTATGTGTAGTATTACTTTTACCATATGTATGTGAACGATTGGTCTGAGTCTTTGGGACCTACATATTCCTATTATACTGAGATTTGTTATACTCTTTAAATCCTTCTCCAATGTATCCTTGGTTTTATCTTAGTTTCCTTATGTTGTTTATGATACGTAATAATTATGTATGTCTTTAATAAATTAATTGTTTTGCCTCGTACTCCTTTTTGCTTTTGTGTTCATATTGAGTGTTGGAGTAGCCTTATATTGATTGCTATGGGGGGGCATTGATTTATAGTGCTGAATATGCCTGCAACCTTTATTCGAAAATCCTGCATACTTTTGTAAGTTGCATACAGTATCTACACCCTGCAGGCTCATCAGCAAATAAATATTTGATTTCATTATTTTCTCAAGAACGACTGGTTTGTATTTCTTGCTTTTTTTGTTCTTATTACAATTTTTTATGAAGTGACACATTCTTTCAACAGTGTTGGATTGATGTCCCATTCCCACATAGTGTTGCATTTTTTCCCTTGTTTTTAAACACTTCTAAAAAAAGTAATCACTCTCAAGGTTTTGGCATAGTGGTTTTTTTAGTCTTTTCATGACTTTTTTTTTGTAATATTTTGAACATATATGATTTTCAAAAACTGGCGTTTTTGAAGCCCTAAATAGATGACTTGGAAAACGTGGCAGAAAAAACACCACTCCAGAAGTACTGTATACTTGAAACTACGTAAAACAGGGACACATGGGTCTTGGAGCCTTGTATAGGTTACAGATGGTACCCTGTACATAAATTATAGTTTAATTCTCCTCAACATGGAGTAGTATGGAGATATGTAATCTATGATTCTCCCCCCGTTTACCCTCCACAGAGAATGGTGTGTCCTAAGGAGGACCTGAGGAGTAAAAATGTGAGAGAGGTGATTTGAAGGCAGAGATATTAAGTTAAACTATAGCCTATCTTCACCCACGTAAGAAATTGGTAATCAGTTTTTTGTTTATGGGTTTCCATAAGGAGGAGGGGCACAAGATGATGTGTGATAGAACATGGTTTTGGTCATAAAGAACTGTAAAGGCCTGACCTTACCTTTAGAAGCAGGTGATCTTTTCTTCAGGCCTCCATATAGGTTCAACTTTTACTGCTTAAAGAGATTGTCCCAAAATCATGTTTTATCACCTAGTCATATGACAGAAGATAGAACTCTGAAAAAGGGAGAGAGAACTGGGGTCTCACAGTGAGAAAGAGCTTTAATAGAGTGGCAGCTGAACATGTGCGGTGCCACTCCATACATTTCAATGGGGGTGTCAGAAATAACAGAACATTGGTACTTGACTATCTCCAGCAGTCCCATTAAAAATAAATGTGTCCTCCCTTACTTTTCCTCTTGGCCTGACATATTCTGAGATAAAAAAAAGCATGATTTTGCAGGACTCTATCGGGAGATGTTTGTGCTATTTTTGCCTATGTGTAGACACCCCGTGATTGTGATGTGAATTGCAGTCATTTGAGGGTTTTGCTAGCATGTTGCAATAATATATTGAATTTGTATCATAAACATTTGACACATTTACAAAGTTCGCTAAAAGTTAAAGGGAACCTGACACCAATTTCTTTTTGCCTGAACTACCATCAGCATGAACCCGGTACAGGTATGCCTACTGGACACACGTATGTGTTATTCTGAGAGTCCGTAGCATCTCAGAATAAACACACTTTGAAATTTGACTTAGAACAGATATCCGAATCAAAGAGGTGGGCTACACCAGCCTCTCTCTGATCGCAGTGTGTAGACTGGCAGCTCTTTCCTTATACACATGCTGCGGGCAGGGAGAGGCTGGTAAGGCTCAGCTTTTTGACTCGGAGCTCTGTTCCAAGTCAAACTTAAAGGAGTTTTCCGTAGAAACACTATTGATGACCTACCCGGACGTAACCAAAAAAACAAGGTCTGGAGGGAAAGCATTGGGATAGAGGACATCAATACGAAAAAAATAAAAGTCATGCGTGTGCTGTAATATATATGTAATGTTGTTATAGTAATAATATACGTATACTATTGTATATGTATCTTGTCATATGTTTCTCACATCAGCCTAGGCAAACACGTATATATATATATATATATACCGTATATATATACACACTTGTATATCTACCTTCTTAGTAAATGGCTGGCAGCTTAGTGGTTAGCGTGCTCAATATTATATGTTGGTATGTGTAACTAAGATGTTGTTATAAACTCCTCCGCACCTTTCCCAAGAGAAAAGCTGTCTGAGAGCCCTGGGAACCCTTTCTTTGGATTCATTTGTGCAGGCAGGGGTGTTAATAAGTCTATTCTAGTTTCGGTTTCTATTAATCACATGTTTAGTAGTAACATACAACTTAAAGGGGTTGTCTCGCGCCGAAACGGGTTCTTTTTTCTTTTGCATAGGCCGCCTGTTCGGCGCAGGACAAACCCAAGGGATGTGTTAAAATAAAATAAAAAATATTACTTACCCGAATCCCCGCTATGCGACTTCTTCCTTCTTCCTACTTCTTCCTTCTCCAAGATGTCCGCCGGGATCTTCACCCACGATGCACCGCGGGTCTTCTCCCATGGTGCACCGTGGGCTCTGTGCGGTCCATTGCCGATTCCAGCCTCCTGATTGGAATTAGACGGAGCCATGGAGACGGGGACGCCAGCAACGGAGCAGGAAAGTGAATAACTTCTGTATGGCTCATATTTAATGCACGATGTATATTACAAAGTGCATTAATATGGCCATACAGAAGTGCTGAACCCCACTTGCTTTCGTGAGACAACCCCTTTAAGGCTTTAAAATGCGCCAGTCATTACAAACTAAGCCACCCATGGTTGTTATGATATTGGGGGTGTACATTTGTAATACTGCATCATCTCTGGATATATCTGTATCGTGATCTTAATAATAAACTAGAAATTTATTGCCTTTCATACAGACGTATGTATGTCCCTGGCCAATGGCCATACATAAGCATGCATGCTGTTCTCAATAAAATCAATCTGGAGCAGACAGTGAATTCAGATGGAGTATGGTATTATTCCCATAACTTTGTTTTGGTTAAGATACTTAAGCTCACAAGCCCACAAAAAGGAGCTTTAGAGTCCCAACTCCAACAAGACAACTTAAACCCCAGGAGTCCTGCTTACAAGCGGGGCAAACATCCCAACAGTGAAGGCCCCATGCTGGAACCTAGGGGCCTGGCTCACTCTAGTTGGTTTTCAATATATATGCTGAACAGGACACAGTTAATGCACACAAACAGACAAGGAACATACACCTTGAACAGGCAGCTGATCACACCAAGTGTCTGGTTACCCACACAGACAGTGAAAACATTGCTGTTCACACCAACAAACAGGGAATCCCACCCAGAACCTCGTGCATGCAGAAACACCACAAAAGAACATGCATGACTAAAAAAAACAGGGTTCTGAGAGGGAATACGAAATAAGCAAAAGGAATAAATGAACCATCAAGAAAGAGGGGCTGATATTTATATGCAGCAGACCTGTGGTGATTGGCTGGAGAACGTCACACCCATCCTGCTCATCATCCCACACCTGTGGAGGTGTGCTCCTGCAGACCCACAGAACTACAGGTCCCAGGAGCACAACCTGACACTCTAGTTATTCAGTTATTATTACAGGGTTTCCATCTACATAATGATAATCCTTTTTATTCATATAGCACCAACAAATTTCAAAGCATAAGGTAATAACAGTTTGGGTAAAAAGTAGGTAGCAAATAAATAGTAGAAATCATCAGTAAGTAGTAGAATTACAAAAAAATATATGAATGTCAAAAAGCTCACGACCCCCTTTATGATCTGGAATGGACACCCATCTTGTAAGAGCTGCTCTCATTTTGGCGGACCTTGAGTCATCCTTGTAGTAAGAGGATGACCGTTCATCTGAAATGCTAAATTTCCAATGCAGAGGCTGCTGCAGAGGAGATGCCTGGCTGGCCCCAACTTTCCCTGACAAAGTGTGAATAGTAAAGATTAGAGATAAGCGAGTATACTCACTAAGGCACATTACTCGAGCGAGTAGTGCCTTAGCCGAGTATCTCCCCGCTTGTCTCTAAAGATTCGGGGGCCGGCACGGGTGACAGGTGAGTTGCGGGGGGAAGCAGGCGAGAGAGAAGGAGAGAGAGATCTCCCCTCCGTTTCTCCCTGCTCTGCCCCACCGCTCCCCGCCGGCCCCCGAATCTTTAGAGACGAGCGGGGAGATACTCGGCTAAGGCACTACTCGCTCGAGTAATGGGCCTTAGCGAGTATACTCGCTCATCTTTACTAAAGATAGAGAAAAAAATGAGGGTGGAGCAAACCCGATGGAAGGTGATTAGCCAAAAAGGATCTGGAATTATAGGTGTTTTAAATGATAGAGGTGTTGCCTGCCAGATAATGTTCCACCTAGATGGGTATAAACGTGACAAGGAGAAAGGACTAAAAAGGCAAGTGAAAAGGCACAACACTCTAAACTTGGTAAAATTAGAAGTCATGGAAAAAGTAGTAAAGAACCTCTCTTTTCTATTAGACAACGTGGAAAGCCATCACGTGAAAACACTTTTCGGGATCACACCTCTTCATCAGTTCGACTGGATTAAAAAATACAAACAATTGAAACCTGGGCGTTACAAAGTTCCAAATGTTTGTAGGAATCCCAGAAGTCCTGTAAAGAGCAGGGTAACCAGGACTGGAGAAGTGCTGTGGAACTTTATCACACTCAGGTCTCCAATTGTTTGCTTGTTTTAATCCAGCCGAACCAACAGAGGGGTGTGACCCCAAAACACTTTTTCACATGCTGGCTTTGCACGTTGTCTAAGAAAACAGACGTTCTTCACTACTTTCTCCATGACTTCCAATTTTTACCAAGCTTAGAGCGTAGCACCTTTTCCCCTGACAGAATCAGCTGTTTGCAAGGAAGGGAAGAGGGTGTCGGGAGTGGGACCTGGTGTGATCAGCTTTTCTCTGTGAAGGGCATATTGTGAAAGTAATTCTCTCTGATGGGTCAATTCTTTTTTAGAGCTGTGTGCCACTTAAAAAAATTGGCACATCTTAGTACAGCACAGTTTAAATCAAGACAGGTGTAGGAAGTATGGAAAAATGTTTTGTAAAGCCAAAAATGTTGTATCCAGATGTTTGCTGTTAGTCTTTAGAGACATACTGTATGAATAGCTAGCATTTCGGATTGCTACTTTTCCCAATTGTTTTTTTGATATGCCTTAAAAATGTTTAAAAGAACATCTATACAAAAAATGCAAAAAATATTGAAAAAAAAAGACTGTATGAGCCTAAAAAGATTAAACAGCGGAACCATCCCTTGAAAAGTATGTGTTATAAGAAAACTGCTTATGATGGGGATGTGACATTTATTGAAAAGCGTCTGCTTAGCAAATGATTTGCTTGCTGTGGAGCAAATGTAGTCGGGTGTCATGTTCCTATAACTGATGTCTAAAGGTGCAAATAAAAAAGTATGATATCTCAACCCCAACTCAAGCTGTTAACTAAGACTGATATCACTAGGTTCCTACTACAGTATATAGCCGGCAGTTGTGTAGCGTACAGGACTGAGAGGTCGCATAAAGTTCTCATGAGGTAACACAGAGCAAATTGCTTTTAAAACAGTTTATTCCACACCAAGCACTGTCAAAGTCAAAGTTTACTGAGGAAAGAATAACATAAAAACATACGGGTTCCAGCTAAGCATTTCAAGAGATAGATGCTTATTTCCCATCATGGATTGTCGAGAAAGGTCAGGCAAAGTGCAGAGAAAAAATATTTACTTTTTTCAGACTTTTGTGGAATTTTAATTTTTTTTTAATAGGACTCATTTAGAAATCCCCATATCGGGGGGGGGGGGGGGGGGGGGGGGGGGTTGTCTTATCAACATGTTCCCTTTAGTGGTAAAGTCTTTGGTCTTAGTCTTTTTTTACTGTTCTAAGAAGTCGATGTGTTTACTAACAAAGTGGGATAAGAATTTTTAGACACAAGTACATCTCCCCACAAGTGTTGGAACAGCGGTCTTCACAGTTGGAACACCTCCATTATTACAATACTGGTCATATTTAAGACTTGTGACTTAGCAGTTAACCCCTGAAAGATGCAAAGATTATTTGGGTTTTAGCATTTCTACTTTTTAAAAGCCCCAACTTTTTTTATTTTCAGGTCTCCATAGTCATATACAGGCCTGCTTATTGTGTGGCAAGATGCAATTCTTATTGGTACAATTTTTTTGGATAAAAATAAATTTTTTTATTATAGCATCCTTAAAAACATCGAAACAGACGGAAAAAAGGGGAACGATTTCCATCTGCTTCTGTGAGGATGTTTCTAAAGGGGTTTTCCAGGGATAATACTATTGATAACTAGAGATGAGCGAGCACCAAAATGCTCGGGTGCTCGTTACTCGGGACGAAATTATCGCGATGCTCAAGGGTTCGTTTCTAGTAACGAACCCCATTGAAGTCAATGGGCGACCCGAGCATTTTTGTATTTCGCCGATGCTCGCTAAGGTTTTCATGTGTGAAAATCTGGGCAATTCAAGAAAGTGATGGGAACGACACAGCAACGAATAGGGCAGGCGAGGGGCTACATGTTGGGCTGCATCTCAAGTTCCCAGGTCCCACTATTAAAGGGGTTGTCCCGCGGCAGCAAGTGGGTCTATACACTTCTGTATGGCCATAATAATGCACTTTGTAATATACATTGTGCATTAATTATGAGCCATACAGAAGTTATAAAAAGTTTTTTACTTACCTGCTCCGTTGCTGGCGTCCTGGTCTCCATGGTGCCAACTAATTTTCGCCCTCCGATGGCCAAATTAGCCGCGCTTGCGCAGTCCGGGTCTTCTGCAGTCTTCTATGGAGCCGCTCGTGCCAGAGAGCGGCTCCGTGTAGCTCCGCCCCGTCACGTGCCGATTCCAGCCAATCAGGAGGCTGGAATCGGCAATGGACCGCACAGAAGAGCTGCGGTCCACGGAGACAGAGGATCCCGGCGGCCATCTTCAGCGGTAAGTATTGAAGTCACCGGAGCGCGGGGATTAAGGTAAGCGCTCCGGTAAACTTTCTTTACTTCCCTGCATCGGGGTTGTCTCGCGCCGAACGGGGGGGGGGTTGAAAAAAAAAAAAACCCGTTTCGGCGCTGGACAACCCCTTTAAGCCACAATAGCGGCAAGAGTGGGCCCCCCCCCCCCCTCCCAACAACTTTTACTTCTGAAAAGCCCTCATTAGCAATGCATACCTTAGCTAAGCACCACACTACCTCCAACAAAGCACAATCACTGCCTGCAGGACACTCCGCTGCCACTTCTCCTGGGTTACATGCTGCCCAACCCCCCCGCACGACCCAGTGTCCACAGCGCACACCAAATTGTCCCTGCGCAGCCTTCAGCTGCCCTCATGCCACGCCACACTCATGTCTATTTATAAGTGCGTCTGCCATGAGGAGGAACCGCAGGCACACACTGCAGAGGGTTGGCACGGCTAGGCAGCGACCCTCTTTAAAAGGGGCGGGGCGATAGCCCACAATGCTGTACAGAAGCAATGAGAAATATAATCCTGTGCCACCGCCATCAGGAGCTGTACACGTGGGCATAGCAATGGGGAACCTATGTGCCACACACTATTCATTCTGTCAAGGTGTCTGCATGCCCCAGTCAGACCGGGCTTTTTAATTCATAGACACAGGCAGGTACAACTCCCTATTGTGAAGTCCCTGTGGACCGACAGCATGGGTGGCTCCCTGGAACCCACCGGCGGTACATAAAAATATCCCATTGCAGTGCCCATCACAGCTGAGGTAGTAATGTCGTGCTTAATGCAGGTGGGCTTCGGCCCACACTGCATGCCCCAGTCAGACTGGGGTTCTTTACAAGTGGAAACAGATGCATTTATAATTCCCTGTGGACCCACAGCATGGGTGGGTGCCAGGAAGCCACCGGCGGTACATAGAAATATCCCATTGCATTGCCCAACACAGCTGAGGTAGTAATGTCGTGCTTAATGCAGGTGGGCTTCGGCCCACACTGCATGCCCCAGTCAGACTGGGGTTCTTTACAAGTGGACACATGTAGGTTAAACTCCGTGTGCACCTACAGCATGGGTGGCTCCCTGGAACCCACCGGCGGTACATAAAAATATCCCATTGCATTGCCCAAAACAGCTGAGGTAGTAATGTCGTGCTTAATGCAGGTGGGCTTCGGCCCACACTGCATGCCCCAGTCAGACTGGGGTTCTTTACAAGTGGAAACAGATGCATTTATAATTCCCTGTGGACCCACAGCATGGGTGGGTGCCAGGAAGCCACCGGCGGTACATAAATATATCCCATTGCATTGCCCAACACAGCTGAGGTAGTAATGTCGTGCTTAATGCAGGTGGGCTTCGGCCCACACTGCATGCCCCAGTCAGACTGGGGTTCTTTACAAGTGGACAGATGTAGTAACAACTCCCTGTGGACCCACAGCATGGGTGGGTGCCAGGAAGCCACCGGCGGTACATAGAAATATCCCATTGCATTGCCCAACACAGCTGAGGTAGTAATGTCGTGCTTAATGCAGGTGGGCTTCGGCCCACACTGCATGCCCCAGTCAGACTGGGGTTCTTTACAAGTGGACACATGTAGGTTAAACTCCATGTGCACCTACAGCATGGGTGGCTCACTGGAACCCACCGGCGATACACAAAAATATCCCATTGCATTGCCCAACACAGCGGATGTAACGTCAGCTGTAATGCAGGTGGGCTAAAAATTCATTTGATTACACTGTAGGCGAGGGCCCACAAAAATTGCTGTATCAACAGTACTAATGTACATGCAAAAAATTGGCCATGGCCAACCAAGAGGGCAGGTGAAACCCATTAATCGCTTTGGTTAATGTGGCTTAAGTGGTAACTAGGCCTGGAGGCAGCCCAGTTTAACGAAAAATTGGTTCAAGTTAAAGTTTCAACGCTTTTAAGAGCATTGAAACATATAAAAATTGTTTAGAAAAATTATATGAGTGAGCCTTGTGGCCCTAAGAAAAATTGCCCGTTCAGCGTGATTACGTGAGGTTTCAGGAGAAGGAGCAGGAGGAGGAGGAGGAATATTAGACACAGATTGATGAAGCAGAAATGTCCCCGTTTTGGATGGTGAGAGAGAACGTAGCTTCCATCCGCGGGTGCAGCCTACGTATTGCTTACGTATCGCTGCTGTCTGCTGGTGGAGAAGAGAAGTCTGGGGAAATCCAGGCTTTGTTCATCTTGATGAGTGTTAGCCTGTCGGCACTGTCGGTTGACAGGCGGGTACGCTTATCTGTGATGATTCCCCCAGCCGCACTAAACACCCTTTCCGACAAGACGCTAGCCGCAGGACAAGCAAGCACCTCCAGGGCATACAGCGCTAGTTCAGGCCACGTGTCCAGCTTCGACACCCAGTAGTTGTAGGGGGCAGAGGCGTCACGGAGGACGGTCGTGCGATCGGCTACGTACTCCCTCACCATCCTTTTACAGTGCTCCCGCCGACTCAGCCTTGACTGGGGAGCGGTGACACAATCTTGCTGGGGAGCCATAAAGCTGGCAAAGGCCTTGGAGAATGTTCCCCTGCCTGCGCTGTACATGCTGCCTGATCTCTGCGCCTCCCCTGCTACCTGGCCCTCGGAACTGCGCCTTCTGCCACTAGCGCTGTCGGATGGGAAGTTTACCATCAGTTTGTCCACCAGCGCCCTGTGGTATAGCATCATTCTCGAACCCCTTTCCTCTTCGGGAATGAGAGTGCAAAGGCTCTCCTTATACCGTGGATCGAGCAGTGTGTACACCCAGTAATCCGTAGTGGCCAGAATGCGTGTAACGCGAGGGTCACAAGAAAGGCATCCTAACATGAAGTCAGCCATGTGTGCCAGGGTACCTGTACGCAACACATGGCTGTCTTCACTAGGAAGATCACTTTCAGGATCCTCCTCCTCCTCCTCTTCCTCCTCCTCAGGCCATACACGCTGAAAGGATGACAGGCAAGCAGCATGGGTACCGTCAGCAGTGGGCCAAGCTGTCTCTTCCCCCTCCTCCTCATCCTCCTCATGCTCCTCCTCCTCCTCCTCAACGCGCTGAGATATAGACAGGAGGGTGCTCTGACTATCCAGTGACATACTGTCTTCCCCCGGCTCTGTTTCCGAGCGCAAAGCGTCTGCCTTTATGCTTTGCAGGGAACTTCTCAAGATGCATAGCAGAGGAATGGTGATGCTAATGATTGCAGCATCGCCGCTCACCACCTGGGTAGACTCCTCAAATTTTCCAAGGACCTGGCAGATGGCTGCCAACCAGGGCCACTCTTCTGTAAATAATTGAGGAGGCTGACTCCCACTGCGCCGCGCAAGTTGGAGTTGGTATTCCACTATAGCTCTACGCTGCTCATAGAGTCTGGCCAACATGTGGAGCGTAGAGTTCCACTGTGTGGGCACGTCGCACAGCAGTCGGTGCACTGGCAGATTAAACCTATGTTGCAGTGTCCGCAGGGTGGCAGCGTGCGTGTGGGATTTGCGGAAATGTGCGCAGAGCTGGCGCACCTTTCCGAGCAGGTATGACAAGTGGGGGTAGCTTTTCAGAAAGCGCTGAACCACCAAATTAAAGACATGGGCCAGGCATGGCACGTGCGTGAGGCTGCCGAGCTGCAAAACCGCCACCAGCTTACGGCCGTTGTCACACACGACCATGCCCGGTTGGAGGCTCAGCGGCGCAAGCCAGTGGTCGGTCTGCTCTGTCAGACCCTGCAGCAGTTCGTGGGCCGTGTGCCTCTTCTCTCCTAAGCTGAGTAGTTTCAGCACGGCCTGCTGACGCTTGCCCACCGCTGTGCTGCCACGCCGCGTGACACCGACTGCTGGCGACGTGCTGTTGACACATCTTGATTGCGAGACAGAGGTTGCGTTGGAGGAGGAGGAGGAGGAAGGTGCTTTAGTGGAGGAAGCATACACCACCGCAGATACCACCACCGAGCTGTGGCCCGCAATTCTGGGGGTGGGTAGGACGTGAGCGGTCCCAGGCTCTGACTCTGTCCCAGCCTCCACTAAATTCACCCAATGTGCCGTCAGGGAGATATAGTGGCCCTGCCCGCCTGTGCTTGTCCACGTGTCCGTTGTTAAGTGGACCTTGGCAGTAACCGCGTTGGTGAGGGCGCGTACAATGTTGCGGGAGACGTGGTCGTGCAGGGCTGGGACGGCACATCGGGAAAAGTAGTGGCGACTGGGAACCGAGTAGCGCGGGGCAGCCGCCGCCATCATGCTTTTGAAAGCCTCCGTTTTCACAAGCCTATACGGCAGCATCTCTAGGCTGATCAATTTTGCAATGTGCACATTTAACGCTTGAGCGTGCGGGTGCGTGGCGTCGTACTTGCGCTTGCGCTCAAACTGTGGCACTAGCGACGTCTGGACGCTGCGCTGAGAGACATTGCTGGATGGAGCCGAGGACAGCGGAGGTGAGGGTGTGGGTGCAGGCCAGGAGATGGTAGTGCCTGTGTCCTCAGAGGGGGGTTGGATCTCAGTGGCAGGTTGGGGCGCAGGGGGAGAGGCAGTGGTGCAAACCGGAGGCGGTGAACGGGCATCGTCCCACCTTGTGGGGTGCTTGGCAATCATATGCCTGCGCATGCTGTTGGTGGTGCCTCCCCAGCTGATCTTGGCGCGACAAAGGTTGCACACCACTGTTCGTCGGTCGTCAGGCGTCTCTGTGAAAAACTGCCACACCGTAGAGCACCTTGACCTGTGCAGGGTGGCATGGCGCGAGGGGGCGTTTTGGGAAACAGTTGGTGGATTATTCGGTCTGGCCCTGCCTCTACCCCTGGCCACCGCACTGGCTCGGCCTGTGCCCACACCCTCACTTGGCCCTCCGCGTCCTCGGCCGCGTCCACGTCCTCTAGGCCTACCCCTACCCCTCAGCATGCTGTATTACCAGTGATTTGATTTCACAGGCAGGAAAGAAATTGGCGCAAGCCTGCAGGCCAAATATAATTTTTTAACTTTTTTTAAAAAGGAAAGGCCCACTGCCTCTAGTGAATGAATAATAAGTTTAATAACTGTGTTGCGGCCCTGCAAAAGTGTCACAGAACTTTACTGTTGCAGAGTTATTAACTGTGGCAGAGCAGGTATTTCCCAGGCAGGAAAGAAATTGGCGCAAGGCTGCACTCAACCGTAGCTGGTTGCGTCTGATTTTTTTACGTTCTCCACGCAGCACACACGTACCCAGAGCCCTTAGGACTGACAGAGGCAGGGCAAATATACTTTTTTCCCTTTTGTTTAAAAGGATAGGCCCACTGCGTCTATTCACTGACTAATATAACTGTGTTGCGGCCCTGCAAAAGTGTCACAGAACTTTACTGTTGCAGAGTTATTAACTGTGGCAGAGCAGGTATTTCCCAGGCAGGAAAGAAATTGGCGCAAGGCTGCACTCAACCGTAGCTGGTTGCGTCTGATTTTTTTACGTTCTCCACGCAGCACACACGTACCCAGAGCCCTTAGGACTGACAGAGGCAGGGCAAATATACTTTTTTCCCTTTTGTTTAAAAGGATAGGCCCACTGCGTCTATTCACTGACTAATATAACTGTGTTGCGGCCCTGCAAAAGTGTCACAGAACTTTACTGTTGCAGAATTATTAACTGTGGCAGAGCAGGTATTTCCCAGGCAGGAAAGAAATTGGCGCAAGGCTGCACTCAACCGTAGCTGGTTGCGTCTGATTTTTTTACGTTCTCCACGCAGCACACACGTACCCAGAGCCCTTAGGACTGACAGAGGCAGGGCAAATATCCTTTTTTCCGTTTTGTTAAAAAAGAAAAGGCCCACTGCGTCTATTCAATGACTAATATAACTGTGTTGCGGCCCTGCAAAAGTGTCACAGAACTTTACTGTTGCAGAGTTATTAACTGTGGCAGAGCAGGTATTTCCCAGGCAGGAAAGAAATTGGCGCAAGGCTGCACTCAACCGTAGCTGGTTGCGTCTGATTTTTTTACGTTCTCCACGCAGCACACACGTACCCAGAGCCCTTAGGACTGACAGAGGCAGGGCAAATATACTTTTTTCCCTTTTGTTAAAAAAGAAAAGGCCCACTGCGTCTATTCAATGACTAATAACTGTGTTGTGGCCCTGCCTACACAATTCTGTGCCTGTAGTATCAATGCAGGGTGCAATGCTCTGCACCGCCGATTTTGAGAAAAAAAAAAAAAAAGCAACACAGCTAACAGCAGCCTGCACAGTACTCCACACAGTTAAATGTGGCCCTAGAAAGGACCGTTGAGGTTCTTGAAGCCTACACTCACTCCTAACACTCTCCCTGCCTAAGCACCACTTCTGTCCCTAATACCGGGTGCAATGCTCTGCACTGCCGATTTTGAGAAAAAAAATAAATTTCTCCACTGCTAACAGCAGCCTGCACACACGTAGATGTGGCCCTAAGAAGGACCGTTGGGGTTCTTGAAGCCTACACTCACTACAAACACTCTCCCTACAGCAACTCCAATAGAACAGCACTTTCCCTCACTAACTCACACGGCATCTGAGGCGAGCCGCGGGAGGGGCCGACTTTTATACTTGGGTGACATCTGATCGCCCCAGCCACTCACAGCAGGGGGGTGGTATAGGGCTTGAACGTCACAGGGGGAAGTTGTAATGCCTTCCCTGTCTTTCAATTGGCCAGAAAAGCGCGCTAACATCTCAGAGAGGAAACTGAAAGTAACCGGAACACCGCGTGGTGCTCGTTAAGAGTAACGAGCATCCCGAACACCGTAATATTCGCACGAATATCAAGCTCGGACGAGTACGTTCGCTCATCTCTATTGATAACCTATCCTTAGGATAGGTCATCAATAGTTGATCAGCTGGGGTCTGTTGCTGGGGACCCCGACTGATCGGCTGAGCTGGTGCATGCTGTTAGCGCCGCAAATACACAGAGGTCGGAGCGGAAGCAGCGGAAGTCTCCGCGCCGACCTCTATGTAGTGGCCGGTGCTAGTAACTTTAGGCACAGCTCTCATTGAAATCCACACAAGCTGTGCCTGCAGTTACAAGCTCCGGCCACTATACAGAGGTCAGCATGGAGACTTCCGCTGCCTTAGCCCCGACCTTTGTGTATTGGTGGCTTTGACATAGTAACATAGTTCATAAGGCTAAATGAAGACAATGTCCATCTAGTCCAGCCTGTTTAGCCTCCTGTTTCGTTGATCCAGAGGAAGGCAAAAAACCCCAAGAGCAGAAGTCAGTTAGCCCTTTTGGGGAAAAAATTCCTTCCCGACTCCCTAATGGCAATCAGACTGTTCCCTGGATCAACCCCTAATAGTTCCTACCCGCTTGTATACCCGGATTAACAATTAACCTAAGATTTATAACATACAATATCCTTCCTCTCCAGAAAGACATCAAGTCCCCTTTTAAACTCCTCTATGGATTTTGCCATCACCACATCCTCAGGCAGAGAGTTCCACAGTCTCACTGCTCTTACAGTAAAGAATCCCTTTCTATGTTGGTGATGAAACCTGCTTTCTTCTAGACATAGCGGATGCCCTCTCGTTACCGTTGCAGTCCTGGGTGTAAACAGATCATGGGAGAGATCCTTGTATTGTCTCCTCATGTATTTATATATAGTTATTTGCTCACCCTTTAGCCGTCTTTTTTCCAGGGTAAATAATCCCAATTTTGTTAGCCTCTGGGTATTCTAGTCCCATCATTTCATGTATTAGTTTAGTTGCTCTTTTTTGAACCCCCTCCAGCATTGTAACATCTTTCCTGAACACCGGTGACCAGAACTGTGCGCAGCATTCCATGTGAGGCCTGACAAGTGCCTTATATAATGGGAGGATAATGTTCTCATCCCTCGCCCCTATACTTCTTTTAATGCACCCCAAGACTTTATTTGCCTTTGCAGCAGCTGACTAGCATTGGTTACTCCAGTTTAGTCTACAGCTGAACGTGTACAAAATCACATGCAGCATGTCCTATTTTCAGCGTTTTATTGTGTATTTCACCCATAAATAGCCGATTGAAATAAATGGGTTGCATAAAAAAATGCAGTAAATATGCAGTTGCATGCATATTATTACATTTTACTGCATTTTTTACACAGGTTGCTATGCCACTAGGAGAAGAAAAAAGTTGTGACATCATCAGCTTGCATGTCTGCGTTTGTACTGTGCAAAACTACGCAGTAAAAAAAATGCAGGAAAATGCGCACAAAAACACATAAAAGCGCAGGTCTGCATGCAGTAATATGCTGCATAAAAACTATGCGCTTTTACATACGGTCATGTTAGAGTGGCCTAAGTGTAGTACTTTGGATGTACTGTACCACTCCATATATCACAACCAGTGGACAGTACTTGTTAAAGATGTACATTGTTGACCCAACGTGTTTCTACTATCAACATAATTTCCTCAGGGGTCCGTTATTCATTATTTTTTTTAAATATCCAATGAAAATAAAAATTTTTGCTTTTGTTACTTAATTTTACTTGTGCTAGTATCAAAAAGAAGATTTTGTAAAACCTAAATATTTCAAATAGGAGCCACCGTTATGTACAGGTTTCTCTTACGGAAGATCTGGAATCTCTTTCCTACCAAGATCTGCCCCTGTGTATAAGAAAAGTATTTTTTTATAGTTTGTCTTTCCAGGAATAGGGAATAGGAAAAGGTAGCGCTTCAAACTGTTGAGAATTAAAAATTCATATGAGACCAGGTTAAACAGGAGGTGGCACCTCAATATTGGCGAGGTCAACCCCTACTTCTTACTTGACCGCACTCAAAACTATTATACAATTTCCAAATTGGCTTGGAAGTATCACTCAATTGCTAAGGTCTCAAATTGTGGATAAATCAGGCCAAGCTCTCTTGTTGTCCATCACAAGGGATATAGAATGCCTCCTACATCTCATACCTGTCGACTCAACAATTGTCCATCTGGCAACTACCAGCCCTAATGACCCAGTAACATGCATATTTTTACATATAAAATTAGTTTATTTATCTGTATGGAAATTGTATAGTCATAACTAGAGGCTACCTAGGAGCCCGGTAGCCAAATAAAAGAGACACTGAGTCTTGATATTATAATTAGAGATGAGTGAGCACGCTCGGTAAGGTCAGTTACTCGAGCGAGCCTCGCTCATCTCGAGTAACTGCCTTCTCCTCCGAGCGTGCTCGGGAGGAGAAGCAGGGGGCAGGGGGCGGCGGCGGGGTGAGGGAGAGTGAGAGAGAGAGAGATCTCTCTCTCCCCCCCCCCCCCCCCGCCGCTCACCCTTGCCGCCCCCCCCCCCCCAGCACGCTCGAAAGAGAAGGCAGTTACTCCAGATGAGGGAGGCTTGCTCAAGTAACTGACCTTACCGAGCGTGCTCACTCATCTCTAATTATAATTTTAATGAGTAAATTTTAAAAATGTATTTTGATTAAGACTCTTAGTGAATGTGAATGAATTATTCTAATATTTTTATTGATCACTACATAGTTTAACAGTGAGACTATTTAGCATTTTTTGCTTGAAAGAATCAGCCTCCAGCAAGAGGTTATTTCACTAATGTTAAAGACTATATAATATATTATCTCTTCTCAAAGACTTCAAAGGGTTCCCAAATTATGTGTAATTATATGTACATTGCAAATTATATTTATGTAGTTATTAAAATATGCCATCAAGAAGTTTAGTGTACAATTTCTCAACATTCCTTATACCATTCCTTATATGCAGATTAAGAAAATTCCCCCAAGGCTGTGATGTGTGTGGCACATTAATAGCACTGCCTGGAGGGGAAGAATTTGGTACCCGTCTTACCTCTACTCTGAAAGTAGTAATAAAGTACTTCCAGGCATTTAGGCCAAATTTGCCCATACAGAAAGTGCCTCAGAGTGTTAAGATAACAGAAATGCAGTCCTAAGCTCTCACTCACGATCTAAAGGGTGCGGGTTCAATCCCCGCATGGTTCAGGTAGCTGGCTCAAGGTTGACTCAGCCTTTCATCCTTCCGAGGTCGGTAAAATGAGTACCCAGCTTGGTGGGGGTAAAAGATGACTTAGGAAGGAAATGGCAAACTACCCTGTAAAAATAGCCTGCCAAGAAAACATCACAATGTGACTTCACCCTAACTTTAGACTAAAGTTGATGACAATGGACAACATCAAACAATGTTGGATGAAACAAGTTGGCTGCATTTGAAATTTTCATGTGATAGTCATTCACGAATGATCTTTCTTTGAAAGTTAGATTCCCATAAAGATCGCTCGCCTATTTCTGAGTGTCACTGAATATGTATGGTCATGTTGAACTAGTGTGATGGATTGCACCAGCCATAACAGAGAAGATTGCCGGCTTAATTATTAAGATGAGCTGAGCAGCCATCCTGTTGATAATATGATGAGCAAAACGAGAGGAACCATGCCAAATAACTTGGTGGCAGAAACAGACTAGAAATGAAAGTTCTGACACTGTGGGTCTATGTACATATTTAGGCTTCATGGACAGTCTCTTTGATACTTGCATACTGATTAGAGTTGAGCGAACATACTCTGTCGAGCTTGATGCTCGTTCGAGTATTAGCGTACTTGATGGTCCTCGTTACTCGAACGAGCATCAAGCCGTGTTCGATCCCGCCCCAGTTTTTGGCTCCTTCTCGCTGTGATGTGCCTGTTTTGGCCCCTCCCCGCCGCGATGCAGCGTGCGTCAATGGCAAATTTTTTGTCTGGCAGGCAGGGGAGAGAGAGAGAGAGAGAGAACACGAACAAAGAAAAAAAAAAGCTCGGGACCTGCTGTTCCACATACAAAAATGCTTGAGTCTCCCATTGTAGTCAATGGGGTTCGTTACTCGAGTAGAGCTCTCGAATATTGAGCATTTGGGTGCTCGCTCATCTCTAATACTGATGTTTGGAAACCTTTCATCCTATCTGGCTCCTGACACTCAGATGGAGCATTAACTATAATTTTGGCAAGTGCCAGTTCTTTGGCATTGACTCCTATAAAGATCATACAGATACTGTCTCAAAACATAATTGTTAAAGAAAATAATTGCTTGTTCTTTCTTGAGTACATATATCACAGCTTAAAAACCTGGTGTAACGCTACACTTTGTTGCAAAAGTGACTCCTTATTACTCAGTTTCTATGTTTTACTTTTACATTTGCTTACAGCATAATCAAATAAACTTCTTGAAGATGCTTGAACAATTTTTTGGCCTTTAAAATTAAATCCAGTCTCCAAACTTCCTTAACCTTCTGCTCTAATAAAGTATGTACATAGTGACATAGTGGTACAGTCTTCTAAGAATCTAACAATATCAATGAATTGCAATAGATGGGGTAATGGCATATTTCTTGACAGAAGGTCAAGACAAGGTACAAGGACCCTCACCACTCCACTGTCTTAACACAGTGGATTCCTCTAATCCCCACATATTATCGGTTGAGAGTATGTAAGGGTCTCAGCTTTAAGGAGTTAATACTACCTCTGAAAGAACTGAAGGTGTAACAAAGAGTACTGGCCTTCAAAATGGAGCACCAAGATGGCTACCCCAAACAGAACTGAGCATGCTTCGTGGAAACTTTCTAGTGAAATGATGTCAGCACTATAAAAGGAATTTCTGCTGCACCACAGAGAGAATGCAGAGACTGACTGTGTTAGTGAGTGGAGGAGTTGCTGGGAGCTGCCTACAGAGAAGGTGCTGCTGCCATAGCAGAAAAGGCAGCGGGAACCTGAGTTGCCTGAATGTAAGAGGGGCTGTTTGAGTTGCTGCTGCTGTATGGCCTGAGTGAACACTGGAATCCAGGGAGAAGAACCATCTGGAGGACAGAGAGAGAGAGAGAGCAGGGGACTGCATGGCAGAGAAATGCACCAAGACCAAAAAGGTCACAGATGAGTTTGTTATCAACGAGTCATAAGTGAGGCCTGCCTCAGTAATAACTGCTAAGTGTGCACACTGTAGGGATGCAAACAGTTAACAACAGGTCTGCTATATAGGACTTGGACTGTACTGGTGATGGTGGCTATAAACAGAGATAGTGTCACAGGGAAGCAAGCCTAATAAATAAAGACATAGCTTTCGAACACCTGCTTGATATGTCTCGGGGGCCTGTGTTGCTAGTGTGGACTGTGTTCTTTACATTTGTGTTTAACAAGACTGATCTCTTCCCAACATTACTGATACTGTTTTCTGCATTACTGTTATTTCATATTGTACATGGGATATTATTGATCTAGTATTTAGTTGGCTGTAGTTAGCGTTGGGTAAATTTACGGTAAAGATAACTACTTGCTTGTTATTACAACATTACTCTTTTTCATTGCATATGTTTTGTAACTCCTGCTGATGCATTGTATCCTGAATCTGCCCTACAACATCACTCACCCACGACAGGAACACATTGGCTGACTACTTACTCATTATGAGCTGCTGTCTTATGCGGTTTTTGGTTCTTCCAAGTTACAGAGAGTACTGGGATAAGCTTCTTTTCGGGAAATGGGAGTTGTTTTATGAGATAGGGCCTTAGTGAATTCTCATCCCCTGACACATATAAATGTTGATATAATTCTTCTGCAGTCAAACACATATCATAAGGACATCACAATGAAGGTCTAGGGGTTACAGAGAAAAATATCAAACTAATTTTCAGCGCAAATGGATGTTCCTAAGAATTACATCTGCGTTGGCGCAAACTCTTTACATCTTCAAATGAACTTTATAGGAAATTGGCTAATCTAGGCAAGTTTTTCAAGTTGAAAATTGAGTTCTTAGAAAAAACTTTGGTAAACACCAAGCAGATGTCATCCTGGTTGTTGAGACAGGTCGAATAGCGCTGATTCAACATGTTTTTCTAAACTCATACAACCCCTTTAGGCTCTTTCCACTGCAGCCCTTTTTGTTCTTTTTCTTTCATTTTCATTTTTTCATCCCAACTTGCAAAAATTCACAACTTTTATATTTTTCCAGTGACATAGCTACATGAAAGCTTGTTTTTTACGGGACAAATTTTTTAATGGTACCATTTAACATACCATATATAATGTATTTGAAAATTTTTAAAAACTTTTAAGTGGGATGAAATGGAAAAAATGCAATTGCGCCATTTTTGAGGGTGTTTGTTTTTATGTTGCAGACAAAAAAAAGCACAGAAAATGGCCCTATACTTACTGATATACTAAATTAAGAGGGTAGATATGGACACTTATCCCTCCATATGTAGACGGCCAGACTATTAAATAGAGGAGCAAGTAACATATGTGCAAGACACTAATGAGTAACGACTCACACAACCTCCTTATATTGAGGGGGCAACTACTTAGAGTTAATTTCTGAACAAAAGAGTAAATATAGGGTGTCAGACCTCACGGTAAGTGTAGTGCACCATGCAGGCTTACAACCTATTAATGACGCCATATTTAAATCCAGTGGGCTGTCCTGCACCTCACAAGTAAGCCACACTGGCACTGGCACCCTGGACTCCCCCAGCGGTCAAAGCCACACTGCATGCTACTGATAAATATGAGGTATTGGTTAATATTTTGGCCAAAATACTTTGAGCTTACCACCCACATCACGGGTCCTCACTTCGTGAAGTATATACAGGTTTTGTTCGCCTTTAATCCAGCTTTTCTTGGAAAGGGTTGACCAAAAAAGCACAATTTTGGTACTGCCTGTTTTTTTCTGATGGTGTTCATGCAGTGATACCAATTTTTACATTTTTATGTTTTGATGCAACGACTGGGAAAAGGATTTTTCAAACATTTTTTAATTAGAATTTATTACAATTTATATTTTTATTTATTTGGTAATAATTAAACAATCTTAACTTTCCTTATTGTTTTGTTTACATAGCGGAATTGAACTTGCAATCTGATTATTTTCAGACTGCTGTGCGTGTGCTCTCCCATAGAAGTCTATAAAAAATACATCCTCTGGCTCCCTATCACCTCCTCAAAAATCACCATATCGTAGTTCATGGTGCTGTTTATAGAGAGACAGATTTCCTTTAAGTAGAACACAAACGTGGTGTTGCAGTTCCTGTACTGTCTGATTTATAAAATTGTGAGTTGTACAAGATAAAAATTGCTTGAGTTACCACATTTTAAACAGTCCGGATGTAATAACTAAGATGCCGAAACAGTGGGTTGATCTATAACAGGCTAGGTTACAAAAACAGTCCAAGGGTTGGTGCTCTTTTTGCCACACATCTGTAACCCTGATTCAGGACAGATGCAAAAACTGTATCATTACAATTGACCATTTTTGTTGCTTCCGCAAAGTAGGGTTTACACGATGTCTTGCCTGGATTCAGAGAGGCCTGGGATGGAGGTCAGAAACACTATCTTTTCTCCTTAGGGAGAGCACCGAGACGGTGAGTGAGAGCCTCTCACTAGCAAAGCCAGAAATGTATGTGAAATACATAAGGAAGGGCAAATACCCTGAAACAGCTGTCTGTGCTTTGCTTTTAATTCCCAGTCATTGTTACAAGGCTTGTATAAAGAGTTTAACTTTGGCTTGAAGGAATGCTGCCTTCCAATAGGTGGCACTGTGGAGGTATTATTCCATCCCCCTTAATTGCATATCACCCAGAGGAGCGGGAATGGCCTTTTGAGTGTCCTCACTCACCTTCTAGATGCTCTCCCTAAGGAGAAAACATAGTGTTCTTTACTGCACTAAAAACAGCATGGTTATGAATAATGAAGATTCACTTTAAGGTTGCAATATTTAAGCGATATTAAGGTATTTCTCATTTTTGTAGACTATATATATATATATATATATATACATACATATATACATATTACCTTCAAATGCTCTGAAAGACACATGAGTTTTATGGAAAGAATTACAATAGCTCCTTAATAGTCTCTCAGAAATTATTCTCCCATAAATCCAGACTACACGCAGAATTAAAATCTGGATGATAAATAAATTAGGGGCTATAAACTACTTCACTAATGATCCAGATCTCCAGGTTTTTGGCTCCAAATAAAGAAAAAGCAATACATTTGGTTAAAAGATATTTTTTCCTTTATCTACATTTGTGAAAACTTGTATAGAACAAAAAAAGAAGAATACTCAGAACCGACGCCAGAAGATTTGCTATCCAAAATGTTATCCTCAAAGGATCCACAGTTCGTATATCTAGATTACTCAGGGGTCAATAGTAGAAACTGAAGCTTATATTTCATGAATCCTGGAGATTGTTAGGGTGGCTTCATTGAACATGCCATGATTTTCGTGCCATTTTTCTAGACATTTTTGTGGCATAAAATGGTGCGGCCAAATGTTAGCTGTCGGTCATTAGGGAAATTGGAATTTCTCTACAAAAATTGTGACTTCTGGTGGCGTTTTTTTCACTTGTGTGTCTTTTGGCTTTTTTTTCTCTTGCTATTGCAGCAGACGACATTTTGGGGGCATTTTTGCATATAATTCTCTATAGGAGATGAGAAGTCTGAGAAACAAAAAAATGTGTGAGTTAAAAAAAGGAATCATTGGGGTATTTTCTCAAGTAGTGGATTTGGTGCGGATTCTCCACAGTCGAAAAATACGCATCAAAATCCAAGTCAAAATCCACATCAAAATCTCAACATTTTTAATGTTGATTTTCTACAACTGAAAAAATTAGCAGTCTTCATCCTTTTAATTGAAGGTGTGAAGTTTCTTGTGGGTGGCTGTCAAAATTGACATCAAAATCCACACCATATGGTGCGGATTTGGGTGTGAATTTGCTATGAAAAATCTGTATCAAATCTACTATGTGTGATCATACCTAGAGATGAGAAGTCACAGTGGCCTATGAGTCCTTATAAACTTAACAATTCTTCACCGACAAGAACTTTACTGATACTAAAATTTAAACCTTTATTTATATATATTTTTTTTAAAAGAGCCGTATGCATATCTGCACAAATAAATTCCTTAAAAAAGCTTATATGTCCATATGATGTTAGGACGAAGCGAAAATGGCTATCATAATCATTTGTGTATATAGCCAGATTTTTCCAATACCCACAATAGCGGAGGGTGTCAAAATAGATCAAACCTGACACACCCTGTTACGTTCGTAGAACTCTTAACTGTTAATTTTACTCTCTTATCACACTGAACCAGTGAAGCAAAATTGTTTATTAAGCTGTAGGTAGTTTTTCACATGTGTATACAATGTTGCATTTATTCGGAAGCCTGTTTGATAAGTGTTTTTACAATCAAACTTTCTCGGCTTTTCACGAATATGGAGCTTTATTCAGTTGATTCAATCTATAAATCCATCTAAATCCATCGACGCGTTTCTATGACACTACACATACGTGTCATTTCATCAGGATGGAAAATATTTTTTAAAACACACTTTGGCTTGTTAAAGCCCTTCTGTTGTCTCTTTAACTGTGTATACTCCAATTCATACACGTTATGACCTGCTTTATTTAGATTGGTTCCGTTTATGAGAACCCAGAAGTCTGCACTGATACAGACAGACCAGAGTTCAGTGCATCAGCCTAGAGTAACTCGCAGATGTCTTACCAAAATTACCAATATTACTCAGCAAGCCCGCGTTTATGCGGCAAATAATGCTTAGAAAGCCCACATTTACGGGGCAGAAAAGTCAAGAGGCCCACATTTACGGGGCAGAGGAGTCAGAAAGCCCACATTTACGGGGCATAGAAGAGAGTTACAGCCACGTGGGATTGAAATGATTAGAAGCAATGGCAGACGCGGAGATATGGATAGAAAGCTCCAACAAAAAGAATCTGGGTGGATTTTTAGACTGGATTCATGTGCACCCAAAGGATTAAACGAATGTTTATCCTTTACATCGTTTATCTAAATTAATAGCTCATATCCATACTCCTATTAATTGACGGGCTTAAAATGATAGGAAAAGTTGCGAACTATATGATGTGTAAATTACGCATATATAAATAATGTCAAGATGTTGAAATATGAATTCGATCAATATCCATTGTCTTCAAAAGATATACTAATGAAGACTATAGTTGATTAAGTTCATGAACTATATGAATTCATTACAGGAAAGGTGGAAATCTAAACCATTTGATATAAATATAGCCAGAAAAGAAAAAGATATAGATGAGCCTTATCTCCCTACAAATCAAATACATAATAGTAAGAATAAAAACAAACAACAAACAATAATACTCACCTTGGCTGTGAACCTAAAAAGTTGATCTGAAATGTCTGGCTAATAAAACTGACTTTTGCTTTCTACATCATCTTGGATGGGACACAAAGTCCTGGCATAACTGTCTCACTCTTTTGTTTAGAAGCGCATATAAGAAAACAAAGATGTCTGAAGTTTATGGAGACATCATAAACACAAGGTATAGAAGCCATAAAAGATGCTATAGGTAGAACAATTTATCATCTACTAGATAAGCATAATGCATTTATATGGTGTCTTGCATTCTGGCAGCAATGGCAACACCATCAGAAAGAGAAATCGCCTATTACCTGATTGGACAGCAGAACGCATGCGCAAGCATTGGCGTTCCGGTAACCAGGCAGTAATGGCAACACCATTAGAAAGAGAAATCGTCCATTACCTGATTTAACAGCAAGACGCATGCGCAAGCACTTGGCGTCCTGGTAACCAGGGCGATATCTTTACAAGGTGAAGGAGATCACATGATCCTGCAGCGCTGTGTGCGGAGTGACGTTGTGACGTGATGACGTCACAGGTATCGCGAGACTTCGCTGGGGGAGTGTAACGAGGCAGTGTGCTGATTGGACAGAAAGGACAAGCCCCAAACAAGAGAGGTGGAGCTACGCATACTTAAGGAAGGGAAGTACACCCACAGACCAGCTCTGTCTCACTGCGGTCAGGTTGGCTGCTAGTTTAACATCGCGGCCAGCGTGGCTGTAACTCTCTTCTATGCCCCGTAAATGTGGGCTTTTTGACTCCTCTGCCCCGTAAATGTGGGCCTCTTGACTTTTCTGCCCCGTAAATGTGGGCTTTCTAAGCATTATTTGCCGCATAAACGCGGGCTTGCTGAGTAATATTGGCCTCATGAATGTGGGCTCTTTTTGACTCTACACGCCCCGTAAATGTGGGCTTCTGGCTGTGAGAACAGACTGGTGCTCAGCCCTATGAGTTTACATATATTCTAATTGTAACAAGCAGGGGCTGATGCACCTGTTGTCTATTGTCATCAGTGTAGACAATATATTCAAGATAGATTCAGTATTTGTATTTACCCCGTAAATGTGGGTTTTGAGAGGAGGAGAAAGTGATCAGCTTTAGAAACCAGTAGATTGCTTTTGGTAAGACATCTGCGAGTTACTCTAGGCTGATGCACTGAACTCTGGTCTGTCTGTATCAGTGCAGACTTCTGGGTTCTCATAAACGGAACCAATCTAAATAAAGCAGGTCATAACGTGTATGAATTGGAGTATACACAGTTAAAGAGACAACAGAAGGGCTTTAACAAGCCAAAGTGTGTTTTAAAAAATATTTTCCATCCTGATGAAATGACACGTATGTGTAGTGTCATAGAAACGCGTCGATGGATTTAGATGGATTTATAGATTGAATCAACTGAATAAAGCTCCATATTCGTGAAAAGCCGAGAAAGTTTGATTGTAAAAACACTTATCAAACAGGCTTCCGAATAAATGCAACATTGTATACACATGTGAAAAACTACCTACAGCTTAATAAACAATTTTGCTTCACTGGTTCAGTGTGATAAGAGAGTAAAATTAACAGTTAAGAGTTCTACGAACGTAACAGGGTGTGTCAGGTTTGATCTATTTTGACACCCTCCGCTATTGTGGGTATTGGAAAAATCTGGCTATATACACAAACGATTATGATAGCCATTTTCGCTTCGTCCTAACATCATATGGACATATAAGCTTTTTTAAGGAATTTATTTGTGCAGATATGCATACGGCTCTTTTAAAAAAAATATATAAAAATAAAGGTTTAAATTTTAGTATCAGTAAAGTTCTTGTCGGTGAAGAATACCTAGAGATGAGCGAGCACCCAAATGCTCGGGTCTGCGTTATTCGAGTCGAGCTTTCCGTAAAATTCGAGAGCTCTACTCGAGTAACGAACCCCATTGACTACAATGAGAGACTCGAGCATTTTTGTATGTAGGACGCTGGGTCCCGAGCTTTTTTTTTTCTTCCCAAGCTCGTCTCTCTGTCTCTCTCTCTCTCTCTCTCTCTCAAAACAGGCACGTCACAGCGGGGAGGAACAAAAAACTGGGGCGGGGTCGAACACGGCTTGAGTAACGAGCACCATCGAGTACGCTAATACTCAAACGAGCATCAAGCTCAGCAGAGTATGTTTGCTCAACTCTAATCATAACCTTACTGTATATTTCTGTGGACCAATGAAGGTGCAACACTGGGAAATTCTTACCTAGAAATACTTCCCGTATTTGGCTTTTTTATGAGAAAAGGAAATGTATCTGTCACCTTTTTGGTGTTATTAATTTCTGTCTACTGAGCAGAAAAAAAATCCAGCACTAATTATATAGGAGAGACTAATCAGATTACACAGGAAAACAGTAATTGCTGTGGAAAATGTATTTGAGATACATCATGTTCAGTGTTACAAGGAAACCAGTAATTACTTTGGTTATTACCAGCTACTTTTAAAACTCTGTGTTTTATTCTTAAGATCAAAATGCTGTGCTATCACATTCTGACTGCATGCTTTTGTGTCATAGGCAACAAATAAGCCATACTCACCTCTTATGTGGCCCCCAATCCAGCACAAGAACTTCGATTCATTGAACATATAATCACTTAGTCAATCACAGGTTTCAACAGTCATGTACATTCACGGCACGATGCTTGACACAGGTTTCAGGATACGATGCGGCAAACAGACCAGAAGGTAATTTGCATATTCCCAGTGCATTCTGGGATAAGCAAAGAGTCACTGTGACTGGGATGATTGCTGGATTTAGCCTGGTCTAGCTGCTTGAAGGACATTGCCAGATCAGAGATTGGAGCTCCTGGGAGGTATTTTGCATAATCTCAGTGCATTTTGGGAAGAGCAAAGAGTAACTGTGAGTGAGATGATTGCTGGGTCTAGCTGCTTGAAGGACATCATCTGATGGCGCACAAAATTTTACACTTACTAGCAATTTATAGGTTATATATCATCGCAAGAATTCCTGACTTTTAGAAGTTTAGAAGTGAACATAAACATGGAAGGGGAGAGTAGCTATATGGTAAGCTGCAATGTATGCTATATGTTAACAGACCTAGCAGAGGAAAGGTCAAGCATCACCTGCAGGAGGAAGACGGCTGTACCTCAAGACGGACGTCTCTCTGCAGCACCAGGAGAAAGAACATGTGACTGACTTCATTGCCGATCATGTGTTCTTTCTTCAGCGCTGCAGAGAGACGTCCGTCTTGAGGTACGGCCGTCTTTCTCCTGCAAAGAGGGCTCAGTCACGTGGGCGCATCGGCGCCTGTGTACGGGTGCTAATGCGCCCGTGTGACTGAGCCTTTAGAGAAAAAGGTGCAAAGTCTTCTGGAGAAAATAGCTACATTGAAACTCCTTAACCCCTTAAGGACCAGTCTGTTTTGTACCTTACGGACGAGACACTTTTTAGGGATTTTACCCATGTGGTTGTTTAACCACCCTATTTTTTTCCTTTAGCTACCAAAATTATTTTTGCTGCATTTTTTTTCCTGTGACATATAGGGATTTTTTAAAATATCTTTTTCACTGACTTTTTTTTGCATTTTTTAGTTCTATTGGGATTAAAAAATAAAAAAAAACTTTTTATTTTAATATTTTACAGTTTTGTTTTTTTTTAGTATATTTACGCTAAAATAAAATATGGGAATGGGTTCCTCATTTTGTTTTGGATGTTTTGATATATAATATATATAGTTTTGGAGTACAGGGCGCATATAGCGACGGTTTTAGTTGGTGTCGGCTTTGGGTTATTTTCTTTTAGGGCTCAGTCACACGGGCGGTGATCCGTTCTTTTTTTGACAGGGCGGGCATTTGCGGTGGGGACGTTTTTCCACGCAGAAATACGAGTGGATCACCATTGATACTAACGTACAAACGCCCGTGTGACTGAGCCCTTATATGTATATATTTTCATTTTATTCTATAATTTAGTTTTACTTATTTATGTAATTATTTTTTTTACTATATATCTTCCCCATGATGTCATACAAGACCTCTGGAGGTCATTCACATGTTTTTTTGACACTTATCCACTGTAGCTGAGCCATCCATAGGAACCCCAGTTACAGGAGAAAACATCCCCTGTAGTGAGAATAGTCACTGGCAAAGCTGATTGGGGTATGCTAGGACCCAGCACTTTGATGTACCAGGAGATCCCTGTGGTCACGTGACCGCCGGCTCATGTAGTGAAAGTTATACTACCACTTTCACTTCTTAGTACATAGCGCTCATTGAGCGCTGTGTACTAGTGAAAGGAGAAGGCAGAAAGGGTTTAAAACCCCTCCTGCCTTCTCCTTCAGGCTCTCAGCTGTGACTAACAGCTGACAGCCCAACCTTCTTCCAATTGATTGCAGAAGCAGAGGGTTTAATACCGCGCTATATTTTTACTAGAAACTGGGATTAAAGCCCTGGTCCAAGCACCGTACATTTACGGCGCTTGGACCACGGCTTTAATGGGTTATGGGAAGATAAGGATTTCCTTGACAGAGCAGAAATTACTCTTCAGAATATTGAAGGAAAAGACTTTTTCCGTGTACCTACAAAAGTAGAGGAATGGAAGCATGTGACCCAAAGAAGCAGGGTTATCAGGAGTCAGCCAGCACCCATTCTGCTCAGGAATTGGTACCAGGCTCTAATTCAGGGGAACAACGAAGAGATTCATCACTAAATGACTTTGCCCACAAAGAACTGTGTAGTTAACACCCAAAATCCTCTTGGATGGAGAAAAAGAAGTGTGCTGTCTTCCAGGTGCATAAATGAAAGATGTGTCTGATAGCCTATCAAGACTCTTCAGTTCTACAGACAACTACCTATTCCTACTAACACATGTAGGGACAAATGGCACTGCAAAAAAGGACCTTGCAACTATCTGCAGAGACTTTGAAGACCTCGACAGGAAGGTGAAGGAACTAGGAGCACAGGTGTACTTGTCGTCAATCCTCCCAGTGGATGGCCATGGAATAAGGAGATGGAACGGGATTCATCAAAGTGAACAACTGGCTACACTCATCAGGAGAGCTTTAAACTAGATCAATATGGGAGGGAAGTGAAAGGCCAGGCAACAATACACAGATAATGAATACAATTGAAAACCTTGCTATTAGAAGTGAAAAGAAAGAACAAATACAAAAATTCAAAAGGAAAGTAGAGGAGCAAGAGACACCGATTTGTATCGCATACAGATTTGAAATCTAACTATAGACTATGGTCCAGATTTCCATTAAGAGTAATGGGACGTGGATTTGCCATTGATTTTCTGCAGAATCATTACGGATTTTACAGCAAAATTCCACCATATGTTTTTGTGCGTGCATACACACGCTCAAAAACACGCGTCTATTACAACACATGCATTCCCTATGGTGTGTTCATATGTCCGTGTTTTACAGGCGTGTGCTTGTAAAGATAGGACATGGGTGCACCATAGGGAATGCACACATTGTTTACAATGGAGCCGCGGCTGCTGCCGGCGGATTTATAAAGACAATGGTCTGCCGACACCCCGTAATTGTTTTTCAGGAAAGAGCTTTAAATATAAGCTCTTCGCTGAAAAAGAAACATTTTAGTGTAAAAAAAAAACTAATATATATATATATATATATATATATATATATATATATATATATATACTCACCTGTCCGCCTCTGCCGTGTCCCCCGTGGGGATGAAAGACAGTTCTTCATCCCTGCGGGATAAAACAATTCCCTGCTGCACCCATCACAGATGTGACAGATGCAGCAAAGGTAATCTAAATCCCCATGGGGAATAAGGAATTCCCTACCGCAGCTGTCACAGATAACAGCTCCGGTAGCGGATCTAGCTGCCAGCACTCAGTAATTGTTTTTCAGGGAAGGGTTTTAAGTATAAGTCCTTCCCTGAAAAACAAGGCAAAGTAGTGTAAAAAATAATAAACACCACATAGTCACCTTCCTTCAGCTGCCGGGGCTCAGCCGTGTCCTTTCAGTGCTGTCCTCAGCTCTGCAGGAGCTCAGTCAATCACAGGCAGGTCTCCCCTGACATTCATTCAGCAAGAGATGCCTGTGATTGGCTAAGGGGCTGCCTTGCCTTGTTTTTCAGCGAAGGGCTTATACTTAAAGCTCTTCCCTGAAAAACAATTACTGGGTGCCGGCAGCTGGATCCGCTACTGCAGCTGTCATCTGTGGCAGCTGCGGTAGGGAATTCCTTATTCCCCGCGGGAATTAAGAATTTCTTTGCCGCATCTGTCACAGATGTGGCAGGTGCAGCAGGGAATTCCTTTTCCCCGCGGGGTTAAAGAAAACATCTGCCGCGTGCGGCAGATGTGTTATTCACCCCACAGGGGACACAACAGTGGCGGGCAGGTAAGTGTATATATATATATATATTTTTTTTTTCTTTTACACTAAAATCTTTGTTTTTCAGGGAAGAGCTTATATTTAAAACTCTTCCCTGAAAAACAATTATGGGGTACCGGCAGACCATTGCCTTCAATGGAGCTGCCAGCAGCAGCCGTGGCTCCATTGAAGGCAATGCGCGCTTGCATAAACGCGTGTTTTTGCGTGTACAGGGGTGCACACCTATGTACGCACACGCACACACTTGTTTGAAGCCACCCTTAATCATGGTTAGTCATATCCTGCATGAATACTGAGGGTTTTTTCAGATTACCATAATTGCGCATATTTTTGCATGGTAAAATATACGCCCACAATACACAGAGAATAGAACCCATTAATGTCAATGGATTCGTTCACATTAACGTTTTTGTGTGTTTATTCCTCGCGTGTGCAAAAAATAAGACCTGCTCTATATTTCTGCAAATTGTGCAGCAAAGGCCCCCTAAAAAAGTCTATGGGGGTTACCCCAATGCGCGAACCAAAAAGCAATACGCTGCGCAATTCAGTGAAAAATAGAACACATCTGGACCTCATTAGGCTGAATACTCGTTTATATCAGGTTGCGGGGGCATGCGCACGCATGTGAACATGTCATGCGTGCGCCAAAAGTACAGTACTATGCGCTGATACGTACGCAAAGATACCTGGTTCACTGTGCAAATGCGTTGTATCCTTGTAGGATGGTGCTCTTCATCTGCAGAGAAGACTGGTGCTTTTAAGCCACGTTTTGCGATTGCTGCCATTCCCTTAGAGCGGCCGCTGTGTTACCCAAACAGCCTAGGTGCACTGAGTTGCTCTTCATTAGTGTAGTAACCTGCTAATCTGAGATGCGTTAGCTGCAGAAGAGCTGCAAACACAACACACTAGGAGATTTTTCATCCAGACTATTTGCAAAGTAGCCTAATTTGTCAATGAACATTGAAACAGCGAACATAACCTTTCTAATCACCACCAGCTGTTTGTAGTCTGCCGAGAGACAAATGGCGGTCCTATGAGATGCACTAATGCTTTTCACCCTACAGCCTCGTCTACAGACACATCTATTTTTTATCCTAGACTGAAGATCCAAATTGATGAAACTAGAAAGCTCTTTTCTTCACTTTCTAGCTGATGTGTACAGTTCTTACATAAACGGCGTGCATGTTCCATGGGTCAACCACAAACCTGGATTGCAATCCTTCGCCTGTCTCCAATATCCTACAACGTGTTAATGGAATATGAGCTATGTCCATTTATTTAAGCCACAATTTACAGCATAGTGTCATTTACAATGTCACTCTCTAGGATTGTCTAAAGAAACTTGGCAGGCGGCTGCACTAAGTGAAATTACTGTAAATGGGCTTAGTACTGTTACTATAATGACCGGAGTTCAGTGTCCTGGGACCTTTCCTTGAGAACATACTGAGCAGTACTGCAGCTATACTTGCATTGGCATATATGTATATATATATAGGACTGTATAGGGTTTATGTTGGCACTGTCAGCATAGCGCTCCTTCAGATAATTTTCTTAGCAGATTTTGCTGCAGGGTTTTGGGACTTCCCTGTTCTGTTGGAAAATATTGCTTTACATTTTCCCCCTTTTATTGTTTGCCAGGAAACTCCAGGGTCGTGAGTTAAAAAGACATAACATTACTGCTGCCAATTTTCCAGACCGTGAGCAAAACTGAAGCATCCCCCTCTACCTGAACATCTCTTATTTCCATTCGCTTGGTGTACTGTACAAGATGTTAGTTTTGGATTACTTTCCATTGGTCTTGCATTACTAGTATATGAGTTAGGCTTTTGATGCTGTGAGAGTGAACTGGGATTCTTCCCACAGCCTTAAATGAAAAAGAATAATACTTCAATTTTTCTTTGGAAAATCAAGATGACTTGTTTTAATACTAAGTTACTTATATTGCACCAACATACTCTGGTATTTCTTGAAGCTCCAATAGGAAATTTCGAATGGACTCCCTTATGTTGAGTTATGTGGTAGACAGGCAACAACAGGGTCTGCACCTCCTGACTATAACCCTGGCTCTATATTCATGCCAGTCTTTCTTAATGGGGCGTGCAAGCTAAGTTACTTCAGGAACACATACATATGCACAAGGGGCTGTTACATATGATCTATGACTATGGGTATGTTTTTTTGGCCTTTTCGAAGAGACTAAAGTAGCTCGGAGAAATTAGTGCAAGTATGGGGAGATGCAGGGTTCTGAGACACCGATTCATGTCCTTCCAGCATGCTCCTCTCTTCCATGTCACAGTCGGAAGCCAATAATTTCATTATGATAGTCAGAATTTTCCATGGCAGCAGCCCAAATGCAGGAAGGAAGCAACCTCAGAGATAGACTAGGTGCACAGTTACATAAAAAAGTTGTGTCTGCAAAAAATACTATTTTTCCATCTGTGTGCAGTTTCGTGCGCCGGCCATATGCAGTCCCTGTGTCTATTTTTTTTACTTCCTTATGTCATCCGCAAAAAAACCCCGAAACAGGCCCATTTCTTTTTTTCTGCATGTCTCAAGAAAAACAGACAGCAAATGAACAGCACACAGACTGCACGTGGTTGGCATCTGAGTACGGTCTGTTTTTTTTTTAATGTATTGCCATTGACTTAAATCTGCAAATCTAATACGCAAATTACATCAGAACTGTGCATGTCATGCATTTTGACACACAATCCATGTGTCAGTGTAAAAAACTGATATGCTGTCCGAGTGTAGTTTGTTTTTTACATTTTATGTAGTAAATAGAGATGAGTGAGCGTACTCGTTAAGGCAAAATACTCGATCGAGTATTGCCATTTTCGAGTAGATGCCCGCTCGTGCCAAAAGATTCGGGGTCGGCGGGGGTGAGCGGTGAGTTGTGGGAGTGAGCATGGGGGAGCAGGGGGGGGGGGAGAGAAAGAGAGAGATCCCCCCCGTTCCTACCTGCTCTTCCCCGCCGCCCCCCGCCCCTCTTACTGCAGCAGAACATATTTGCGCTTGAACAAGGTTTAGAGATGACAATGGTCAGGCTCGTGTCAGTGCATAGTAATGTAATTTTTGTGCTTGCAATGCCAGTTCACACACCGTGATACTTCCTTCCCATGAAATAGAATGGCTATTTAAAGCCAAATAAGGACCAGCTGTCTTCTTTTCCCTCTTTTGTCCACAGGGTCACACCTTTCCCTTTGGTTTTTTTAATGTGCCTTAGACTTCTATGGCAGCTTGCTGCGTGAAATCAATGGGTTTGCTTCGTCACGTTTTGTGGGCGTGAGTTTCAAAAAACATGTGCAAACACGTTTGTCTGTTTAAGCTTCAGGAAAGTGCGGTAATTGTTGTTGCATTGGACACTGCCTTAATAAGCTGCATATGTGTATACTGCACACATTAATACAATTAAACTTTAATTGTTTGGATGTGCTTCTTATTAGAGTTGTTAGCTCAAAATGCCTGATTAAATAAAAAAGCGTTAAAAAAATTCCTTAAAAAGTTCTCATTTAGTTTTATATGACGAATTCCATGGCGTTTGAGAAAAAATACTAATTAACCCCTTAGTGACGGAGCTTTTTTGCTTTTTTCCATTTTTGTTTTTTCCTACTCCCTTTTTAAAAATCGTAGCTCCTTTATTTATCCATCGACATCGCTGTACAAGGGCTTATGTTTTGCGGGACGAGCTGTATTTTTCAATGGCACTATTTATTGTACCATATAATTTACTGAAAAACTTCTTTTACTGAAAACGCATCTTTCGGTGCATCCTGTTTCTACGGCTCACAAACAGCATCAAAAACGACCTGGTATTTTTATTCTATGGGTCAGTCAGTACGATTACTACGATACCAAACATATAGGTTTTTTTTGCTGTAGTACTTGTATTTTTTTTTTAAGATATTTAATTTTTTTCAATTATTTTCTGCGGTCATTTTGTGCGCGCAATAACTTTTTTATTTTTCTGTTGACGTAGTTGTGCAAGGACTCAATTTTTGCGGGATGTCCTGTAGTTTCCGATAGTATCAATTTGGAATACATACAACTTTTTGATCGCTTTTTATTGCATTTTTTCTGGAAGACAGGGTAACTAAAAAAGTGTATTTCTAGCGTTCTTTATTTTTTTTTCGGACAACGTTCACCGTGCAGGAAAAATAATGTGCTACTTTGATAGATCGGACTTTTACGGACGCGGCGATACCAAATACATATTTTTATTTTATGATTTAGATTTTTTAATAATTGATATGGCAAAAGGGGGGGGGGATTTAAACTTTTATAACTTTTTTTTTTTACAATTTAAAAAACCTTATTGATCTTTTTTCTTACTTTACTTTGAAGTCCCCCTGGGGGACTTTAACATGTGATGCTTTGATCACTTCTGCAGTATGACGTAATGCTATAGCATTACGTCATACTGCTTTTTTACAGGCAGTCTATCAAGCCACCCTGTGTGGATAGCTTCCTAGGCAGTCTGCTAAGGCAGCCCTGGGGCCATTCATTAGGCCCCTGGCTGCCATGACACCTGCACGGCTCCCCCGATCTCACCGCGGGGGGGGGGGGGGGCCGTGCGGGACCCCCAAACAGCGTTCGGGGGATTTAAATGCCGCTGTCAGAATTGACAGCGGCATTTAAAGGGTTAATAGCCGCGATTGGCCGAACGGCCGAGCGCGGCTATTGCCCGCGGGTGTCAGCTGTAATAAACAGCTGACGCCCGCGCTGTATGGAGGGAGATAGCGGCGCTACCCCCTCCATACACGTCCTGCAACAGCAGGACGTAGTTTTACGATAGCGCCATCACTAAGGGGTTAACTTACTTAATGTCCTCCACCACTGGATCTGTTTTAAAGGGAACCTGTCATCACCTCTGAGCCCAAAAAAATACGTTACGGGGCTCAAAGGTGAGGGAATAGGGAGTCCAGGGAGCTGTGTTTTCATACTAACTGGGTGTCTCATACCGATGCTGTGTTCCGGCAAAGTTGGTTCATGCACATAGCTTTACTCCTTTCAGTGCACATGCTCTCCCATTCATCTCTATGAAAGAGCGTATGCACAGAGCCATTTGGAAAAAGTCAAGCTATGTGTGCGTGTCAACTTCGCAGGGACACAAAATAGGATCAGAGCACCCGATGAGTAAAAAACACAGCTCCCAGGACTCTCCGTTCCCTCACCTTTGAGCCCCATAATGTAGTTTATGGGGCTCAAAGGAGATGACAGGTTCTCTTTAAAGGGGTTGCCCCACTTCTAGCTGTTTTGCGGCAGGAAGCAGACAGCTCCATACATTGTGTAGTGGCCCAGGTTGGTACTACAGGCTGAGTCCTATTGAAGTGAATTGGACTCAGCCTGCAGTACTAAACCTGGCCACTCTGTTATGTACAGAGCTGTCTGCTTCCTGCAGCAAAACAGCTAGAAGTGGGACAACCACTTAAAGGCGCTATTGAATCGTAACGCGTTACATTAGAAGAATATTACAGTGCCATGCAAAAGTATTCTGGCTGGGAAATACATCTACAATAGATAATAAAGCCACCTCTCAATACTTTAATGTTTGTAAGGCATTTGCAGAGGAATGATCAGTGCCAGGGACAAAAGGTTTCAATAATTACTTATGAAAAACATTGTGAACCCTCCATGTAGCTGGCAAATCCAGTTTAAAGGCAAGCGGATTTACTACACGCATGATGACAAAGGGACCCACGTAACACAGTGCCAGTTTCTAAGATGGAACCTTTAATTTGAGACTTCTAGAAGACAAATATACCTTCTGTCCCACCCTGTAAGGTTCAGATACTGACAGACTCCTCCCACTACACAACTGCATACGAGCCCCCGTTGCTTCCAGGTTTTCTGTACTTCTTTCCATACCCCCCGCAGCGCATCTGTGGCGACATCAGCTGCAAGACAGGCAGATGGCGCAGAAATAGCTGTAAGGAAGCGAGGATGCTGACCATATACGCAAAGGAATGGAGATACCGCAGTGGAAGAACAAGTACTGTTGTTTAGCGCAAACTAACTCTGCCAAGAGCAGGAATTCTGCCCAATGATGAGCCTTTTCGCTAGCAAACAACCGAAAATATTGCACTAAATCCTGGTTCTTCTGCTCAGTCTGACCATTAGTTTGCTGGTGGAATGCTGACGAGAAGGAAAGCGATGTTCCCAGGTTTCTACAGAAGGCTCGCCAAAACTGTGCAACAAACTGAACACCGCAATCAGATACAATGTTCTTGGGAACCCTTATGTAGACGAATGATTTCTTTTACAAAAATTTTATCGCAGAAGGAAGCTTCTTTAACGCCACGAAATGTGTCATTTTTGAGAAACGGTCTACAACAACTAGGATAGTGGTGAACTTCTGAGACTCAGGTAAATCGGTAATAAAATCTACCGATAAATGTGACCATGGACAAGAAGGTATCGGTATTGGTCTCAGAGGCCCCTCCGAACTACGACGACAACTTTTACTGCGTGCACAGACAGAGCATCCCTTAACAAAGTCGCGGATCTCCCAAGACATGCCTGGCCACCAGTAGTATCTAGTACAAAGATCCAGAGTCCCCTGAGCCCCCGGATGGCTTGCGAGAACAGATGAGTGAGACTCTTAAATGACTCTAAGACGCAAGGTCTCTGGCACAAATCACCTGCCCTCCGGCAACCCCGAGGGAGGGTCCTGCTGACAATTTTGTAGATAAGGAACAAGATCAGATTCTACAGCTGCCACCACCACCCCAGGTGCCAAAATATTCTCGGGAGCCACTGTCTCACTTTCCGGCGAACCGAAACTCCATGAGAGAGCATCTGCCATCACGTTCTTCTCCCCTGGAATATATGTAACAACGAGGTTAAACCTGGCGAAAAACAACCCCCATATGGCCTGACGATCTGTGAGTCTCTTAGCATTGGCGAGATATACCAAGTTTTTATGATCAGTATACACGGTAATGGGATACCTTGCCCCATCAAGATGGTGACGCTACTCTTCTAGAGACCACTTAATCGCCAATAACTCACAATTACCCACGTCGTAGTTACGTTCCGCCGAACTGACCTTCTGCGATAAGACCCCATATGGACTATACCGAGATCTCTTGCTGACTTCTTGAGACAATACAGCCCCCACCCCCACCTCAGACGCATCGACCTCAATGAAGAACGGTCGCCGTGCGTTAGACTATACTAGCTCCGGGGCAGCAATGCACACCCTTTTGAGATGACTAAAAGCCTCTAGGGCCTCTGGCGACCATCTTACCAAGTCGGCACCCTTCTTGGTAAGATCGGTCAGGGGTTGAGCAATAACAGAATAATTTTTAATGAATTTATGGTAAAAATTTGCGAAACCTAAAAACCGCTGGAGAGCTTTCAGGTTATTTGGTCTGACCCATTGGGAGATTGCTGCCACTTTATCAGACTCCATTTGAATCTCCGTGGGTGAAATCACATAACCAAGGAAAGACACTTGTTTAGTACCAAAAATGCATTTCTCCAACTTGACAAAAAGTTGGTACTCATTCAAAAGGGTCAGAACCAGCCTCAGGTGCCACACATGTGAATCCCAGTCTGGGGAATACACCAGAATGTCATCAAGATATACAACCAAAAATACCCCCAGGAAGTCGTGGAAGGCCGTGTTTATAAACCCCTGGAACACAACGGGGGCATTACAAAGTCTGAAGGGCATGACTAGACATTCAAAATGTCCGAACGAGGTGTTGAACGCGGTCTTCCACTCATCTCTCTTTCGGATGCGAATTAAATTGTAAGCCCCCCCCTTCAATAAATCAGGAATCAGGGGCAAGGAACACTGGTTCTTCACTGTAAATTTATTCAAAGCCCGATAATCCACACAAGGCCTCAATGTCCCATCCTTCTTCTCTACAAAGAAGAGACCTGCGCCGGCAGGGAACCTGTACGGCCTGATATTTCGTTTGGCTAGAGACTCTGAGATATAGGACTTAAGGGATTCATGCTCACGCCCAGACAAATTAAAAATGGCTCCCTTAGGAATGGGACTGTCGGGGATCAAATCAATACCACAGTCCCACTCCTTATGGGGAGTCAAAGTCTCAGACAGTTTCTTGGAAAATAAGTCATGAAAATCAGACAAATACTCAGGAATACGTATGGTATCTGCTGAACATACGGATATAGTAGCTAAGTGACTATGACAGGACAACCCCCAATGTGTCAATTCCCGAGTGGACCAATCAAATCGAGGATTGTGCAGTGCCAACCATGACATACCAAGCACTACATCAATGGACATCCTTTCCATTACCAAGAACAACAGATTCTCAGGATGGAGAACACCCACAGTGAACTGTAAAATTGGAGTCCTCCATTGTACAACACCTGCAGACAGAGGGGTAGAATAAATACTAGTGAAGCGTGTGGGAATCTTTAATGCTGAGAATTCAGTCATCAGAGGTCTGACAAAACTTAATCTAATCAAATTGGCGGCAGCACCCAAATCAATAAAAAAAAGCTTGATCGGACCGAGTGAAATTTCGGAAGCCAATCTCACAAATCACCGACAACTTAGGGAATTCCTGTGATCCTAGACGATCCTCCCAAAAATCGCCTAGGATCTGAAGTTTTCCGCCTGTTCGGACTGATGTTGTAGACACTTCTGAGGACAGGTCGCTACACAATGCCCGGCTTTCCCATAATAGAGGCAGAGACGATGAATCATCCGAAACCGTCGCCGTTCCTTGGGACTTAACTGGTCCACTTCCATAGGCTCTGCACCAGAAGTTGGCATGGGGAAGTGGGAGCGGGTCTGCTAGATTCCCTAGCCTTACGGGCCTGACGTTCCTCTTTTCTAGATCTCAGCCTCCTGTCAGCCTAACCGCCAAATCCATTGCATCATTGAGTGTCACAGGAGCGGGATGAGAAATGAGTAGGTCCTTGACAGTGTCAAAAAGACCCAACAAGAACACATCTTTAAGGGCGCTATCGTTCCAAGAGGTTTCACCCGCATACAGTCTAAATTTAGAGCAACAGTCCTCTACCCACTGCTGCCCCTAATGTAGAGACATGAGATGAGATACCGCCAACCCCGCACGGTCTGGTTCATCAGAAAAACCTCCAAGTTCCCAAAAAAACTAATCAATTGACTGCAGGCTAGCCGATCTCTCGGGTAAGGAGTAGACTCATGTCTGGGGGGGACCCCGAAGTAAGGACATAATCAATCCAACTTTTTGGGATTCTGAGCCGAAGGAGCGGGGCCGCATCTGAAAATAACTTCTACATGCCTGCTGAAAAACAAAAAACTTGCTCCTCTCCCCTGAAAATACCTCAGGAAGCAGACACTTGGGCTCAGGAATAGAAGGGGCGGTAGAAACATGCACTAACTCCCGCTGCTCCTGGGCCACCATATGACCGGACAGGTCTTGGATCACAACCACTAAATCCTGCAACTGACTTCTGAGGGTACTCATGGCTTCCATTGTAGAGCAATTTTAAGGGCCAGTTATTATGTTACGGTATACTACCCTTGATACGTCAGCCCGGGTGCCCTAGATCTCACCCACAACCCCTGTCCCTGCCTACTTGCCTCCACTTTTGGCTAACTCGAGGCGGGCAACTGGGCGGCAGAGAAGGAGACAGCCAACTCCCAATAGAACGCAACAAAAGGGAGCTCGTGCACGGCAGCTGCACTCACAGGTGCGCGTACGCATGGCGTCGTGCGCCACCAGCAACACGCCGCCCACGCTCCCGGCAGCCGGACAACAAGCCGGGGGGTGCGCCCCAACCGCGGGACACCGCACACCGCCGCCCCGGGAGGACCAGCAACCGCCGCATGGTAACAGTCCTCCGCATAGGCCATCAAAATAGGATCCTGCCAATCAACTGTTTGCTGCACTGCAGTATTCATGCACAGGGCTAGTTTGTGCAGTAAGCAGACAGCTCAGTTCACACTGCAGTGGCCAGGCTTGATATTACATGCAAATATGCTATTCACTTTAATAAAAATTTTGTATGTAAAACTAAGCCTGGCTACTGTGGCATGCATGAAGCTATATACTCTCTGGGCTGGTGCACTCAGTACATGAGTGCATCAGCCCAGCAAACAGCTGATCATCAAGGGTCCTGTGGATCAGATCCCCACCGATCTACTATTGCTGGCCTATCCTTAGGTTAGGCCATCAATAGTTTAAAGCTGGACAAAAGGTTTAAATGAAGTTGTTATTTTATTAAAAAAATATAACAGGAACACTGTGTTTCAGATGGACACAAGTTGCTTTGTCAGGTTCATATGTCATATCTGAAGACCACACTGTATAATTACATTTTAAGCATCTCATAACTTCAGTAGAGTTAGACTTCAAAAGGAACACATCAACAAAATATTGTTTTCAGATGTTTTTTGCACAATTCATTTGAAATGTGACAGTAATAAACAGATATTAACAAAAAAAAGACCAGTATGTGCTGATGCCACAAGAACTTTCTAGCTCTAGTTTTTGTTTGTAAAAGACATTTTAAAAACTGTAGAAGATGTAGCGTCAGCAAAAAATTGCAAAATTGAGAAAGCATGTCAATGAATGTACTTCATCTTAATTGAATGTTTCATATTATTTTATATGGAAGATCTGACCACAAGTTTTGAGCAAAATATATTTTCCCTTTCCAAAAACACAAGACTTTTTTTTTACAACTTATCCTTACTTGACTTCTGCGTATGAACACCTCATCATTACTTCCGTGTGCATTGCATGTTATTCTTCATTTTCAATCAGTTGCATAAGACATCCTCTGAGTAATATCCTATGGCTTAAAACACTGTACTTAAAGTTCTCATTGTTTTTAGCAACTCTGTATTTAGTCTTTTTAGTAGACATTTACTTCATACTTATCAAAGCAAATTGTGAACGTAAAACATCAAATCAACCCTGTTCCTCCAAACTGCAGTATACATTATACTAACACTTCATACAAAATATCCCATATATATATATATATATATATATATATATATATATATATATATACACACATATATACACACATGGTAGCCTGCTGTAATTGGTTGCTATGAGCAACAAAGACAGATTTTTTTTATACAGCTTTCATAAGAGTGTGGTGCCGGGTTACTTTTCTGTGGCGCACCCTGTAGATGCTATGGTGATGATGAGTGAGTGTGAAGCATAGCATGTAGTCACACAATGCATACATGTGAGGGCAGAATTGTTTTGATAACAAAGACATAGGATGTTGCACTGCACTCTATGTCGCAAACTCACTCTTTATCACCATAGCATCTATAGAGTGAACTACAGAAAAGTTACACGGCTCCACACTCTTATAAAAGCTGTCTTATAGAAAATATATCTTTGCTGTCCATAGTAACCAATCACAGTGCAGCTTTCATTATACTGCTGAGGTAAAATGAAAGCTGCACTGTAATTGGTTGCTGTGGGCAACAAAGATTTTCTTTTATTCAGCTTTCATTGGAGTTTGGTGCTAGGTTTATTTTCTGTGGCCTTCCCTGTAAAACTAACATCCACACAAGCAGCACAAAGCTCTCACAATCAAACACACAAGCCTACATTGTAAAATGTATACTTTTTTTTATCAATCATCTGCTGAGGTTCTATGATGATAGTTTCACCAAGAGGCAAAATCTTTATTGATTTCAACAAATTTCAAACTTAAATCCTTTGAAATCATGAAATCAGGGAATATCCTTGAATATATAATAGTGAAGATAAGTCCACAAGCAAAGAGAATGAGCCAATGCTAATGAAGAACAGCAAACTGCAAGGCTGCAGCAATTTACATAGATTGCAATCACCACTCTTGAATAAGCTTTCTACTAGTATGTAACAATCAAGTACTTCACAATTAGTGTTGCTCATCTTGATCGCCCCGATTTTAGCAAAATCGAATTGAATATTTCCAAACCAATTTTTGGCAAAAATCGTGGGAAAATCGAATTTCTAATAATGCTTGCTAAGTCAGTGTGCAGCCAATCAGCAGCCAGGACACAATGCTGATGTCTTGCATCTTACATATGGGCAGCAATTTCATTGGATGTCTGCATCACATGATATGTAACATAGGTACAATGTAACCAGCGGCCATTTTACAGTTGAGCACAGGACAAAGAAGCTTCATCCTGTTTATATGCCTATATAACACATGGTCTGTTGTTAGGGCCAGGTATTCTACAGAGAATATATTGCTGCTGGCAGTGAAAGCTTGTATACCAAGGTTATATTGGAGGGACCAGAGAAACAAGCTGCATCCTGTTTAAATACTTATATAAAATGTGGTCTGTTGTTAGGAGCAGATAATTTTACAGAGGATATATTGCTGCTTGTGTGAAGGCCTATATACCTGCAGAGAACTTAAATGGGGTTGTATTAGAGGAAGCAGAGAAAGAAGCTGCATCATGTTTATATGCCTATATGAAACGTGGTCTGTACATTGGGAAAGGGGATATTTCTGCTGTTGTCAACGTATATAACGGTAAAGCAGACTGACAAATTAAGCTTTGGCATGGAGAATATTGCAATTCTCTGTTTGAAGCCTCTGATGTCATTCAAAGTTGCCAGTCCTGCCACTATGAATTATTTGCAGAGCTAGTAGTGGGGTTTGAGGAATATATTTATGCTGCACAGAAATATACAAGCTGTACTGTGTGGCCTATGTGTTGTCACATATTGTGCCGCCCAGGGATTTCAGCCAGTTCAGTTGGCTGTGTTTTTTTTGTTAATATAAAACAAAAATAAAACCAAACAGGAAAACAAAAAATACACACAGTGTGTGTCGGAAGCCTCAGATGTCATTGAAAGTCGACATTCCGGCAATGACAAATTATTTGCAGGCCTTACACAGCTAGTAGTGGTTGGTTGCATTGGTGAACTTCTGGAGGGCAAATTAGTGAACCCAATTTTTGGTAGCTCTTCAGCTGTTCCTTGGAGCAGCCCCATGCTTGAGTGTTGTGTTCACCAGCCAGAATTTCTCCTTCTAAAATTGATATTTCTTTTAAAAGAAGCAGCACAACTGCTGTCTTTTGTAGAGAACTTTTTGGTAGCTCTACAGCTGTTCCTTGGAGCAGCCCCATGCTTGAGTGTTCTGTTCATCTGCCAGAATTTGTCCTTGTAAACTTTATGACTGCTTTTAAAGCAATCTGCTGTCTTGGGAGTGGTGGAGGGTGGAGGGTGCTTAGGCTGTACTGGTATGGGCCTCTTAACAGTTTTGGCACACTTTAAGCCAGTGCAGTTTTTATTTACATTGGTATAAATCCTCCCCTGTTTTTATAATGAGTACCTTTACCCTGTAAGTATGGTAATGAATCAAAAACTCTATACTTTACTTACCTACATTCCTAAATACAGCAGAAGATAGAAGAAACTAACAGATGATTGCAGGATCAGATTACAACTACATGAGGTATGTTTGTAGTCCGCAATCATGCAGATGCAAAGATATGCGCAGAAGCTGTATCCATAAAATGGTAGATTTCTTTAAACAAGACTAATGGCAAAGTTGCACTGATGCAATAAAAAAATTTAGAAGTCTATAGGGGGAATTTAACAACTTAAAAATGGCGTAACAAAAAGTTGCAAATTTTGTCACAAGCCTTTTTTGGACAAGTAAATTGTGATTTTTTTTAAAATTTGTTCCCAGGTATAGGCTGAGAAGTGCTCCCTAAGGCATCTGCTGATCGCACATCACATACCTGATGTGAATAGAACCTTAACATTTTTTAAATTTGCACCTTATACAAACATTATTACGCCTTGTAATGATGTTACAATAATGAGGAAAACTAGTCATTTTGTTTTTAAGTCCTATCAAAAACTTATATTCCGAGTATATGGCCATAGCGGTGGACGAATGGGGGGAAGCTGGGAAAGTTGAGTAACTGCTCAACTGTTTTATACCAGGAGAGACCTAGTGACAGGGCTTTCACTTAACTCATACAACCCCTTTAATTTAAATTCAGTACCATTCATCTAAAGAATTCATGGAAATGAATTGAAACGTTCATTCTTTTTATCCCTTCAGTAGTTCAATAGTTAACTATAGTGAGATTATACATAAAACTCAATGAGGCATTTGTTGTCTAGACTGTATAATAACTTCTCTAGCCCTTGAAACTCAGGAAGAAAATGTAGGCTGTTATTGGGCATTTGCCACTTGGCCTTGAAGTCTGTGCCCTTCCTATAGCACAAAGTTCAAAGATCTATTACTAATCTGCTACAGACGTGAAAAAAAAAATAATTATTGTGATTTCCTGTTCTCTATGTAGCATGAAGCATGACTTCATCAGTAATGTCACGGCCTTATGTTCACTTTTTTTTACTTATTTTCTATTGTGTATACGGTGACTCTTTCTGTACTAAATTTACTCTGTGATTTCAATTACTTGTAGATACTTCTATTGTGCTTATTTAGTATTTCTGCCAGTGTGTATAAAGGTACAGTCCCAATGACTTCCTGCGCTTTGACACGGAAGCAGTAATTGTTCATTGAATGGAGGCAGAGCATGCCAGAGATCTTTCTTCTTGCAGAGACATTACAAGGGCAAATGTACAGAACAGCATCCTTTCAAATAAATGGGCAACAGACTACATAATACAGTATATTGTTATGCCGTGATCTCAAGAGCAGGAGATGACTTTTGCAGCAGTTCTCCATCCCCACTAAAAGATGTCATACCAAGAGTGTTTATATGGCATATAAAACAAGTTGTGTTGTTGGGGCAATCACTTATGGGTATGTTTACACATAACAGAAATGCTTTACACAATATCCCATGTATAGTTTAAGATATTAGTAAAAGTTCTGATTGTTTGTAACAGTCTTGTCTCATTGCCTCAGGGAAGCATAGAATGTGTCCAGCAAAATAGAATTGGCCTTCAGTAACTTAGGAATGGAGTGGCTGCATACCAGAGTGGTGGTACATTTCTCCATAGGTGTCCCGATCATGGTAAGTGACCTTAAATAGGCAGCAAAGACATCACTGTTTGAAAACATCAAATTGCCAGTTGATACATGTGGTTAACTTCCATGTTTCAGATGCATATAGCTTATAATAGTGTTCAGAAGTTGTATATTCGTTTGCAATGGGAGTGAGGCATTAGCCCGTATAGGATGTAAATGTTGGAGTCACCTACATCTTCCCAATACCACACTATGTTCAGCATCCCCATCGTTAGTGATTGTACTGCCAAAATAGACAAGCAGTCAACCTCTTGCAACCACTGTTGTTGGTTGACCATGATTGAGGCAATTGTGGATGTGGTGCATTCAACTTGCATAATTTGTGGCTTCTTGCAGTTAATTCGTAAAGCAACCATCTCTGCTTCTTGTTGCAGAGGTAATACTGTTTGTTAGAGTATGGAAAGCAATGGGGCGAGGAGAGCTATGTTATTGTACAACTATTGTAGTGGGAAATGTCCCACAATGCCAACTATATTCAGCCCAATTGCTTGTTTCATGACATGGTTGAGCACTAAGTTGAGAAGGAATGGCGACAGGATACAGCCTTGTCAGACACCTGTGTCTATGTTGAAGAAATCAATAGCTTCTGTATTGCTTTGAATGCTGCAACTAGGATTGGAGGACAGTGCCCGAAAAATCTAACGAACTGGCATGCCATCAGATTTGCTGATCTTTGTCTTGTTCCCAGATCCTGCAAACCCAGCCCTGTCCCAACCTCGCCTCTGTTCCTAATTAGGCTCATTATAAATGTCTGACCCTGTCACTGCACCGACGCATGATTATTGTGCTGCACAGCCTTAGTCAAGCTCCTCTCCTGCCTGCTCCTCTGCAAATCCAAACTGAAACTTACCAATACCGACCTCTGGCTTTTCTCCTGACTACGATACCAGCCTCCTCCTTTGTACTGCAAACTGAGTTGTTCATCAGTCACTCATGAAAGGCAATAGGACATTACGAAATACATTGCCTATGATAGATAGAAGTATGATACCATGCCAGTTGTTACAGCTTGAAAGGTCACCCTTCTTTGGAAACATTACAATAACCCCTCTTGTCCAATCTCTTGGGACTTGGCCACTTGTCCAGCAGGCATTGAAGAGGGAAGTGAGGGCATTAATCAAGGTTAGATTGGCAAGCTTCAGTATTTTGACTACCTAGGCTTATGTTGAAAGAAAGTATGATGCAGAGATTGTTTGCAGTGCAAAGACCGATTAGTTGATAGCGATTATCACTTGTCATTTGATCCAATTCAGGAGTGCCAATGGTTTGTTTTAATCCATGGTGAATTGGACCAATCTGTATATTAAAATCCCTTATAAGCCTGACCATGTCATGTTGAGAAACCTCATTGAGGACTATTTGTATCTGATCATAAAAAGTGTCTTGACTCTTTATCCATTTCATTGGCATCTTCCATTGTAGAATAGGCTTAACCCCTTAGTGACGAAGCCTGTTTGCGCCTTAGTGACGGAGCCAAATTTTGGAAATCTGACATGCGTCGTTCAACGTAGCATAACTCCTTAAAGGCTTTACATATCCAAGTGATTCTGACATTGTTTTTTCGCCACATGTTGTACTTCATTTAGGTTGTAAAAAGAGACCGATATAATTTGTGTATATTTATTAAAAGTACCAATATTGGAAACATTTTGAAAAAATTGTCATTTTTTCCACATTTTCAACCGTAATAGCTCAAATATGTCCATACATATTGTACAAATTTTTGATAAGATACATATTTCCATCTGTTTACTTTATTCTGAATGCACACTTGAAAAACTTTTGTGTTTTTTTAACCATTTAGAGGACGTACAAATTTAACGTTACTTTTCAGCATTTTGAGGAACACTTTGTTTTCCTGCACCAAACCAAGTTTGCAAAGGCTCATAAGTGTCAGAATAATAGATATCCCCACAAATGACCCCATTTTAAAAACTACACCTCTTAATGTATTCACTGATGGGGGTCATGAGTATTTTGACCCCACCAGTTTTTTTCAGGAATTAATTCAATTTAGAGGAGAAAAAATAAAATTTCATATTTTTGCAAATATGTCATTTTAAAGACATATTTTTTTCCTATAGAGCCCATGAAAATTAGGATTTACACACCAAAATGGATACCCCCGTTTCTCCCGTGTTCAGAAACATACCCATTGTGGCCCTAATCTTATGTCTGGATGCACAACGGGACCCAAAATGAAAGGAGTAGTCAGTGTCTTTCAGAACATAAATTTTGCTTGAAGGCGTTTTAGGCCCCATAGCACATTTGTAGAGCTCTTGAGCGGCCAAAACCAAAGACAGCCCCCACAAGTGACCCCATTTTGAAAACTAGACCCCTTAACGAATGTATCTAGGGGTGTACTGCCCATTTTGACCCCACAGTTTTTGAATGAATTCAAGCAAAGAAAAAGGAAAAAATTGTGACTTTCGTTTTTTTGTAAATTCTGTCATTTTAAAAACAGCTTTTTTTGTACAGCACACACATGAATGAAGCCTTGCACCCCAAAATGGATACCCCTGTTTCTCCCGTGTTCAGAGACATACCCATTGTGGCCCTAATCTTATGTCTGGATGCACAACGGGGCCCAAAACAAAAGGAGTAGTCGGTGGTTTTCAGAACATAAATTTTGCTTGAAGGCGTTTTAGGCCCCATAGCACATTTGTAGAGCTCTTGAGCGGCCAAAACCAAAGAGAACCCACACAAGTGACCCCATTTTGAAAACTAGACCCCTTAACGAATTTATCTAGGGGTGTACTGCCCATTTTGCCCCCACAGTTTTTGAAAGAATTGAAGCAAAGCAGAAGGAAAAAATTGTGATTTTCGTTTTTTTGGCAATTCTGTCATTTTAAAAACAGCTTTTTTTGTACAGCACCAATATGAAGGAAGACTTTCACCCCAAAATAGATACCCCTGTTTGTCCCGTGTTCAGAGACATACCTATTGTGGCCCTAATCTTTTGTCTGGATGCACAATGGGGCCCAAAATGAAAGGAGTAGTCGGTGGCTTTCAGAACAGAAATTTAGCATGAAGGTGATTTAGGCCCCATTGCCCACTTGTAGAGCCCTTGAGCGGCCAAAACGACAGAGAACCCCCACAAATGACCCCATTTTGAAAACTAGACCCCCTAACGAATTTATCTAGGGGTGTACTGTGTATTTTTACACTACAATTTTTGAATAAATCTAAGCAAAGCAGTAGGAAAAAAATTAAAATTTTCATTTTTTTGGCAGTTGTATCAATTTAAAAACTGTTTTTTGTACAGCACACATAGAAATGAAGACTTTCACCCCAAAATGGATACCCCGTTTGTCCCGTGTTCAGAACCATAACCCTTGTGGCCCTAATCTACTTAAAGGACACTTGGCTAGGCCTATAATGGATGGAGCACCCGTTGGATTTCAGGGTACAACAGAATTAATTCCAGGGCCCATTGCCCACTTATAGAACCATTGAGCGTTCAAAACGATAAAGAACCCCCACAAATGACCCCATTTTAAAAACTAGACCCCTTAACAAATTCATCTAGGGGTGTACTGCGTGTTTTGACCCCACAGTATTTGAATAAATCTAAGCAAAGCAGAAGGAAAAAATTACGATTTTCATTTTTTTGGCAATTTTGTCAATTTAAAAACAGTTTTTTTTTTTGTACAGTGTACATAGGAATGAAGACATTCACCCCAAAATGGATACCCCCATTTGTCCCGTGTTCAGAAACATACCCATTGTGGCCCTAATCTACTTACAGGAAACATGGCAAGGTCTATAATGGAGGGAACACCCGTTGGATTGCAGGGCACAATTGAATTCATTCCAGGCCCCATTGCCCACTTGTACGGAATAAAAATTGACACCTTAAAAAAATATCCCCCCCCTCCGCGCCCTTTTCGGCGTTCCCCAAATCTTAGATAAAAGTAATAATGTGAACTGTGTCATATTTCCAAAGACAGGGGTAATTACGGAGGCTGGTTGGGATGGGTACATGGGGCAATAAAACCGGGTATCCTCCCTCCTCTCATGCTTTTTGGGGGTATTTCGTGACCTCAGTGGCGGGTATGGGGTGTAAAAAGTGGCGCACTGTGAGTCTCCGTAAACTTAATGAGGTGTGGCGGTCTCACACAGAAGGCGCTCAACAAGGTGCTCCTGGAACTGCAGGAAGGCGAACGTTCCCGGGGCTTCTTGTAAATTACGGATTACAGGTAGCGGTCTGAATAACGCCGGGCTTACGCAGCCGTAGGCGGAATCTGCTTGCGGAGGCCCCCAGCTGTGAGCCCGGCTGTGACCCTGCGTACGTCCGCGTAAGGTACTGCGCATAACTGCCTACTCACACAGGCGGTCATGCGCAGTACCTTTTTTTTGTTTGTATTTCCCGCACCGTCGCTTAGCGATGACACGGGTACCTGCAGCCCGTATACAAGGTACCGTAGTTGCGTATGGGTATATCCGCGACTATGGAGCACAATGGGCTCTATGTTGCGGATACCGGCGGTAGAATAGAACCTGCTGCGTTCTCTTTTCTGCGAGTGGATTACGCAATTCCCACCCGCTAATGTGAGCGGAATTGTGTAATCCAATGCGATTGATCTGCGTATTACCGCGGATCAGAAGCATGCGGAATCCGTAATTCCTATCTGGTCATGTGAGACCGACTTATGTTAGATCGCTACCTTTTTTTCACGTGACCGGGGACTGCCCAACGAGGCCACCCGTCACTGCTCCAGGCTCTCGACGACCGTTGGTCGCTTGGAGAAAGGAGATTTTAAGTTTCCTGGGCTCCTTCGCATGTGTCCGGTGTTTTGCCGGCGGTCGCATGCACAGAATCCGGGAACGTTCACGGAAGAAGATTGCGTCGGGGTGCAAATACGGAGGCCTCCGGTAAAACGTTTCATCTCCTCTCACCGATCGCATCGGTGAGGGGAGATGAACCTTCACCTTTTTTTTACTTTTACGTGATCGCCATTATCCATTGGATAACGGCGAACACGTGATCAGGAACCGCTCACCGCGGCCCCCGGTGAAATCTCCAGGCTCTCGGCTAAGTTTTGTAGCCAGGAGCAGGAAGATTTTAAATTACCACAGCTTTTGCGCATACACCTGCCATATTGGCGACGGGCGCGTGCGCAGAAGCTGGGGTAAGGTCCGTGGATAAATCCACGGGTCTTAGGTACGTCATTTCATCCTCCCTCACGGATATGATCCATGGGGGGAGATGAAACGCAAGTTTTTTAAACTTTTTAAAACTTTTTTAAACTTTTTTTTACTTTTTGCACTTTTTTTTTACTTTTTACCCCTTTTTTTATTTTTATTTTTTAACTTTTTGCACTTTTTTTTTTACTTTACATGATCACTGTCATCCATTGGATGATAGTGATCATGTCCCTGGTGACATCCCTCTGCTCTTGGCTTCACATGGCAGCTGGGAGCAGAGGAATTTTGAATTTCCCGGGGCTCGAGCCCCGCTGTGCACGCGCCCGATGTCAATCATCGGGCGCGCATGCGCAGACGGGGATTTCGGGTCCCGGGACATCGCAGAGGACCGGGAGTGAGTATTTTCATCCGATCCATGAGGGGAGGTGAAACTTAACTTTTTTTTTACTTTTTCAACTTTTTCGCGATCGCTGCTATTCAATGGATAGCGGCGATCGCGGGCCCAGCGCGCATGCGCAGAAGGCCGCCGGCGGGTCCGGGAGGACGAGATCTCCGTGGGACACCACCGACAAGCCGGGTAAGTAATTTCAGCTGCCCTGGTGGATCCGATCCATCAGGGCAGCTGAATAACTAACTTTTTTGACAGTTTTATTTACTTTTTTGCGATCGGCGCTATCCATTGGGGGGACTGCCCGCATCCTGTGATGACAGCTCCATGCTGTCGGCTACCTGCGGGAACCGACAGCATGGAGCTGTCACATCCTCAGGCAAGTGGGCATTAATCCAAAGAGGATGCATAAAACTACGTCCTCTAGGATTAAAGCCCACTTTCTGAGGACGTAGTTTCCCGATGGGGCCGTCGTTAAGGGGTTAAATGATTGCGTGTAGTCATAAAAACAAATGCTCACCTTCTCTTCAACTTATACCATTCAAATTTTTAAAGCAGCTGGACTAATCGACCTCTTTGGAATAATGCTTGAACATTTCATGTCCCAATTTGTGTTATTGACTTAGCAGTGAAGGAGGTACCTCCTCAAGCGACAAATAGTTGTTTGGTCTGATACCATCATGAAACGACACTCATCGCCGCTCCTTGACAATGTTTAATTTGATTCATCTGTCATTTCCTTAGCAACTCTAGTTTTACTGCCTTCAGGTGCTGGCCCCACACCTAAACCCTACTCCTCTGTCATCTGGGCTTGGGTAGAGATCATCACCATGGGAGCACTTTGTAATTTGTAAATAGGGGATATTTTGCTTAGGAACATTAAGAAATACAGTACTGCTCTAAAACTACATCCATAACTGTAAATATTTCACTCAGTATATAGTTTTAGGCTATGTTTTTAGCCCTTTTTAAATAATGCAGTATATCCCAATAAGAAGCACACACGCTGAGAGGAATTTTACTTGTGATTGTGCAAGAAGTCACTGGAGTAGCATGTGAAACCAACAGACCCAGTACCACAATACCTTTTTTTGATTTACTGCCTTGTTTGGGTTTTTCCTTTTTAAGTATTTTTGCTGTACACTGGTCCTGTAGGGTAGGGTCTGTTATCATTATCTGCTTAAAAAGTAATTGTACTTTCAAAAAACTTTTATTTTGACATATTAGAGTGACATATCAAAGGTTTTGATCTGTGGGGGTGCGGTTGCTAAGACCCTCCCTGATTGCTGAAATGAAGGGGCTACAGCAGTCGCACAAGTGCCTTGCTCTTTCGGCTGTCATTGTTGCTTATTGACTCCTGTCAGCAGCTGAAGACAAAGGCATAGATGTCTATAGTAGTCTATGTGCCCATCTTCAGCTGCCGAAAGAAGCCAAAAAGCAATGATGACAGTTGAAAGGGCACAGTGCATGAATGAATGCTTCGGCCCCTTCCTATCAGCAATCTAGAGCAGGTCTAGGTATCTGATCAAAACTTTTAGCACGTCGCTCTGACATATTAAAAGTTTTTTTAACAGTACAATTACACTTTAAATATTGTGATTGTTCTCAGCAAGAGAAACGACGTAATCTTGTAGATATGATACCTTTTACTACAAGATTACGTCGTTTCTCTTGCTGAGAACAATCACATTTTGCTCTACTGGCTAACACGGTACCGGATCTTTGTTTTCATTTTACTTTAAATATTAGAACAGAAGCCATTGTGCCCTGGATACTTGCCCATTGCAGTCATCTTTTTTTATTGTGTAAGGTAGGTACCTATTAAATGAGAGTTTACTTTATCACTAAGCATTTCAACTGACATTGCAATTTCTGAGATTTCATAGATAAGCCTTTCTATCATCCACAATGTCATCTTGGTGTTTGAGTTGACAAAACACTTTATTCATTTTTTCTTTTATTCTTTAAATATGAAAAAAATTAGATTTTTCTTTTCTGAGCAATTTAGCTTTAATATTAGATATTCTCTCTAATTTGTTTTTTTTCTTCTTTATACTGTATAATCCCATAAGGAGACCACATTTAAATTCTTGTGTCATATGTTATCTCTCAAGTTGGATGTTAAATACGATTTTTTTTTTTTAGTTACCGCTAAAGGGAGCTTAGCGCTTTACTGCATACTCCTTTATTATTGAGTTCATTTGGAGTTGTATGCATTAAAGGGGTTGTCTCGCGCCGAAACGTTTTTTTTTTTTTTTTTCATAGGCCCCCCGTTCGGCGCAGGACAACCACAAGGGATGTGTTAAAAAAAAAAAAATTATTACTTACCCGAATCCTCGCTCTGCGACGTCTTCCTTCTTCCTACTTCTTCCTTCACCAAGATGGCCGCCGGGATCTTCACCCACGATGCACCGCGGGTCTTCTCCCATGGTGCACCATGGGCTCTGTGCGGTCCATTGCCGATTCCAGCCTCCTGATTGGCTGGAATCGGCATGTGACGGGGCGGAGCTACGAGGACCAGCTCTCCGGCACGAGCGGCCCCATTCACCAGGAAGAAGACCGCACAACGCAAGCGCGTCTAAAAAAGCAAGAAGACATCAGAATTAGACGGATCCATGGTGACGGGAACGCTAGCAACGGAGCAGGTAAGTGAATAACTTCTGTATGGCTCATATTTAATGCACGATGTATATTACAAAGTGCATTAATATGGCCATACAGAAGTGTATAACCCCACTTGCTGCCGCGAGACAACCCCTTTAAGCACTTAAGCGACCAACAACCCGTATGAATAGAGATGACCAAACTTTTAAAAAGTTTGCTTTGGCCAGTTCGCCAATATTTTTCAAAATTAGTGCAAATTGAACCTGAAGTTCATAAAAACCCCCTAAAACTATTATTGAACATGGTGGTGGTCAGCTGGATTGCTTGGTTCAAATTGTAAAACTCTTGTCATATTTGAACCTAGGACCCTAGCACTGCAAGGCAACAGTGCTAACCACTAAACTACATCCATTAAACTACTTGAACCACCACTACCTTGCTCTTAGATGGTATTCCATACTCGTTTTAGAGGTTTTTATGAACCTTTCATTCGGAAGAAAAAAACCACCTGGGGTTCGGGTTTTAGCGAAACCAAATTTTTAGCAATGTTTGACTCGAATTTTGATTCTGCAGGTTCAGTTCGCTCATCTCTGCTTATGAGCCGTATAAATGAACTGTTGCTGTGCATTAGTATTGTTGTTGCAGCAGTGAAGCCAACTGATCAACATTTGCCTTGTGTTTGTTGCCAAGTGCCATGAACCACTAATTTATTCATTTACTGTGCATTTAAGTGTCAATCCTACATCAGTGCTATTTGCAGGTAGGCACTTGCGCTGGCATTATCTTTGGTCATGGGTGCTAACATGGTAGTCTGGTGCTGCCCAGGCTGCATCTATAGCAAAACTAAAAGAAGAGGTATTTTTGGCACATATCGTGTTCTTAAGTAACAATTGTTGCAGAGGTCAAGTGTGTTGAGTGGAGTATCCTGTCAGCTGCTAGAACACGAAACCCATTGTTGAAGTGAGCAGTGGAGTTTTGAAGGAGAGGACTGGGCCCTGCTATCATTTACTGCATGACGGCCGGCAAATCTGCAGGACAGATAAAAAAGACTGCGAACAGGTATGCGGGGGTCACCGGATGGACACAGGGTCGGATCATGCATGCGGAATCCAACCTGCTGTTCCTCTTACTGATGCAAGCATTTGTGGACCACTTCCAACTTTTTCCTGCACTGTTGACAAAGTAAACCCTGCTATGCTTGTTCTATAAGTGACCAGACACTGAGATAATGCCAAGCCCACTGTGGCCCTGCGTCTATACCACATAATGGTTATTGTCCAAAACAGAGACGATAACCATTATGTTGAGTGTGCCCAACAGAAACTTTAACCACCAAGATGAATGTGCCTTAATCAGAGACTAACTGCCAAGATTTGTGCTGTTATTTGTAACTGCCAAGCTGTTTGCCATTACCTCTGAATGACAAGCTGTGTGACCATTTAAGAGTGTATCCGCCAAGCGGATACACTGTTTCTTGCTCAGCCGCAGATGTCTATTGCTGATTATGTGGCAGATTCATTCAACACGGAAAACTTTGTTTGACTTTAGCCTTAGTTATCTCATGAAATTGTCTGAATAACATATTGAAAGACTTTACAGAAGGGAAGTTTATCCTCATGCCAGGGCAAATTGTCCATGTTAGTCAGTTTAGTCCTTGTTGAGCAGTTCAGCCACAGAGTTTCGAATGAATAGCTTCACACTGAATCTGCTGATGTATGTATGTGGAATCATATTCTGTTTGTGGTTTGGAGACAATCTTCTACCTGGCTGTGGGAGCTGTCTGCCCTGGATATAAAAGCAGCAGTTTATAGATGGGGATCAGTTACAACTAAATTTGCTTCTAACTGCAGTTACACTGGAAGAGCATTTATCTCATAGGAACAGTTGATACAAAGTAAATAGTAAAAAGTAGCCCATTGTAGTCTAATGACTGCTGGACTATGCAAATAGAGTGAGCAAGTTATGATATCTCTGTAGTCAAGCTGGTGCGGTTTACATAGTTTACATATGTATTTAACCCCTTCTCGCTGCAGATCTTTTCCTTTTTTTTGTTTTCATTTATCCATCTCCATTTCTCAAAAAAATCATAACTTTTTAATTTCTCTGATGACATAACTTCAGGAAGGCTTGTTCTTTGCAGGACAAGTTTACTTTTCAAAGGTACCGCTTTATCTACCATATAATGAATTGGAAAACTTTTTACTGCAGGTGTTTTCACTGCGTTCACGGTGCAGTAAAAATGAAGTGCCATCTTAACTCTGATAATTAGTAAGATTGCAGTGACATCAAATGCATATAGGTTTTTGTTTGCTGTACTATATAAAAAAATAAAATTCCTTTTTAAGAAAAAAATTGCTTTCGGTCACCATTAGAGATGAGCGAGCATACTCGATAAGGCAAACTACTTGAGCGAGTAGTGCCTTATTCGAGTACCTGCCCGCTCGTCTGTAAAGATTTGGCTGCCGGCGGGGGGCGGGGAGCGGCCGGGGAGAGCGTGGAGGAACGGAGGGGAGATCTCTCTCTCCCTCTCTCCCCCCCTATCCCCCCATGCTCACCGCCGCAACTCACCTGTCACCCGCGCCGGCAGCCGAATCTTTAGAGGCAAGCGGGCAGGTACTCGAATAAGGCACTACTCGCTCGAGTAGTTTGCCTTATCGAGTATACTCGCTCATCTCTAGTCACCATCTTTTGGCCTCCAAATCTGTTTTATTTTTGCATTGATGGAGCTCTGTCAGGGCTTGTTTTTATTGGTACTATTTTCAGATATATACGATTTTTTTGATCACTTTTTATTCCTTTTCTTTCTTTAGGATGTGGTGGCCAAAAACCCCCACAATTCTGGCATTGTATATTTCTTTCTGTCAGTGTTCACTGTGTTAGATAAATGTGACATTTACGTATGCAGTGGTGCCAATTTTTAATTTGTTTTTATTTTTGATGCAATGATTGGGAGTTGTTTTTTTTAACGTTTAGTAAGTTTTACATATATTGATTTCATTTTTACGTAATTAAAGTCCCTATAGGCGACTCAAACTAATAATGGCCTGTTTGCATGTACAATATATTGCAATACTTCAGTATTGAAGTATATTTTAAATTTAGAAGTATTCTGTTAAGTCCTGCCAGAGGCAAGGCATAATAGAAAGCCATCCATGTCAAACCTGGGGTTTGCCATGGTACCCAAGTCAGTGGCTGGAGGGTGGGGTGGGTGGTACTAGCTTCTGTTCATGAATATCCAGGACTACTCTAAGTAGTCCTCTATGCATGTGCTGATGCTAATGAAATGTAATTTTCTCCCAAACTACTTCCCAGATCCACACAGCAGGCACAACACTATAATTAGTGTGACAGGCACTACTTTATAGTGCTCTCAGATAGGGCTGCAAAAAGATAGTGATAGAGTCTATTTAAATGGCCAAGATTGGAGTTATCTGTGATCCCGGCCATTGTGGCTAGGTATTAGCTGTCAAAGACAGCCGACACCTGTTGCATATAGAGCGGGATTTGTTTATGTGCCTGTTCTATACACTGACACTTAGAATCCAAATTACTTGTATGGCAGATGTTGGTCAGGGGTTAATAAAGATTAGAGATGAGCGAACGTACTCGTCCGAGCTTGATACTCGTTCGAGTATTAGCGTGTTCGAGATGCTCGTTATTCGAGACAGGTACCACGCAATGTTCGAGTTACTTTCACTTTCATCTCTGAGACGTTAGCGCGCTTTTCTGGCCAATAGAAAGACAGGGAAGGCATTACAACTTCCCCCTGCGACGTTCAAGCCCTATACCACCCCCCTGCAGTGAGTGGCTGGCGAGATCAGGTGTCACCCGAGTATATAAATCGGCCCCTCCCGCGGCTCGCCAAAGATGCATTCTGACATAGTTCAGGGAAAGTGCTGCTGGTGCCGGAGCTGCTATAGGGAGAGCGTTAGGAGTTATTTTAGGCTTCAAGAACCCCAAAGGTCCTTCTTAGGGCCACATCTAACCATGTGCAGTAGTGTGGAGGCTGCTTTTTGCAGTGTTGCACATTTTTTTTTTTTGTATATCGGCCGTGCAGAGCATTGCGTCCTGCAGTAATTTTACATTGTCCAGGGCCAGTAGCGGTGAGGCAGGGACAGAAGACATATTTAGTGTATATAGGCAGTGGGCCTTTCCAAAAACATTTGGGAAAAAAAATCTATTTGGGCTGCCTGTGACCGTCCTCAGTGTACAGGGTCTCTGCTGGGGGTAGTTGTCCTAATTCATACGCAGCCAGCTAAGTGTTACAGCAGGCTTGCGCAAAATTCTTTCCTGCCTCTGTGTTGCCTGTTACATCACCGCTGTATTCCTGTCCACAGTGAAACAGTCTGCAGTAGTTTTACATTGTCCAGGGCCAGTAGTGGTGAGGCAGGGACAGAAGACATATTTAGTGTATATAGGCAGTGGGCCTTTCCAAAAACATTTGGGAAAAAAAATCTATTTGGGCTGCCTGTGACCGTCCTCAGTGTACAGGGTCTCTGCTGGGGGTAGTTGTCCTAATTCATACGCAGCCAGCTAAGTGTTACAGCAAGCTTGCGCAAAATTCTTTCCTGGCTCTGCTGTGCGTTCCGTAAGCAAAGTCAGCCTCCAACCACAGGCCAATAAGCGGCACATTTAATTACAGCGTTCTGTTTCTGCACTACTGGTAATACAGCATGCTGAGGAGTAGGGGTAGGCCTAGAGGACGTGGACGCGGGCGAGGACGCGGAGGCCCAAGTCAGGGTGTGGGCACAGGCCGAGCCAGTGCGGTGGCCAGGGGTAGAGGCAGGGCCAGACCGAATAATCCACCAACTGTTTCCCAAAGCGCCCCCTCGCGCCATGCCACACTGCAGAGGTCAAGGTGCTCTAAGGTGTGGCAGTTTTTCACAGAGACGCCTGACGACTAACGAACAGTGGTGTGCAACCTTTGTCGCGCCAAGATCAGCTGGGGCGCAACCACCACCAGCATGCGCAGGCATATGATGGCCAAGCACCCCACAAGGTGGGACGAAGGCCGTTCACCGCCTCCGGTTTGCACCACCGCCTCTCCCCCTGTGCCCCAACCTGCCACTGAGATCCAACCCCCCTCTGAGGACACAGGCACGAGTGCCTACCAGCTTGCACCCACACCCTCACCTCCGCTGTCCTCGGCCCCATCCAGCAATGTCTCTCAGCGCAGCGTCCAGACGTCGCTAGCGCCACAATTTGAGCGCAAGCGCAAGTACGACGCCACGCACCCGTACGCTCAAGCGTTAAACGTGCACATAGCCAAATTGATCAGCCTAGAGATGCTGCCGTATAGGCTTGTGGAAACGGAGACTTTCAAAAGCATGATGGCGGCGGCGGCCCCGCGCTACTCGGTTCCCAGTTGCCACTACTTTTCCCGATGTGCCGTCCCAGCCCTGCACGACCACGTCTCCCGCAACATTGTACGCGCCCTCACCAACGCGGTTACTGCCAAGGTCTACTTAACAACGGACACGTGGACAAGCACAGGTGGGCAGGGCCACTATATCTCCCTGACGATACATTGGGTGAATTTAGTGGAGGCTGGGACAGAGTCAGAGCCTGGGACCGCTCACGTCCTACCCACCCCCAGAATTGCGGGCCCCAGCTCGGTGCTGGTATCTGCGGCGGTGTATGCTTCCTCCACTAAACCACCCTCCTCCTCCAACGCAACCTCTGTCTCGCAATCAAGATGTGTCAGCAGCAGCAGCACGTCGCCAGCAGTCGGTGTCGCGTGGTGTGGCAGCACAGCGGTGGGCAAGCATCAGCAGGCCGTGCTGAAACTACTCAGCTTAGGAGAGAAGAGGCACACGGCCCACGAACTGCTACAGGGTCTGACAGAGCAGACTGACCGCTGGCTTGCGCCGCTGAGCCTCCAACCGGGCATGGTCGTGTGTGACAACGGCCGTAACCTGGTGGCAGCTCGGCAGCCTCACGCACGTGCCATGCCTGGCCCATGTCTTTAATTTGGTGGTTCAGCGCTTTCTGAAAAGCTACCCACACTTGTCATACCTGCTTGGAAAGGTGCGCCGGGTCAGCGCACATTTCCGCAAGTCCAAGACGGACGCTGCCACCCTGCGGACCCTGCAACATCGGTTTAATCTGCCAGTGCACCGACTGCTGTGCGACGTGCCCACACGGTGGAACTCTACGCTCCACATGTTGGCCAGATTCTATGAGCAGCGTAGAGCTATAGTGGAATACCAACTCCAACATGGGCGGCGTAGTGGGAGTCAGCCTCCTCAATTCTTTACAGAAGAGTGGGCCTGGTTGGCAGCCATCTGCCAGGTCCTTGGAAACTTTGAGGAGTCTACCCAGTTGGTGAGCGGGGATGCTGCAATCATTAGCATCACCATTCCTCTGCTATGCCTCTTGAGAAGTACCCTGCAAAGCATAAAGGCAGACGCTTTGCGCTTGGAAACGGAGGCGGGGGAAGACAGTATGTCGCTGGATAGTCAGAGCACCCTCCTGTCTATATCTCAGCGCGTTGAGGAGGAGGAGGAGGAGGGGGAGGAGCATGAGGAGGAGGGGGAAGAGACAGCTTGGCCCACTGCTGAGGGTACCCATGCTGCTTGCCTGTCATCCTTTCAGCGTGTATGGCCGGAGGAGGAGGAGGAGGAGGATCCTGAAAGTGATCTTCCTAGTGAGGACAGCCATGTGTTGCGTACAGGTACCCTGGCACACATGGCTTACTTCATGTTAGGATGCCTTTCTCGAGACCCTCGCGTTACACGCATTCTGGACACTACGGATTACTGGGTGTACACACTGCTCGACCCACGGTATAAGGAGAACCTTTCCACTCTCATACCCGAAGAGGAAAGGGGTTCGAGAGTGATGCTATACCACAGGACCCTGGCGGACAAACTGATGGTAACATTCCCATCCGACAGCGCTAGTGGCAGAAGGTGCAGTTCCGAGGGCCAGGTTGCAGGGGAGGCGCAGAGATCAGGCAGCATGTACAGCGCAGGCAGGGGAACATTCCCCAAGGCCTTTGCCATCTTTATGGCTCCCCAGCAAGACTGTGTCACCGCTCCCCAGTCAAGGCTGAGTTGGCGGGAGCACTGTAAAAGGATGGTGAGGGAGTACGTAGCCAATCGCATGACCGTCCTCCGTGACGCCTCTGCCCCCTACAACTACTGGGTCTTGAAGCTGGACACGTGGCCTGAACTCGCGCTGTAGTGCGGCTGGGGGAATCATCACAGATAAGTGTACCCGCCTGTCAACCGACAGTGCCGACAGGCTTACACTCATCAAGATGAACAAAGCCTGGATTTCCCCAGACTTCTCTACTCCACCAGCGGACAGCAGCGATACCTAAGCAATATGTAGGCTGCACCCGCGGATGGAAGCATCGTTCTCTATCACCATCAAAAACGGGGACCTTTTTGCTTCATCAATCTGTGTATTCTATTCATCCTCCTCCTCCTGCTCCTCCTCCTGAAACCTCACGTGATCACGCCGAACGGGCAATTTTTCTTAGGCCCACAAGGCTCAGTCATATAATTTTTGTAAACAATTTTTATACGTTTCAATGCTCATTAAAGCGTTGAAACTTTCACCTGAACCAATTTTTATTTTAACTGGGCTGCCTCCAGGCCTAGTTACCAATTAAGCCACATTAACCAAAGCGATTAATGGGTTTCACCTGCCCTCTTGGTTGGGCATGGGCAATTTTTCTGACGTACATTAGTACTGTTGGTACACCAATTTTTTGGGGCCCTCGCCTACAGTGTAATCCAATTAATTTTTTGCCCACCTGCATTAAAGCTGACGTTACATCAGCTGTGATGGGCAATGCAATGGGATATATTTATGTACCGCCGGTGGCTTCCTGGCACCCACCCATGCTGTGGGTCCACAGGGAGTTGTAACTGCATGTGTCTACTTATAAAGAACCCCAGGCTGACTGGGGCATGCAGTGTGGGCCGAAGCCCACCTGCATTTAATCGGACGTTACATCAGCTGTGTTGGGCACTGTAATGGGATACATTTATGTACAGCCGGTGGGTTCCAGGGAGCCACCCATGCTGTGGGTGCACACGGAATCCCCTTTGCGGAGTTGTACCTGCCTGTGACTATTTATAAAAAAACGCGGTCTGACTGGGGCATGCAGACACCTTGACAGAATGAATAGTGTGTGGCACATAGGTTCCCCATTGCTATGCCCACGTGTGCAGCTCCTGATGGCGGTGGCACAGGATCATATTTCTCATTGCTTCTGTACAGCATTGTGGGCTATCGCCCCACCCCTTTTAAAGAGGGTCGCTGCCTAGCCGTGCCAACACTCTGCAGTGTGTGCCTGCGGTTCCTCCTCATGGCAGACGCACTTATAAATAGACATGAGGGTGGCGTGGCATGAGGGCAGCTGAAGGCTGCGCAGGGACACTTTGGTGTGCGCTGTGGACACTGGGTCGTCCACAGGAGAAGTGGCAGCGGAGTGTCGTGCAGGCAGTGATTGTGCTTTGTTGGAGGTAGTGTGGTGCTTAGCTAAGGTATGCATTGCTAATGAGGGCTTTTCAGAAGTAAAAGTTGTTGGGAGGGGGGGAGGGCCATTCTTGCCGCTATTGTGGCCTAATAGTGGGACCTGGGAACTTGAGATACAGCCCAACATGTAGCCCCTCGCCTGCCCTATCCGTTGCTGTGTCGTTCCCATCACTTTCTTGAATTGCCCAGGTTTTCACAAATGAAAACCTTAGCGAGCATCGGCGATATACAAAAATGCTCGAGTCGCCCATTGACTTCAATGGGGTTCGTTACTCGAAACGAACCCTCGAGCATCGCGATAATTTCGTCCCGAGTAACGAGCACCCGAGCATTTTGGTGCTCGCTCATCTCTAATAAAGATATTAAATATAAAACAAGTAAAAAATATAGATAATTCACAGCAGTGTAATAAGCTTTGCAGAATTTTTGGGCTTCATATTACAATATACAGTGAAGGGCAACTTTATTAGAGACACCTATCAAGTAGTGTGTTGGACCTCCTTAGGCCCTTAGAACCACAGCAATTCACTGTGGTTAGATTTCGCTAGATGTTAAAATTGTTCAGCAGGAATATTGACCAATGCAGACTGGGAGCTTCTTGTAGTTGTCACAACTTAGAAGGAGGTACTGAATGTTCTGACCAGTGGACAAGAAGGTTGCGCCAATTTTTGACCCTCCCCTCAGCATGGTGCAACAAAAATCTGGATTCATCTGACCAGGCGATGTTTTTCCACTGTGCAGTGATCTAATTTTTGCACTGTTTTGCTCTCTAGAGTTGTCTTTTTGATTATTTTAGACAGCAATGGCACTTGAATTGCTCATCTGCTGTTATAGCTAGAGATGAGCGAGCACGCTCGGATAAGCAGTTGCTCGAGCGAGCATCGCTCTTCTCGAGTAACTGCTTACTGGTCCACGCGTGCCCGGGGGGAAGCAGAGCTTACCCCAGCTGCCCCCCCAAGCATGCTTGGACCAGTAAGCAGTTACTCGAGAAGAGCGATGCTCGCTCATCCCTTGTTATAGCCCATTCATGCTAAAGAAAAACTAGCTGTGTGTTCAGACACATTAATTGGAGCACCAGCATTGTATTCGGCTGCCTGTTCATCAGAATGGTTCTTTATAACCTCCTGTGACCTCTTTTGCTGATGAGTTGTTTATGTCTACAGGATCCCCTTTCACTGGATGTTTTTCCTCAATGATACCACTCTCAGTATTATCTTGATACCATTGCATGAGAAAAGCACAAAAAGTGGCAGTTTTTGAAATCCTGGCTCAGCTAGTCCAGCACTATTGACGAAAGCTCTTTACTGTAAAAGCAGTGAGACTATGGAACTCTCTGGCCAAGGATGGTCAACTCGATAAAAGAGTCAGTCGAAGAGGGGCCTGGACGTCTTTCTTGAGTGTTACAAAATTACCATGTTACAATCACTGATTACTTTAGAAGGGTCAATGGTTCAAGGATTATTTTGATTGCCAGATTGGAGTCTGGAAGGGATTTTTTCACTTAAATGGGGAATATTGGCTTCTATCTCATTGGTTTTTTTATTGCGTTCCTCTGTATCAATATTGGGGGAGGGGTAGTCATAGGCTAAACTGGATGGAAAATGGCCTTTTTTTTGGCCTTACATGCTCTGTTGCTATATATTTAGCATAAAACAGTATACAAAGATATGTTTCAGCTTCTTGGTTGCATAATAAAGAGGTCACTGCAGTAATCTACATAGTTTATACTGCCCACATATTATCATGTTTCATCCGGATTTAATCTTTCCAAGCCATACACTAGAGTATACTGGATGACTTGACTGGACAGACAGATGCTTCTTCAATCACTGGTAATATCTACATGCAGCTGTGCTGATCAACTTTATCACCCTCTTGTAAAGCATTTTTGGCCACTGTACTTCTCCATCCCAACCCTGCTAGTTTTTGACTATGTTTTTGCTGCTGCACCTGACAGGCTTATTTTAATGAAACTTTTATTGCTATTGGCGGCCACTCACCTCACTATGTTTTTTCTGCCTCGGATACATGGCTGATAAGGTTTAAAACAGATATATGTCCATCAAGTTCATCCAATAATCCAACTATGCTGATCCAGAGAAAGCCAAAACCTCTCATGAGGTGGATGCTTATTTAGGGGAAAAAAATTCCTTCTCAACTCCAAATATGGCAATCAATACCCCATCTGCAGAAATCTAGCGTATGTCAGTTGTGTTAGTATTTGCTAGTTGTCCCATATGTGTTGTTGCTAATAAAATATTTCTCCCAAAATAAGTCTATCCAGTGACCGGCTTTAACCCTTTCCAATCCACTGTTTGACGTCTAAAGACATTATGATTGACGACTGTACAGCTCCGATGTCGGAAGACGTCCGGCAGGGTATTCTTACTGTAGATTACTGGTCGCTCTGTTGTCCGGGGCCTCTCCAGCATGTCCGATACCACGCTACTGGCCAGCATATGGCGCCATTGTATAATGACAGAAAAAGAAAGCCCCCTAGGAAACCCTGAATCCGATTGATCCGATTGGATTGCAAAGGGTTAATTAAAATATTCTCACTTTTTTGACACTGTACATACACTGTAGTTTGTAGCTTTCAACAAAGCTGTGGTCTATTCATTACCAATCAAGCTTATTGAGGTAGCAATCGCTAACTTAACACAACACATTAACCACATGGTTGCAGCAAACTTTAACTTGGCTGTTCAATGGCTTTTGTTGTTTTAAGTCTAAATTTAAAGCTTACTGAAACTGTGCATTTACCGTATTGAGTGCCAAGTTAGCGTCTGATACATCTGTAGATAACTTTATTGTGAAACTGCTATAAAACAAACTTTTCCACTGATTTCTTTTTTCATGCCATGTTCATAACTGAATTGAAAGCAGTAACATCTTGTTATAATGAGAAAGTTCTGTATGATACTTCTGACAAAAAGTTCAGCTTCTGTGGCAAAAAAAAGTTTACTTCTAAAATATAATATTTCAAAGGAGTTCTTGCAGTGAGGCATACAGATTTAGTAAAGTTTAACTTGATGTAACACAACACGTTACCATTGAAAATGTCTAGTTAAAGTTTGCTGCATGATGGGGTATAATATGGTAGATGTCAAGTTAAAGTTTGCTAGATCTGTAAGTATTACTAATTTATATTCAAAAACAGAATTTTACATGTATTAACTTGTATTACAACCGGAATATTCCTTGCTGAACACAGTTTGAACAATTGAACCTGAGTATCTCATTGCACCCTTCCATCTGGGTAACCGCATGGATCTTAACCCCTTAGTGACCAAGCCTGTTTACGCCTTAAAGGGGTTGTCCCGAGGCAGCAAGTGGGGCTATACACTTCTGCATGGCCATAATAATGCACTTTGTAATGTACATTGTGCATTAATTATGAGCCATACAGAAGTTATAAAAAGTTTTTTACTTACCTGCTCCGTTGCTGGCGTCCTCGTCTCCATGGTGCCGACTAATTTTCGCCCTCCGATGGCCAAATTAGCCGCGCTTGCGCAGTCCGGGTCTTCTCCTGTTCTCTATGGGGCTCCGTGTAGCTCCGTGTAGCTCCGCCCCATCACGTGCCGATTCCAGCCAATCAGGAGGCTGGAATCGGCAATGGACCGCACAGAAGCCCTGCGGTCCATGAAGACAGAGGATCCCGGCGGCCATCTTCAGCAGGTGAGTATGAAGACGCCGGACCGCCGGGATTCAGGTAAGCGCTGTGCGGGTGGTTTTTTTAACCCCTGCATCGGGGTTGTCTCGCGCCGAACGGGGGGGGGGGTTTAAAAAAAAAAAAACCCCGTTTCGGCGCGGGACATCTCCTTTAATGACCAGGCTAAATTTTGCAAATCTGACACGTGTCACTTTAGCATGGAAAAAGACCAGAAAGGTTTTGCATATCCAAGCGATTCTGACATTGTTTTATCGCCACATGTTGAACTTCATTTAGGTGGAAAAAAAAGACCGATAGAATTTGTGTTTATTTATTAAAAGCGCCAAAATTGGGAAAATTTTGAAAAAATCGTCATTTTTTCACATTTCCAACTGCAATATCTCAAATATGTGCAAACATAATATAGAAATTTTTGCTAAGATTTATATTTCCATCCGTTTACTTTATTTTGGGCGCACATTGGAAAAACTTTCGTTTTTTTTAACCATTTAGGAGACGTACAAATGTAACATTACTTTTCAGCATTTTGAGGAACACTTTGTTTTCCTACACCAATCCAAGATTGGAAAGGCTCATAGGAGTCAAAATGATAGATACCCCCACAAGTGACCCCATTTTAAAAACTACACCCTTTAACGTATTCACTGAGGGGTGTCATGAGTATTTTAACCCCACAGTTTTTTTTCAGGAGTCAATGCAATTTAGAAGAGAAAAACAAAAATTTCATATTTTTGCAAATATGTCATTTTAAAGACAGGACTTTTTTCTATAGTACACATGAAAATTAGGATTTGCACCCCAGAATGGATACCCCTGTTTGTCCCGTGCTCAGAAACATACCCATTGTGGCCCTAATCTTACGTTTGGATGCACAATGGGGCCCAAAATGAAAGGAGCAATCGGTGGCTTTCGGAACAGAAATTTTGCTTGAAGGAGATTTAGGCCCCATTGCCCACTTGTAGAGCCATTGAGTGACCAAAACTATGGAGAACCCCCACAAGTGACCCCATTTTGAAAAGTAGACCCCTTAACGAATTTATCTAGGGGTATAATGACTTTTTTGACTTCACAGTTTTTGAATGAATCTAAGCCAAGCCGAAGGAAAAAAATTACAATTTTCATTTTTTTGGTAATTCTGTCATTTTAAAAGCAGTTTTTTTGTACAGCACATATATGAATGAAGACTTGCACCCCAAAATGGATACCCCCGTTTCTCCCGTGCTCAGAAACATACCCATTGTGGCCCTAATCATATGTCTGGATGCACAATGGGGCCCAAAATGAAAGGAGCAACCGACCGGTGGCTTTCGGAACAGAAATTTTGCTTGAAGGAGATTTAGTCCCCATTGCCCACTTGTAGAGCCCTTGAGTGACCAAAACGATGGAGAACGCCCACAAGTGACCCCATTTTGAAAAGTAGACCCCTTAACGAATTTATCTAGGGGTAGGATGACTTTTTTGACTTCACAGTTTTTGAATGAATCTAAGCCAAGCCGAAGGAAAAAAAATACGATTTTCATTTTTTGGTAATTCTGTCATTTCAAAAGCAGTTTTTTTTGTACCACACATATATGAATGAAGACTTGCACCCCAAAATGGATACCCCTGTTTGTCCTGTGCACAGAAACATACCCATTGTGGCCCTAGTATTACGTCTATATGCACAATGGGGCCCAAAATGAAAGGAGCAACCGCTGGCTTTCGGAACAGAAATTTTTTCTTGAAGGAGATTTAGGCCCTATTGCCCACTTGTAGAGCCATTGAGTGACCAAAACGATGGAGAACCCCCACAAGTGACCCCATTTTGAAAAGTAGACCCCCTAACGAATTTATCTAGGGGTATAATGACTTTTTTGACTTCACAGTTTTTGAATGAATCTAAGCCAAGCAGAAAGAAAAAATTACGATATTCATTTTTTTGGCAATTGTGTCAATTTAAAAACTGTTTTTTTTGGAAAGTGTACATAGGAATGAAGACTTTCGCCCCAAAATGGATACCCCCATTTGTCCCGTGTTCAGAAACATACCCATTGTGGCCCTAATCTACTTAAAGGAAACATAGCTAGGCCTATAATGGAAGGAGCACCCGTTGGATTTCAGGGTACAACGGAATAAATTCCAGTCCCCATTGCCCACATGTAGAGCCATTGAGCGTCCAAAACGATAGAGAACCCCCACAAATGACCCATTTTAAAAACTAGACCCCTTAACAAATTCATCTAGGGGTGTACTGCATATTTTGACCCCAAAGTATTTGAATGAATCTAAGCAAAGCAAAAGGAAAAAATTACGATTTTCATTTGTTTGGCAATTTTGTCAATTTAAAAACTGTTTTTTTTGTACAGTGTACATAGGAATGAAGACTTTCACCCCAAAATGGATACCCCTGTTTGTCCCCTGTTCAGAAACATACCCATTGTGGCCCTAATCTACTTACAGGACACATGGCTAGGCCCATAATGGAGGGAATGCCCGCTGGATTTCAGGGCAGAACTGAATAAATTCCAGGCCCCATTGCCCACTTATACGGAAAAAAAATTGACTTCCTAAAAATAATCCCCCCCCCCCCCCGCCATCCCCATTTTTTGGCATTCCCTAAATATTAGATAAAGGTAATAATATAAACTGCGTTTTATGTCCGAAGACAGGGGTAATTACGGAGGCTGGTTGGGCTGGGCACATGGGGCAAGAAAACCGGGTATCCCCCCCCCCCTCTCCGAGAAGATGTTTCATCTCCCCCCACCAATCGCATCGGTGAGGGGAAATGAAACTGCCACTTTTTAAAGAACTTTTACGTGATCGCCATTATGCATTGGATAACGGCGATCACGTGACCAGTAACCGCATACCGTGGCTCCCCGTGACATCTCCAGGCTCTTGGCTACCTTTTGTAGCCAGCAGCTGGGAGATTTTATATTTCTTGGGCAATCTTTCACTTTTGCGCATGCGTCCGCCATCATGCTGACGGGCGCATGCGCCGAAGCTGGGGTAACATCCGCGGATCAACATCCCACCAGGGAACAAATCCGGGACCTTGGGTACGTAATTTCATCCCCCCTTACGGATACGATCCATAAGGGGAGATGAAACTTTAACTTTTTAAACTTTTTTTTACTTTTAACTTTTTTTTTTTTTTTTACTTTTTAACTTTATATGATCACCGTTATCTGATGGATAACGGTGATCATATGACTGGAAACCGCATACAGCGGTCGACAGTCATATCTCCCTGCACTCGGCTATCTGTGACAGCCGGGTGCAGGGAGATTTTGAATTTGCCGGGCTCGCCGGCTTCTGCGCATGCGCGCCGCATCGGCACATCGCAGAAGCCAGCGGGGGGTCCAGACACCGGCCGGAGGACATCGGCAGACCTGAGGTGAGTATTTTCACCTCCCCTCATGGATCCGATCCATGAGGGGAGGTGAAACTTTTCTTTTTTTACACTTTTTTAAACTTTTTTGCGATCGCCGCTATCCATTGGATAACGGCGATCGCGGTACCGGGGACCGCTCACCGCAGTCCCCGCTGACATCTCCTGCCTCCCGTCTACCTACAGGAGCCGGGAGCCAGGAGATTTTAAGTCTCCCGCGCCGCCGGGCCTTCTGCGCATGCGGCTGACGTAATGCCGCCAGGCGCGCATGTGCAGAAGGACGGCTACGGCGCCCGGAGCATCGGGACAGCTGGGAGTCGTGCGACGGACATCGGTGAGTAATTTCAGCTGCTCCGATGGATCCGATCCATCAGAGCAGCTGAATCTTTAACTTTTATTGCACTTTTATTTACTTTTTTGCGATCGGCGCTATCCATTGCATAGCGCCGATCGCAATGCCGGGGGGGGGGGGGGGTGGCTCCGAACAGCCCGGGATGACAGCTCCATGCTGTCAGCTACCTGCGGACACCAACAGCATGGAGCTGTCACGTCCACAGCCCGAGGGGCATTATTCTCTGCAGGAAGCATGTTTTTACGTCCTCAGAGAATAAGGCCCACTTCGGGAGGACGTAAAAACACTATGGGCTGGTCGTTAAGGGGTTAAAGAGATTATCGCACTTACCCCTGTTCTAATTTAGAAAATATGCTGGGAAAATTTCTGTTGCATGTGCTGAACATATCCATAGAACCTCATTTAATCAATAAATGCCAGAAAAATGTCCTTTGGGCATTTGCCAGTTCAGTATGGATTGGTATACCTTTTATCACTGTCTGCTGTGTTTTCCTATATAATAGCATAAATAAGTAAAAGTATACATTTTTTTCAAATGGGTGATGTTTTATACTTCATACTCCCAACGTATATCTTCGAAAGAAGGCAAAAATAAAATGTGAGCAGCGCCTAAGGCAATCCCTGCTTGTATGCCCTAGGAGGGGGTCATTTTCTCCGTATCCCTCTATGAGCCATAGGGGAGAGCAACCTATATGAAATGGGCTGGCTCATTGATTTACGAGGTGCTGATAAGCTGTTGGCTTTGCAATCTTCATTTTTTTTTCAAATCAGTAAAAGTTATATAATTTGAAAGCTCAATCTTTGTAATACCTAATGATCAAATTTTGGCATGGTCTAATGTACGATTCTTGTGTTATGCAGGTTCGAAGACAATATGGGGGAGTCTGCAAGGGATTTCACCGCAAAGGAGAACAGAGCACTGATGAGGTTTACGTTCTCGAAAAGGATGTCGACCAAAGACATTCAAGTGCATTGGGGCAGACAATAGGCAACAAGTGCCCTTCATACTTCAAAGTGAAAAATTGGATTGCCATACTTTGAGAAACTCATAAAGCATTTATGAGAGGAGAATAAATCGCATTGGGAGCGAGAGTTAAGAAACTGAGAGTCAGAGAACTAGACTCACTACTAGCCCAAATAACTAGCATTGAAAACCTTTATAAATAGAGATGAGCGAGCACCAAAATGCTCGGGTGTTCGTTGCTCGAGTTGAACTTTGCGCAATGCTCGAGAGCTCGTTTCGAGTAACGAAGCCCATTGAAGTCAATGGACGACTCGAGCATTTTTGTATGGGACCGATGCTCCGCATAGGTCATGACTTGTGAAACTCTGGAAAACCTCAGAAAGTCATGGAAACACCACAGAACCGGATAGGGAAGGGCAAGGGCAGCATGCATGGCTGCATCTCAGGCTCCCAGGTTGCACTATTAAGCCAAAATGGGGGCAAGAGTCTGGCGTCACCCCCCTAACAATTTTTACTTCGGACAAACCCTCATTAGCAAGGCACACCTTAGCTAAGCACCACGCTACCTGCAACCAAGGACACCGCTGCCTCTTCTCCTGGGTTACATGCTGTCCAACCCCCAGCACGACCCTGCGTCCACAGCGGACACAAAAGTGTCCCTGCACAGCGTTCAGCTGCCCTCATGCCACACTCTCGCTTCATAGCCACACCACCCTCATGTCTATTTATAAGCGCGTACTGGATGAGGAGGAACCGGAGGCACACACTGCAGAGGGTTGGCAGGGCCAGGCAGCGACCCTCTTTGAAAGTGTGGGCGATAGCCCACAATGCTGTTGAGAATTGATGATAAATTGACGTATGATTATCATTACAATCCCATGCCACCTCCGTCGCAAAATTGTCAGGAGCTGCAAACCTGGGCATAAAGAGGACTCAGGTGCCAGCACTTCTGCACATCTCCACAATGCAGCAATACTCTGTGTGGGAAGCACGTGAGCGGTCCCAGGGTCAGGTTCGGTCCCAGCCTCCATCTTGTGTGACCTAAGGTGTCGCGAGTTGCATAGCAATGGGAAATCCATGTGTCCCCACACAATTCATTCTGTGTAGGTGTTAGATAGCTCAACACCGCAATGGAAAGTCTTTGAGTTCCTTGGGCTTGCCTATGCTGTTGGTGCACAAAGATGGTATTACACAAGAAGAAATCAGAGCGCCCAAACATGGCAGAGTTTCACACCGCCAAGGACCTCGGCCCACATTTCTACCCTAGTCAGTCAATGTATTTGTACCAGACAGGTAAAACACCACAATGGGAAGTCTTTGTGCACTTACAGCATAGGCGAGTCCAAGGAACTCAAGCATGGTATTACACATGAGGAAATCAGAGTGCCCAAACATGGCAGAGTTTCACCCTGCCAAGGACATCGGCCCATATTTCTACCCTAGTCAGTCAGTGTATTTGTGTCAGACAGGTAAAACACCACTATGGGAAGTCTTTGTGCACTCACAGCATAGATGAGCCAAAAGAACCCAAGGAAAGTATTAAACATGAAGCAATTACAATGCCCAAACATGGCAGACTTTCACTCCGCCGAGGACCTCGGCCTCTGCCAAAACCCTCAGCAATCGTGGGCATAAAGCGGACTTCGATGCTAGTACAGCTGTGAACGTCTCATTTAATTAGTTGCGGTAGCTTTCACAGCTCCAAAGACTGGAATAACCAGGAAGAAGTTCCAGAGGCCCAACCTGGCACAGTTGCATTTCCCCCAGGACATAGGCCTCTGCCCACACCCTCAGCAATCGCGGGCATAAGGCGGACTCCGATGCTAGTACAGCAGTAAACGTCTCATTAATGCAGTAATGCTCCTCATGTTTGGCCCAAACCAGTGTCTCAGATAACTGTGGTAACACGAGAGAAAATACATTTTGCCCAGTGCTGATCCCATGACCCCAAGCAGGAGGAGGAGGTGGCATTACAAGGCCAAGAAACCATGACCAGGACCCGCTATAGTCTGTGTGGGAAGTATGTGAGCGGGCCCTGGGTCAGGCTCAGTCCAAGCAAACACCTTGTGTGACCCAAGGTGCTGCGAGTTACATAGCAATGGGGAAATCCATGTGTCCACACACTATTTATTCTGTGTAGGTGTCGGGTACCTCAATCGACACCGCAAGGGGAAAGCCATCTGCACTCTGCACTCTACCCAAGTCAGTCAGTGTATTTGTGCCAGACAGGTAAAACACCACTATGGGAAGTCTTTGTGCACCCACAGCATAGGCGAGCCAAAGGAGCCCAAAGACAGTAATGAACCTGAAGAAGAACCTACAGTGCCCAAACTTGGCAGACTTTAACTCCGCCAAGGACATAAGCCTCTGCACACACCCTCCGCAATCGCAGGCATAGAGCAGACTCCGATGCTAGTACAGCAGTGAACGTCTCATTAATGCAGTAACGCTCCTCTTGTTTGGCCCAAACCAGTGTCTCAGATAACTGTGGTAACACGAGAGAAAATACATGTTGCCCAGTGCTGATCCCCTGACCCCAAGCAGAAGGAGGAGGTGGCATAACAAGGCTAAGAAACCATGACCGAGGTAGGACCCGCAATAGTCTGTGGGGGAAGTATGTGAGTGGGCCCAGGGTCAGGCTTGGTCCCAGCCTCCACTTTGTGTGACCCAAGGTGCCCTGAGTTACATAGCAATGGGGAATCCATGTGTCCCCAGACAGATAGCTCTACACTGCAAGGGGAAGTCTTTGAGTTCCTTAGGCTCGCCTATGCTGTCAGTGCACAAAGATGGTATTACACAGGAAGAAATCAGAGTTCCCAACCATGGGAGAGTTTCACCCCGCCAAGGACCTTGGCCTCGGCCTACATTTCTGCCCTAGTCAGTCAATGTATTTCTGCCAGATAGGTAAAACACAGCGATGGGAAGTGCACCCATAGTATAGACAGACCCGTGTAACATTCCTGTAGCAAAGGTATAAACAGACCCCTGTAACATTTCTGTAGCAGAAGTATAGGCAGACCCCAGTAACATTTCTGTAGTAAAAGTATAGACGGACCCCAGTAACATTTCTGTAGCAGAAATATAGGCAGACCCCAGTTACATTTCTGTAGCAGAAGTATAGGCAGAACCCTGTAACATTTCTGTAGTAAACGTTTGGATGGACCCCAGTAACATTTCTGTAGCAGAAGTATAGGCAGACCCCAGTAACATTTCTGTAGCAGAAGTATAGGCAGACCCCAGTAACATTTCTGTAGCAGAAGTATAGGCAGACCCCTGTAACATTTCTGTAGCAGAAGTATAGGCGAACGCCCAGTAACATTTCTGTAGTAAAAGTATAGGCAGACCCCTGTAACATTCCTGTAGTAAAAGTATAGTCAGACCCCAGTAACATTTCTGTAGTTAAAGTATAGGCAGACCCCTGTACCATTTCTGTAGTAAAAGTATAGACGGACCCCATTAACATTTCTGTAGTAAAAGTATACACGGACCCCAGTAACATTTCTGTAGCAGAAGTATAGGTGGACCCCAGTAACATTTCTGTAGCAAAGGTATAGGCGGACCCCAGTAACATTTCTGTAGCAGAAGTATAGGCAGACCCCAGTAACCTTTCTGTAGCAAAGGTGTAGGCGGACCCCAGTAACATTTCTGTAGTAAAAGTATACACGGACCCCAGTAACATTTCTCTAGCAGAAGTATAGGCGGACCCCAGTAACATTTCTGTAGCAAAGGTATAGGCGGACCCCAGTAACATTTCTGTAGTAAAAGTATAGACTGACCCCAGTAACATTTCTCTAGCAAAAGTATTGGCAGACCCCTGTAACATTTCTGTAGCAAAAGTATAGGCAGACCCCAGTAACATTTCTGTAGCAAAGGTATAGGCGGACCCCAGTAACATTTCTGTAGTAAAAGTATAGACTGACCCCAGTAACATTTCTCTAGCAAAAGTATTGGCAGACCCCTGTAACATTTCTGTAGCAAAAGTATAGGCAGACCCCTGTAACATTTCTGTAGCAAGAGTATAGGCGAACCCCTGAAACATTGGTGTACCATGAGTTTAGGCGAAGGCCGGAAAAATTAGTTAAATAACAGTATAGGCGAGGGCCAGAAAAATTGGTGTACCAAGAGTACAAGTGTACCCCTGAAAAATCGCTCAACCGCGAGGGCAGGTGAAACCCAGAAACATTTTTTTAAAGATACAGCTTGCTGTTGCTTAATTTGTAACATAGCCTGGAGGCAGCCCTGTGAAAAAAATTGGTTTCTGTTAAAGTATCAATACTTTTAAAACTTTGAAAAATTGTAAAGAAATTATAAGCAGAGCCTTTTGGGCCGCAGAAAAATTGGCAGTTCAGCGTGATGACATGCTGTTTTAGGAGCAGGAGTAGGAGGAGTAATAATGTCCGAGAGTGATTTACAAAGCTAATTCCCCCTTTTTGTCTGGTGACAGAGAATGTTTTTTTCTCCGGTTGCAGCGAAAAGAATCTTTAGGTTCCGCTGCTCTCTGCCGATGGAGAAGAGAAGTCTGGGGAAATCCAGCCTTTGTTTATTTTTATGAGTGTAAGCATGTCGGCACTGGCAGTTGACAGGCGGGTACGCTTATCCGTGATGATTCCCCCAGCTGCACTAAACACCCTCTCAGACAAGACACTAGCGGCAGGGCAGGCAAGCACCTACAGGGCGTACAGCGCAAGTTCGTGCCACGTGTCCAGCTTTGAAACCCAATAGCTGTATGGAGCAGAGGCATCACGGAGGACAGTGGTACGATCGGCTACGTACTCCATCACCATCTTTTTACAGTGCTCCCTCCGACTCAGCCTTGACTGGGGAGTGGTGACATAATCTTGCTGGGGAGCCATAAAGCTGGCAAAGCCCCTGGAGAGTGTTCCCCTGCCTGCGCTGGACATTCTGCCTGATCCCCACGCCTCCCCTGCTAGTTGGCCCTCGGAACTGCGTCTTCTGCCACAAGCGCTGTCAGATGGGGAGTTTAGCATCACTTTTTCCACCAGGGCCCTGTGGTATTGCATCACTTTTGTACCCCTTTCCTCTTCGAGAATGAGAGTGGAAAGGTTCTTCTTATACCGGGGGTCGAGAAGGGTGTACACCCTGTAATCTGTGTTGGCCAGAATGCGTCTAACGAGAGGGTCACGAGAAAGGCAGCCTAACATGAAGTCAGCCATGTGTGCCAGGGTACCAGTACGCAACACATTGCTGTTCTCACTATGAAGATGACTTTCAGGATCCTCCTCCTCTTCAGCCCATACATGCTGAACAGATGACAGGCAAGCAGCATGGGTACCCTCACCAGTGGGCCCAGCTCTCTCTTCCCCCTCCTCCTCCTGCTCCTCCCCCTTCTCCAAAACGCGCTGAGATATAGACATGAGGGTGGTCTGGCTATCAAGTGACATACTGTCATCCCCCATCTCTTGTTCCAACCACAAAGCGTCAGCCTTTATGCTTTGCAGCGAACTTCTCAGCAGGCAAAGCAGCGGGTTGGTAACGCTAATGATTGCCGCATCGCCGCTCACAATCTGGGTAGACTCCTCAAAGTTTCCGAGGACCTGGCAGATATCTACCATCCAGGCCCACTACTCAGTAAAGAATTGGGGAAGTTGACTACTATGTTGGAGTTGGTATTCCACTATTGCTCTACGCTGCTCATAGAGCCTGACCAACATGTGCAACGTAGAATTCCACTGTGTGGGCACGTCGCACAGCAGTCGGTGCTCTGGCAGCTGAAACCGATGTTGCAGGGTCCTCAGGGTGGCAGCGTCCGTGGTGGACTTGCGGAAATGTGCGCAGAGCCGGCGCACCTTTCCGAGCAGGTCTGACAAGCGTGGGTAGCTTTTCAGAAAGCGCTGAACCACCAAATTAAAGACGTGGGCCAGGCATGGCACCTGCGTGAGGCTGCCGAGCTGCAGAGCCGCCACCAGGTTACGGCCGTTGTCACACATGACCATGCCGGGTTGGAGGCTCAGCGGCCAAAGCCAGAGGTCTGTCTGCTCTGTCAGACCCTGCAACAGTTCGGGGGCCGTGTGCCTCTTGTCACCTAAACTGATTAGTTTCAGCACGGCCTGCTGACGCTTGCCCACCGCTGAGCTGCCATGCCGCGCGATACCGACTGCTGGCGACGTGCTCACACTTCTTAATTGAGAGGTAGAGGTGGTGTAGAAGGAGGAGGAGGAGGGGGAGGGTTTGGAGGAGGTGGCATAAAATGCCGCAGATACCAGCACCGAGGTAGGACCCGGTATTCTGGGTGTGGGTAGGACATGAGCGGTCCCAGGCTCTGACTCGGTCCCAGCCTCCACCAAATCCACCCAATGTGCCGTCAGGGAGATATAGTGGCCCTGCCCGGCTGTGCTTGTCCACGTGTCCGTGGTTAAGTGGACCTTCCCAGTAACCACGTTGGTAAGGGCACGATTAATGTTGCGGGAGACGTGCTGGTGTAGGGCTGGGACGGCACACCGGGAAAAATAGTGGTGACTGAGGACCGAGTAGCGCGGGACCGCCGCCGCCATCATGTTTTTGAAAGCCTCCATTTCCACAAGCCTGTACGGCAGCATCTCCAGGCTGATTAATTTGGCAATGTACACGTTTAAAGCTTGCGCATGCGGGTGCGTGGCGGCGTCTTTGCGCTTTCGCTCCAACGCTTATGTTAGCGACAGCTGAACACTGCGCTGACAGACATTGCCGGATGGACTGAAGGACAGTGGAGGTGAGGGTGTGGGTGCAGGCCAGGAGGCGCTCGTGCCTGTGTCCTGGGAGGGGGATTGCATCTGTTTAGCAGGTTGCGGCACAGGGGAAGAGGCAGTGGTGTGACCTTCGTCTCACCTTGTGGGGTGCTTTTCCGTCATATGCCTGTGCATGCTGGTGGTGGTGAGGCTGGTAGTGGTGGCTCCCCGGCTGATCTTGGTGCAACACAGGTTGCACACCACTGTTCGTCGGTCATCCACGCTCTCACTGAAAAACATCCACACCTTTGAACACCTAGCCCTCTGCATGGAGGCTTGCCGCGAGGGGGTGCTTTGGGAAACAGTTGGGGGATTCTTTGCTCTTGCCCTGCCTCTCCCCCTGGCCACCCCACTGCCTCTTCCAACCTGTTCTGCTGCTACACTTGCCCCCCCCTCTGAAGCCCTGCCCTCAGTAGGCTTAGCAAACCAGGTGGGGTCAGTCACCTCATCATCCAACTGCTCTTCCTCCGAATCCTCTGTGCACTCCTCCCTCGGACTTACTGCCCTTACTACTACCTCACTGACAGACAACTGTGTCTCATCATCATCATCCTCCTCACGCACAAAAAGCTCTTGAGACAGTTGCCGGAAGTCCCCAGCCTCATCACCTGGACTCCAGGAACTTTCCAAAGGTTGGGCATCGGTCACGACAAACTCCTCTGGTGAGAGAGGAACCATTTTTTCCCACTCATGGCAGGGACGCGAGAACAGTTCCTGGGAGTCTGCCTGCTCATCAGAATATGTCATTTTCATGGAGTGAGGAGGCTGGGAGGAAGGAGGAGCAGCAGCCAGAGGATTCAGAGCTGCAGTCCCTAGTCCTGGAGTAGTGGACTGCGTAGAAGACTGGGTGGTCGATACATTGCCGGATGCATTTTCTGCCATCCACGACAGGACCTGCTCACACTGCTCTGTTTGTAATAAAGGTCTACCACACGGACCCATAAATTGGGATATGAAGCTGGGGACCCCAGAAACTTGCCTCTCTCCTAGTCCCGCAGCCGGCTGTGATTCACCTGGACCAGGAACTGGGCCTGTGCCCACACCCTCACTTGGACGTCCGCGTCCTCGTCCGCGCCCACATCCACGTCCTCAACCCCTACTCCTCATCATGGCGGATTAAGAATAGAGCAGGGCCCAAATAAATAACCCATAATAATAAAGCACTGACAACTGTGGCTTAATTCACCACACACAGAGACTTGTAGATAGCAGAGGCTCTATGCTGTGGCTTGAAAAAAGGAACCCGCGCTGATACCTAGGGGTAATTTACTGCTCGCAGAGACTTGTAGATAATAGAGGCTGTGTGGAGTGGTAAAAGACTCTAAAGCCAGTGGATAGTGCTGGTAACTGCGGCTATCTCAACCCCAGGAACGGAAATGGTATTGTGAGACGCTCTGCACAGCGGCAGAGCTAAAATACTTTGCAGTGGCCCCGGTAATATTACAGTACTGTTTAGCGGTGAGACCGCTGTCTAATTCACTGCAGACAGAGAACGGTATAAATGAGGTAGTTCGCAGCAGGCTAGGAATAATTTGAGTGCACTTTCACGGTGAGAGCGGTATTGTACGGCACTGCAGCCAGAACAAAAGTATTACTGAAAGGCTGCAAACAGGCCTAGCTGCGTAATACAAAAATGGAAGCACTACTACTCCCAGCAGGCCCCAAGTAAAATGCACACGGTCAGATGTAGCCCGACGAAGGAGCTTTGGGGTTTTTGAAGACAGGACCTACTGTAACACTTTCCCTATATCAGCAGCAGCACTTTCCCTACACTCTGTATAATACACTGCAGTCTGAGAACGCTCTAGCTGAAATGGCCTGCACAGCCCAAGATGAAAAAAAAATTGTGCAAAACTGCTCCCAGCCAGCCACAACAGTAATGCACACGGTCAGATGTAGCCCTAAGGCCTTAGTCAGACGGGCGTTTTTAGCCGCGATTTGCGCATGCGCATGCGTCCGGCGATTTTTTTAAACCATTGCTTTGCAATGGTATCGGACACATGAGCGCTTTTTATGCGCTCGTCCGATAAATTATAGAACAAAAAATCGCAGATCGCACCTATCTGCGATCTGCGATTCCTGTTCTCTTCTCTATATGCGCTCAATGGGGCCGGCGGCAGCAGCGCCGACCCCATTGAGAACATATAGAAGACAAATCATTCTTCTCTGCCACAGCTGTAACAGCTGTGGCAGAGAAGAACGATGTTTGCCCATTGAATTCAATGGAGCGGCAATACAGCCGCTCCATTGAAAGCAATGGGCTGCCGGCGTGCGCGGGGTGAATTGTCGGGAAGGGGTTAAATATATAAACCCTTCCCTGCAATTCATCCTAAAATGTGTTAAAATAAAAAAAAATTGTATACTCACCTTTCCGCTGCAGCCGGAGTCCAGCCGTGGCCGCTGTCAGTTCTCCTGAACTGTTTCTCGGCACTATTCAGCCGGCGGGGCTTTAAAATCCCCGCCTGCTGAATGATCTGCCTCTGATTGGTCACAGCCCTGACCAATCAGAGGCTGAAAACACTCACACACCCATTCATGAATTCATGAATGGGTGAGTGACTGCTGCCTCTCAGCGCTGAGCCAATCAGGGGCAGGTCTGACTCACATCCATTCATGAATTCATGAATGGGTGTGAGTGAGGCATGCCTCTGATTGGCTCAGCGCTGAGCCAATCAGGGGGCAGGTCTGACTCACACCCCCTTCACACCCACTGCAGGACGGCCGCCCGGAGCTCCGGCTGCCGGCAGAAGGTGAGTATACAATTTTTTTTTATTTTTACACATTTTAGGATGAATTGCAGGTAAGGGCTTATATATTTAAGCCCTTACCGACAATTCATCCCACACTCGCCCGCAGCGCATTGCTTTCAATGGAGACGGCTGTATTGCCGTCTCCATTGAATGCAATGCGCTGGACAGCTCCGGACCGTTTCTAATGAAACGCGGCTAGGAGCAGATTTTCGGGCGATTTGCGGGCGACTTGCGCGCACCGGTCACGCGATTTGCGGATGCGCATCCGTCATGCGATCCGCAAATCGCGCGAAAAAACGCCCGTCTGACTAAGGCCTTAGAAAGACTGTTGGGGTTTTTGAAGACAGGTTCCTACTCTAACACTTTCCCTAACTCAGCAGCACTTTCCCTATACTCTGTATAATACACTGCAGACTGAGAAATGGCCTGCACAGCCCGAGATGAAAAAAAAAATGGTGCACTACTGCTCCCAGCTAGCCACAACAGTAATGCACATGGTCAGATGTAGCCCTAAGAAGGACTGTTGGGGTTCTTGAAGACAGGACCTATGCTAACACTTTCCCTATATCAGCAGCAGCACTTTCCCTAACCTCTACCAGTGTGTGTCTGAGGCGAGCCGCGGGCGGGGCCGCTTTAAGCACTCGGCGGTCACTTGATCTCGCCAGCCACTCACTGCTGGGGGGTGGGATAGGGGTGGCACGTTACAGGAAGAAGTGGTAATGCCTTCCCCGCATGTCTATTGGCCAGAAAATGGCGCTAAACATGCGGGGAAGGAAATGGAATTGACTTGAGTACCGCGTGGTGTTCGACTCAAGTAACGAGCACCTCGAGTACCTTAAAGGGGTTGTCCCGCGCCGAAACGTGTTTTTTTTTTTTCAATAGCCCCCCCGTTCGGCGCGAGACAAACCCGATGCATGTGTTGAAAAAAAAAAACGGATAGTACTTACCCGAATCCCCGCGCTCCGGTGACTTCTTACTTACCTTGCGAAGATAGCCACCGGGATCTTCACCCTCGGTGGACCGCAGGTCTTCTGTGCGGTCCATTGCCGATTCCAGCCTCCTGATTGGCTGGAATCGGCACACGTGACGGGGCGGAGCTACGAGGAGCAGCTCTCCAGCACGAGCAGCCCCATTCAACACGGAGAAGACCGGACTGCGCGAGCGCGTCTAATCGGGCGATTAGACGCTGAAAATTAGACGGCACCATGGAGACGGGGACGCTAGCAACGGAACAGGTAAGTGAATAACTTCTGTATGGCTCATAATTAATGCACAATGTACATTACAAAGTGCATTAATATGGCCATACAGAAGTGTATACCCCAACTTTGTTTCACGGGACAACCCCTTTAATGCTCGAACGAGCATCAAGCTAGGATGAGTACGCTCGCTCATCTCTAATTATAAAATATCTATGCAAGATGATATACTCAGAAACAAATTGTAAGACTTCAATTCAAATACAAAAACAGCAAAAATACTCTTCTCTTATAAGTTTAAAATTTATGCACACGGGGACAAAGGTACCAAGGCAATGTCTAGACTAATTAAGAAACAAAGAGAAAACACATTCAGTTGTAAAATTAAAACAGTGACTGGGAATACTCTGACCTCAACATTAGACATCGCCACTGAATTTAAAATATACTATGAGACTCCATATAACCTAATTAAAAAAGACGAGACAAACTATACTCAATCAAAAGTTTCCTTGACAACCTAATTTCCAGAATCTCTGCAATTACTTGCACTTTAAACAGAGGATAGTTCAGAATTATTAAGACTGTTCACAATTTAGGAAGTAACCCAAGAACTCGTGTCCATTCCCAATGGTAAAAGCTCAGGTCCAGATGGATTCCCTGTGAACTATTACAAAAAATTTCCAGAAATACTCCTACCACATTTTGTTAACCTTTGCAATTCATTAATGACAGGTGACACCTCCCCAAACAGGCCTTAGAAGCTTAGATAACATATTCCCAAAGGAAGGAAAAGATCATAAACAATTCAGTAACTACCATCCTATATCTCTATTAAACACAGACCTCAAGCCATGGGCGAAACTTCTCTCTCACCGCATCTCCCCCCCTCCTTCCAAACTGATAAACCCGGATCAAGTAGGAGTTATCCCTGGTAGAGAAGGTAAACACAACACATCTTGCCGGATTCATGCAATCCACTATGCCAGGGCTAAAAAACTACCTCTCATTCTTCTAGGCACTGATGCCGAAAAGGGTTAGTTGGAACTACGAGGAGGAGGTGCTACACAAATTTGGCTTTCCACCAGAAATCATCACAGCTATCCTCACATTATACTCTATCCCCACAGCAAGGATCTCAATAAACAGCACACTCTCAAAACCTTTTACAATTAGCAATGGAACACGACCCAAAAAAATCAGACACCTGACATAAAAGGCCTAAAATAGGTGATATCACACATACAACTGCAGCATTAGCAGATGACCTTCTAATAATGATAACTAACCCAAAGAGAGCTTTCCCTGAAATCCTAGATATCTTCAATAACTTTAAAATTAACTATAATAAATCTGAAGCATTAAATGTAAGTGTTCCCCCCAAATCATACACACAGTGAAACATCTCTCACCCTTCGCCTGGCCACGTCTGGGATCAAATATCTAATCATCACATTATGTGCAGACCCTCTCACCTATACAATCTTTATTTCACACCACTACTTAAGAAGGTTCAAGAGTCAAGACCAAATAAAACACTTGAACATTTCCTTCATCTCCTGGATAGGTAGGAAAAATCTAGTAGCAGCATACATAATGCCAACTATCCTCTACACGCTACAAACTGTCCCTATCCCTATCCCCAAAACATTCCTTAACAAACGACGTCAACTCTTCAGTGCATATATCTGGAACAACCGCAAACCGCAGCTTGCCTATACATACCCAACTCAAAAGAAACAACAAGGAGGCTTCTGCTTCCCAGATGCTCAAAACTTTTGCTAAGACGATAGCCGAGGCTCTGAACATTTCCAGAGAAAGAGTTGGGTCCATAACTCACCAACATCTGAACATGAGGAAGGTGTCTGCCAAGTGGGTCCTGAGATATTTGTCAGCAGATCAAAAACATACCCAAGTGCAAACCTCTCAAGGAATTCTGCATTGTTTTTGGCCCTATGCTGATGCTTTCCTGTCTGGACTGGTAACGATGGATGAGATCTGGATTTTTATGTATGATCTTGAGTCTAAAAAGAAGTCAAAACAATGGAGACACAGTGGTAACATAGTATGTTAGGCAGACAAAAGACATATGTCCATTCAGTTCAGCCTTTTATCCCCTTCCCCAATATTGATCCAAGGAAAGGAAAAAAAAAACAGTGAAACAATTTTCCTCATTTAAGGAAAAAAAATTCCTGTCTCCAAGTCTGGTACTCAGAATAATCCCTGGATCAACAACCCTTCTGAAGCAATTAGTGACTATAACATGTAATATTGTTATGCTCAAGAAAGATGCTTGGGCCCCTCTTAAACTTATTTATCGAATTCGCCCAAAGAAGTTCAGAGTGAAGAAGTCATCATTCAAGGTGATGGTGTCTGTCGTCTAGGATAAAGATGGGATGCTTTTGTGGACTACCTTCCAAAGGGGTCTATTAATCCTATTGTATGTTATTTAACATGTCTGGAAAAAATGAAGGAGGCATTAAAGTCAAAAAGGCATAGAAAGTTGACCCAAGGTTTTGTGCTCTTACACAACATTGTCTAGTTCCACACAGCGGTCATTACTCAGAGCAAACTGGCTGAGCTGGGCTTCAAGGTGATGGATCATCTTCCTTATTCACCTTGTCTGACACCTCAGAAACACCTAAATGGAACCAAATTTGCTTCCATTTCTGATGTAATTGTAGTGTTTGACCACTGGTTTCCAACCAACAAAAAGGAATTCTATCTGGATGGATTTAAGAAGATACAACACTGAAGTCAGAAATGCATTGATATCTGAGGGAACTATGGAAGATAATTGTGAAATTTCATTGTTCTATGTCAAGTTTTGCGCTGAAAGCCAAGGACTTATCGTCACCCGCTCATATACCATAGTGACTGTTGCAGGCAAATTGCAATATCGTATCACAACTGTTTCCAAAGTTGGATTCAGCTGTAAAAAAGGGTTGCCTTGATAAGATAACCTCTTTAAGGTGGACCGCCACTTCTAGAAAAATGTTTCTAAAATGTATAGCACTGTCAATTACTGTAGGTCTTGTTAGAATTAGGGCTGACAGATTTGAATCAGCAAGAACACCGATGCAAATTCTATTTATAAAAGTTCAAGTTTTGTGGTTTTGAGTCTTCAACTATTTTGCAATGACCCAAAAAAATGAGAAAGTCAATGCTTAGTCAGACCAGATGTGTATCCATAAAAGAAATTACAGATACAACATATAATTTATTTTGCAACATGTTTTTGAAACTTTAGGGTTCAATGAGCGGGTTCTGCAAATCTAGATAGACCCACTTAGACAAATAAGCAGATGACTAATACAGATAAAGCAAGCGTCAATAGCGGCTGGATCAATTACGTACTTGAATGGGTTTTGCCAAGAAGACAACTCATGTTCATATACTTTATTAGAGCATTTGAATGTCACAGAGCATGATTTCCCACTTACGCCCACTCTATGATGAAGAATGGAGACCTGCTCTCACAGAGTGGCTCCCATTCTGGCAAACTTTGAGTTGTCACTGTATTATAGGGTGGCCATTCATCAGCTGCAGGTATAGATTCTGCCAGTTTTTGATGTAAATTATAGTAACTCTAATGAGCCACATGTGGCCATGCACCGTTGGGATAGACCATGCTGACTTTTTGAAAAAACTTAAAAACTTTCAAAAATGTTGACATTTCATAATACATATTCCCCATTATACCCTGATGACAATCACTCTAGAGAGACCTTTTTATATGATATTAGTTAGCACAGAATAGTGCACTACCATACATGCAACAAAATGAGGATTTACCTTTTTTACTGCACTAGAACAGCAGAGAGACTACCGCTACACTCTGCTGGCACTATTGTTCATGTGAATACTTTTTTGACTATGGTGGTATTGTTAACCCTTTGGAATCCAATTTTGGATTCAGGGTTTCCTAGGGGCTCTCTCTTTTTTTGCCATTATATAATGGCGCCATCTGCTGGCTAGAGCCAGTACTGTGATATGTGACATGCCGGAGAGGCCTCCGACAACAGAACGGCCAGTAATCTACAGTAACAATACCCTGCCGGATGTCTTCCGACTTCGGAACTGTATAGGCTTCAATCAGAATGTCTTTAGACGTCAGACAATGGATTGGAAAAGGTTAATGGGATGTTTTGATGTTGATGTTAACATCTGAACTCTAGTTTTCATTATAAAGGCATGTTCTTTGTGTAGCATTTATTATAAATGTAAGCATTATTTATGTGTACTGTATGATGCCACTAGTTACTGTACAGTATAACAGCATAATATACACACACTGTATGGTGACATTCTAGTACGTATGTAACAGTACCTATTGGCAATGTGGTACCAGTACAGCAGTCCATCAGACCTAGCTGGGGATGACTTGCCATGTGGTGAGCACCACTGAGGACCAATGGGAGGGTAGGCCATTGTCTAGGACAGTTATATGGACTGTATGAGTCATGTTTCCACAGGACTTAGGTCCCAGAGTAACAACAGGTGGATAATCACGACTTTGGTGAATTTGAGTTGAGTTACCTACAGGATTCTTTCCTGGTAACTTTCGTTGCCCATCTGCCCCATGCTCTACTACATGGCCTGATATTTTTGATGAAACAACTGATTGCATGGATAGAGGGTTATCATGTGGGATGCCAGGAATGATTGCCTCTGGCAACACATGGTTGCGTATCAAACTTTACTTAGAACTGAACAGTCTCTGTCCCATACTGTTTGTAATGAATGTCCCTATTTGGTGGCAGCAAGGTAATCACTGAAATGGATCTTTATCCCTCTCACTAGTCACACAGAAATAACTTACCACTCTCTCCTTCCTCACTATGTTGGCTTTCTTTGCTCTTTGTTCTCCGTTATCTCATAGGCACCAATCAATACTCACAAATTGGGGCTATTTCTTAAATCATAATAAAATAAGCACACATAAAAACTTTCATTGCATCTTACAACGTATGCATCAAGTAGCATGTGCATGCAAGCCATAACCTTATCCATGAACCCCCTCTGTCCTGCATACACCCCTGCCTGAGAGAATTACACTACAATCCCAGATAATAGTCTATAATGAGTGATGAAACCGGATCGATTTTTTTAATGTATGAAACTGGAGATGTCGCAATTGAAAGATTTACTCTGACAGCTTTTTTTTAATTCTACAAATTACACAATTGTCAGTGCAATGTTATACGGTTCATATCTCCAAATGAAGATTTTATAGACTAAGAAATCCCACCAAAGCAATAAACAATATGTAATAGCTTATTTCCCCAATGTTGTAAATAATAGCAGAACGCATTAAACGTGCTATAAAACAGACCCTCTGCGACCCAGCTGCTTGATATTGGGCGCATTTCGCAAATTTCTATAATTGTATTGGACTGCTTTTGGCTTGTATAAAAGACTGCAACTTTTCTTTAAAGGAAAAGTAGAGCCGTCATTCTGCTAAACGCTCTTCTTGCATCCAATTGTTGAGAGTCCCGCTAAGCAGAATCTGCCGAGCCAACTGAAGAACTTACAAATATTCTATGCACATTCCAAAAGCAGAATATGAAGGGCGCACTCATATATTTTTACGATGTGCTTTAAATGGACAGTATTTTAGTTTCTTAATCGTTATCACAGAGCTGTAAGTGTCAGGCTGATACTTAAAACAATCTATTGATCATCACAGATTTGATGAGTCATGTTCCTTTCTTAAGTATTAAGCTACTGTTTAGTTCTGAGGTTCCCTACATGAACATTTGCTGCAGGTTTACTGTATGCATCACTTCTATGCTCATTCTTCAATATGGTTTTTTTAAACACAGAAAAAGAATAGAATAAGGGTACCTGTCCACGGGCATGATTTCGCCGGCGGTAAACCGTCGGCGAATCGCGGCCTCTAAAGCTTTCCATAGCACTGCTGTCCACTAGCGGAGAATCAATGCGATTCTCTGCTCGCAGGCGGCAATTTGCAGCATGCTGTGAATTGCCCCGATTCTCCGTGGTCAGCCTATCTATCAGATAGGGCTGACCGGCGGAGACTCGGCGGTGGCTTCTGCTCCTGGGCGGCCGCTGGATACCACGACGCCCGTGGACAGGGGGCCTAAATCCTCTTTCAACTGTCGTTTGGTCATTTCTTATTCTGGTGACACCAAATAAGGTTTTCATTACAACTAACATGACAATTATTATACTGTTTTTACAAATATACACAGAAAATCTCCATATCTTGGCTCTGACCCATAGTGGTCGTCAAGGCATCGAGGCTGTCAAAAAGATTACTGTTGGTCTCTATGTATGGCCAGGCCCACGCGCATGCCTCATCAGTGAGGAGGTTGATGATGAAATCCACCTTCTTTCTGTCACTGGTAAACAAGGTGGACTGTATCTAGAAATAAATATGGCATTGATTGAGGAAGCCTGACAATGATTCCCACTGAATTTTGCGGGCAGTGGCATGCGGACATAAGAGTCGGAATATTGCAAATCCAGAAGTTGCTCCTATAAGCTGATTATCTCTTTCTGTTGATCCAGCAACAGTGTCTATAGTCCAAAAAGCTTTTCCTGATAGGAGGCACAAAACTATTGGAGCTGTGTAACTTGTTTTTTCAGGGTGGTTACTACGAACTCCATTATGGGTGAGATTATTTTGTAGCAGTTCAGGCACTAAGGCCTCATGTCCACGGGCAAAAGAAGAATTAAAATCCGCAGCGAATTTTAACTCTTCTCCCGCACGCGGATCCGCACCCCATAGGGATGCATTGACCACCCGCGGGTAGATAAATACCCGCGGATGGTCAATAAAAGGGATTTTAAAAAAAATGGAGCATGAAAAAATCTGGACCATGCTCCATTTCCGTGCGGGGCTCCCGCGGGGACGGCTCCCGCAGGCTTCTTATTGAAGCCTATGGAAGCCGTCCGGATCCGCGGGAGACCTAAAATAGGAATTTAAAAGAATTAACTCACCCGCAGCGGACCGGGAAGGTCTTCTCTTCCTCACGGCCGGATCTTTCTTGCTTCGGCTCGGCGGATGTGCCTGGCGCATGCGCGTGGCACATCGGAAACGTGCCGGCGACGTGCCGCCGGCGTGACGAGTTCATCCGCCGGCCAAGCAAGAAGATCCGGCCGTGAGGAAGAGAAGACCTTCCCGGTCCACTGCGGGTGAGTTAATTCTTTTAAATTCCTATTTTAAGCGCTCATGTCCGCAGGGCAGGAGGGACCCGCTGCAGATTCTACATGTAGAATCCGTAGCGGGCCTGATTTTCCCTGTGGACATGAGGCCTAAGGTGGAGCCTCAGGTTTAGCCACTGCAGGTCTGGAGAGTAGTCTGATGGAAAGCCAGGAGTCAGCAACAGGAAGTCTCGGTATGCAGTACAGTGGATGAAGCGGGTAACATAGTCAGGAGGGAAAGCCTGGAGTCAGCAACAGGAAGTCTCGGTATGCACTATAAGGGAAGAGGTGAGTAACATTGTCAGGAGGGAAGCCAGAAATCGGTAACGGGTAACCATGGTCTGCAGAAGAGGAGCAGGTTTGGGAGATGATGCTTGATCAAGTCAATAGAGCACAATAATCTCGCAGGGAGCTGATGGGAGGGCCAGGCTTTTATAGGAAATCCTAATTGGAAGCAGGGCATGGCCAGGACAGGTAGGCAGGAACTGAGCTAAGAGGAATTTATTCAAAGGCCTGGATTGCTCAACAGGGAGAGCTGTTCTGGGAACAGGAGGTCCTGGGTTCGAGTCCTGACAGCTGTCAATTTAGTCAACTGAACGGCAGGGATCCTGAGGTGCAATTTATATGCATTTCATATCCGCAGCATGTCAATATATCCTGTGGAATTTCTGGTGAATTGTGTTAAAATTTGAATTTTAGGCTGGGTGCACACTTCACATATGTGGAAGTTGTGCCTAAGACACTTTAGTGCAATTCCCATCGGACAGCATATGGAATCTGTCTGTCTGCTGTCTGATTTGCATGGACATAGCACATAGACATGGATTAGCATTTCCTATTTCTCATCCAAACTCATGTGTTATGGCACGGAGTTTGAATGGCCCGAATTTTTTTTTTCAAAAAAAAATTCATGCACAACTGCACTCCGTAGCGGCGAGCATAGTTGCGCATACGCCTGTGTGTTTTTGCCCTTAATAACGCATGGCTGGTTGTGTGCTTGCATCTGCAGATGTGGGAAGTATCAAGTGCACTGAGATAAGACAGATGTCCTGCAGCGCACAGGTTCCAAGTAAAAATGGAGATTTAATTAATTAGAAAAGTCAAAATGCATACGCGGATAATTGACTACTTTTGCACATTGACTGCTCTTAATAATAACATGCTTAGGAGCAGTCAATATTTTAAACGCTTCAGCTATTCTTTTATATGTTTTTATGAGTCTAATTAATTAACGCTCCATTTTTACTTGGAACCTGTGCGGTGCCGGACATCTGTCTTATCTCCGATTGGGAAACATTCTCATTACATATTTAATAACAATTTTGCTCAGGCATTCAGAAGTAGCAGACATGAATAATGAATTTATTGTAACTGCTCAGGACCACACAATGTAAATTTATACTTGCCAATGCTTATAACTACACTTTGCTGTTGCAGTTTAGGGCAGGGCATAACTATAAAGGGTGCAGGGGATGCGGTTGCACCCGGGCCTCTCTTCTCCATATAGAGAGCCCAGTACTATGAATAAAGCATTATAGTTGGCGGCCCTATTACAGATTTTGCATTGGGGCCCAGAAGCTTCAAGTTATGTCTCTGTGCAGCATGGTTTAGGTATGGGTACGGGTACAGATACAGGGGGGGGGGGGGAGTTCACGTTTTGCATCAGGGCCCCTGAGTCTTTAGTTACGCCCCTGATTTAGGGCTTAGGGCTTAGTCACACGGGCGCATCGGCGCTCGTGTGACTGAGCCCTTACTGCAGGAAGAAGACGGCCGTACTTCAGGATGGACGACTCCCCGCAGTGCCGAAAAAAGAACACATGACCGGCAATGAAGCCGGTCACATGTTCTTTCTTCCGACGCTGCAGAAAGACGTCCGTCCTGAAGTGCAGCCGTCTTCTTCCTGCAGTAACATGGGCGCCCGTGTGACTAAGCCCTTATATGGATGATTGGGATATGCCATGAGTTTGCTAATGGGAAATTAATTTCAATGGGTTCATTCTCACTTTTTATTTTGTGTGCCCCTAAAAAAAAGTGCAAAAAAATAGGACCTGCTCTATCTTGTGTGTGTTTGTGCAATAAAGAGCTAAACACAGTGCATACCTGTGATCACAGGCACCTAATTAGGCAAATTAGCCATTTAAATCAGGGTGAGTGACCGATGCCTGCACATATAGGCTCTGTATTTGTGCAGGCAGGAGCATTAAAAAAAATCCACTCGTATTACGTAACTCACTCATCTGTCAAAGCCCTAACAGTGCAGGTTTAACCCAACTCCCTGTTTGTTTCCTGATTTCTCACTGTATGCACAGCACTCAATGACCACTGTGTATAGAACGGAGAAGTGGAAGTACATCAACCCCTACCGGACAGGTCTGCTCACGTAACCACCGGGTGGCCGGTGCAAACACACAGCTACTGCACCTAACTGAACCCAGCACAGTGCTAACAGCAACAATGGTCAGATTCTCCTTGTACAGCCCTACTGAAAAGAATGTGCAAAAAAAAAGGAAATTAATATATATTTTTTGAGCCTTTGAAGGCAATAGACTATGCAAATTCTAAAGGCTAAAGTAAAAGAAAAAGAATAAAAAGCGACATGAACACTGCCACCCACCAACTGTTACTGTTACCATGGTGTTTGCCTGCTCCGCCTGCTCTCAATTAACATAAATTGGACAGGTATAGTAAAACATCAAAATAACACATAGGTAATTAGGACATATATATATATATATATATATATATATATCACTTAAGAAATGCTCTGACATATTGGAAGCATTAACAAAGTTTTAAGCACTAAAGTATTGTGCACATCACATAGCAAACTGGTCCAGAGGGACCATCCTACCCAGACCAGATCCATATTACTTTGGGAAATCCTCACATTTCACTGTTAATGAACCAACGTCTAATTGTGAGTTAATCCAATAGATTTACTTTGTAAAAACACTAAAGAAATCAATAGGGAAGGATTAAACAGTCAATATGAGAAAGGAAAAAATCCGGGGAAGTGCTTATACTTAGGTGAACAGTAAATCACTTTATTTAGAATTGCTTAAATGCCTGCTGCTTTATTTTCCAACAATTCAGTAAGAAAATGAAATACTTCCTTAAACTCCAAAACAGTTTGAGCTACACAACCACAGACATTCAATTATGATAAAGGAGCTGATCTATCCAGCCCATAAAGATTCGGATTTGCCCACCAGAGGAAGTCCAGTCTTTGACCCAACAATGAAACCTGGAGGTCCAGCGGAATATATCCCCATGACTTTGGAGCTTATCTTGAAACCAAACATGTGTCTTTAGTTGTGATGAGCAAACTTTTGAAAAGTGCGGTTGGGCCGGTTTACCAAACTGTTGCAAATTTTTAGTTCGTTCTGTATTAGAACCAAACCAGAAGTTCACTAAGACCCCCAAAACTGGAGTATAACACTGTGTAAGGGCCTAAACAGATGGGCATGTTTTTGTCCCATTATGTAACTGTGAATAACAGGATGCACTAAAACCATTGATTTCAATGGTTTTGTTTTCAACTATCAGGATTCTCTTGTGTTAATACTGTACTACATGCAAGAAAAGATAGGACTTGCCCTAACTCTCTCACATGTAGTTTTTCTTCGTGCAAGAAAGGTAGGGTAGGACCTATCTTCCCTTTTTTTTTCAAACTCGTGTGAAATAGCACGGAGTTTGAATAGTAAAAAAGAAAAATAACACTTGTTCATACACTAATATGCACCGTACCAGTGAGCATATTAGCGCATGCGCCTATGTTTCTTGCCCTAAGAGCCATACGAGTCCTGTAGTTTTTATAAGTGTAAGTGTCCAAAGATTGTCATTGTTCATATTAGTCCTTGAGCCCAATAGGGATACAATATTATTTGCCTATCTCAGACATAAACACTAAGGGCAAAAACATATGCTTCCCACAATGGAGCGTATTAGCGCTTGAACTGTTTTTGTTTATTCCTATTTAACCCTTTCCAATCCACTGTCTGACCTCTGAAGACATTATGATTTAAGGCTGTACAGCTCCGATGTTGGAAGACATCCATTGGGGTTCTCTTTCTGCTGTCGGAGCCTATTCAACGTGTCACCTCATGCAGTACTGGCTTTAGCCAGCAGATAGGACCGTTGCATAAAGGCAGAAAAAGAGTAAGCCTCCTGGGAAAACCAGGATACAAATTGGATTTGAAAGGGTTAAACTTTGTGCTTCTGCACGTGCGTTTGAATAAAAAGCAGGAAAATAAATTCTGCCACATCTTTCTTTCATGCGCGAGAATGCCGATAGTGAGGACGAAACCATTGAAATCAATAGTTTACTTTCTGCCCGTTATGCGGCCGTGATTTTCTCGGACGTATAATGGGACTAAAACACGCCATCTATTTAAGCCCTAAGGCTCTTTTCATAGGAAGTCCAGTAACCTATCAGTGGGAGGATACCGGAGTCCTTAGGAAAACAACAAGCACACAGGGAGAACATACAAACTCTACTTATCTGAAGAACTAACATGGGTCATATGGTATTTATTTGAGACCTTCTAGCTTAGGAAAACATCATCATAATGTCTCTGCACAGAGGATCTGTGAAAATACTGGACAGTCTCCACAAAACCGGCTGCACAGACTGACTTATGTACATCTAGGGAACTGAGTCTTGCATTTGGTTCCAATGGTCTTTTGTTATGCTCCTGTTGATAATTTTAAGTCATAGTTTAACCTCTTTATCATTTCATAACCTTCCTGATTTGCCAGCGAAGTCTTCATTTATTTACGTTTTCTTTTCCTTCTTTATTTGCAAAATTAAAAAAAGGAAGGTTATGTAACATAGTTACATCACGTGCAGAAAACATAAAATCCTGGCAGCTTCTTTGCTGTTAGTTCCAGTCCATATGAGTTGTATAAATCTTTCTGTTAACTTTGGATCATAATCTTGGATGTGAGTGTTTGGAAGGTGCTTTGTACTCAAGAACAGATTTTAAAAAGTTTACATTTTAAGTCACAATGCAAGAATTAAACATAATAACATATTTCTTTAGCATTCTTAAAGGAGCGTTGCCATCTGGATAATCTCCTCAAGTGATCACCATGGGTTCTTTAACGGAAACCACCATTGATAAAATATATTCACACACTGTATATGCAGAGTATGTTCTGCTTTGGATTTTTGTATGAAAAATAGGAAATTTCAAATAAATCGGAAAAAAATATTGCACATAGTGTACGGTAATGTGCTTTGTTGCACGCTTGCAGCTGTGGGTAATTGGAAAAACCTAGGAAAGGAGGGGGTGTAGTGGCCATGAGGACCCACGGAGGAGCAGGTCAGATCCATACAGAATGACTAGTGCATCCCCACATGAACCACCTAGCTGTGGTAAGCTGTGGTGATGGGATTCCTCACAGAAACCTACAGTGGTACAGTTGGATAGGCAAAAGCTGACATTCGCTTTGGATTCAACCCGACATTAGTGGACCTGCTGGAGTCAGGGCCATGTCCTAGAATTGCTTGAATACTGTACCTGTTCTTGGATTTATTCTGCAACTGTCTGTTACGGTGGTTCTGGTATCTCTTCCTTTCTAGTAATCTGGTACAGGTCTTATATTTGTTTCTCCATCTACTGGTTCTGGTGGGAGTGGTATTAGGTGAGACTTGCTTGGTCTCACCTGTAGGTAATTTAGGAGGACTATTTAACCTGGCCTTGCACTAAGCTTAGTGCTGTTTAATTTCAGTCTCCCTCTGACTGGTGGAAGTCAGAGCTTGGTGCTGGGTCTTCTGTTTACCTGATTCTTCTCAAAGCTAAGTACTGCAGTTATTATCTTTTACATCTTGTTTTCTGTGATTTTCTTCTATCACACATAGGGTTTACTAGTGGCCTAGGTACATGGTCAGGTTCACCCTTATCAGGTGAGTTATCTGCGTATAGGCAGGTCCTTTCCCTGGTTAAAGGGTCTTTAGGAACAGTGTTTTCCATGTGTCGGTTTTCTTTATTGTTTACTACTGTTTTGTGTGCAGTTGAGGTCTGTTTGTTCACAGCCTATGAGTATTTCAAGGTTACGGATCCAGCCTGTCCGGTTTGGATGTGACACTGTCAAGCGTCTGGTGCTTTTAAGAGTGTTTGGCAGCTACCAAGTGTACTGTGACTTTCATAGTGTTCTACAGCCACTAAGTATTTTGTGCCACTGTTGTGAAGAAAATAAATTTGTTCAGCTTGCTCAAGCTGCATAGTCTGTGATCCACATGAAAGGAAAACTCCACCTTATAAATGTAAATCTCATCTGTTCACAACTTTCAGTCATATATGTGACCAGATAATGAGCCTAGTGGCATAGACAAGTCCTGCTACAGCACATAGGGACACATTTATGATAAATGGTTGATACTCAGCTTGTGGCTAATCTCCACTAATTATATGATAGAAACCATTTTTTAGAATTGCCACATCTTGCCTATTGTTTGGATCTTGTTCATTTGTGAAGATGTTTGTTGTTTCCTATTTTGGATTTGACTCAAAGTATTTCTTCACTTTGTCTTTGGGATTGCTCCATGCCCTGATCTGTATCTGTTTTCTCATGCTTCATGATCTCTGTTAACCCTGACCTCAACTTTGTAACACCATGCTTCCATTTATTGATCCTGGTACCACGCTTTGGAAATACCATCCAGGGATATGACTTGGGGCTACTCAGCACAAAATCCATACCTCTCGCGAGGGGTGTTTCAAAGTGACGATTGCAAAATCATTAATACTCCTCCCCTCCAGTTTTAGCCCTTGCTAAATCCAATAGTAAGATAGTTGATCCATGCCCAGCTTAATGCATTAAAAACAATATAATATTAAAGTGAAGAGAGAAATTCACAGGTACACAAACTGCAAATAAAACATTTATTGATGGTGACACTATAATGTTATGACTTCACTGAACTGCACTGTCGGTAAGCAGAGCTGACATGAAATAGACAATGCACTTAAAGCCTAATCACAACAAAGGATTAACATTGTGACAAAGATCAATACGTCAAAGTAATCTAATACAAGGGTACTCAACTGACAGACTGCAGTCCAACTATGGTCCTGTCATTATGCATGCATCTTCCATCAAGAGTAAAACTACTCCTGGGCCGTGGCCCAAATCACAAATACCAGAATTGAGATGTGGGTAGATTATCTTGCTACCATCCTTGCTGCCAATTCTGTAAAGCCCCATTTAGATAGGACGAATGTCAGGCAAATGATGCCCGACACTGATCACTGAAAATGCTAGCTCCCATGCTCCCCCGCCCCTCTTTATTGACTTTACATAGCAGCCATTCAATACTGAACGACCGCTATTTACACAGATCGATTAACGATCAGCTCATTATCCATCGTTTATGCAGCATATACGATGAACGATGAGCTGTTCGCTAATCGTTCAGTGTAAATAGCGGCCGTTCAGTATTGATCGGCTGCTATGTAAAGTCAATAAAGAGGGGCAGGGGAGCGTGAGGAGAGAAATCTCCTGCAGCCTCGCCGCCCCCGTGCTGGCGGCTCTGTGAGCGAGGCAGCAATAGTAGCTCCCGTGTGACAGCATGGGAGAGAGGACACACAGGGACAAGTGTCGGGCAACCTTTTCCCCGACATTTATTCCGTCTAAATGGATCCTTACTTTCTCATTAATTGAGCTCTCTGGTTGAGTTTGATAAGCTGTGAGGAGTCAACATATTTTCCATCACTTGAGCTAGGAGAGGCTGGAGGTAAGCAACTCAGATGCAAGGAGTGAATTAAATGTTGTGGTTCCAACATCTCCTGTCACACTTGGTGGAACTTTAAAGCACTTGGATTACATTTTCAATGTGATAGGTCTCTTTTAGTTTAAGGGTCTAATAAGTATCATCTACTATAATAGATCCTGTAAATATTTCTACAAAGTCTGCAAAACGTTAACAAGATCTTTACTGTTGGTGTTCAAGTCAGACCTCCACCGGACCACAGATGCAGAGAAGTGGACCTTTATTAGAATAAGTTAAGTACCCCTGATCTTCTGTGTTTTTTTTTCTTGCATGCAGGAACCTTGTGTTCTGAAATAAAAAAAAACGGACAAAGGTCAATCAGGCTAAAATCCAAGTCAATTGTTCAAAAACAAATCGTAATTCCTAGATTGAGGCATGTTCAGCCATTACTCATACGGCCTTGAGCGACCTCTGATTACCCTTTGGAATGAAAACAGTACACTATATCCTGTCTCACTGACTTTGTATGTTCTGCATTGATGAATACCAAACAGTGAGAAGCTTTGTTTTTCCAATGGCCACATCAACATCGTTGTAGTAGTGACACTGAGGAGCAGTGTTTTAGTTTACATTTATTTTCTATATTTAAAAAGTTACACAAGTTCTTATAGCCTTCAGACAATTTTTTATTACATTTTTCATCTAAATACAAAGCAGTAAGCAAGGATGAAGATTCGAACACAGCAACAAAGAAGCCCATTCTTAATGGTCCTCCAAGCGATGCATGCTTCCACTCATCTAAAGTGTTTTTCTGGTCATTTGTAAGTAAAAGTTAATGGGGTTGTCTGAGGTTGTTACACTGCAGGTAAATGGGTCCCCCATGGGGAAAAATAACAAAGCAGCTGACATGACCATTTCTATTTCTTTGGAATAAGGCCTTCAGCACCTGTGTATATTAATTTGCTAATAATTAGCTTTGCTACATGCATGTCACACTCACAGCTGTGGTACATGGGCATATGACAGACACACACAGCTGTGCTACATGCCATGCGCCTGACAGACACAGCTCTGCTACATGACATGCGCATGGTACAAACACAGCTCTGCTACATGACATGCATGTGACAAACAAAGCTGTGCTACATGACATACATCCACGCTGACTAGAGATGAGCGAGCATACTCGCTAAGGACAATTGCTCGATCGAGTATCTCCCCGCTCGGAAGAAATGGTTCGGCTGCCGGCGCGGGTGACAGTTGAGTTGCGGCAGTCAGCAGGGGGGAGCAGAGGGGAGAGAGGGAGAGAGAGATCTCCCCTCTGTTCCTCCCCGCTGCCCCCCGCCCACCGCCGACAGCCGAATCTTTGCTCCTGAGCGGGCAGGTACTCGCTAAGGGCAATGCTCGATCGAGCAATTGCCCTTAGCGAGTATGCTCGCTCATCTCTAATGCTGACTATACACATTACATGCACAGCACATTAGACAAACAGCCACTTGCAGCTCTACTACCTTTATGCTGACTGCACACATGATGCACAGCTCCTGGAATATAGTAATGAGCCCCTGGTTATGTGATCCCTGACTGCACCCACACAGGTGATCACATGATGGTGACATCATCACAGGTCCTGTACTTTCCATTGACTTAACCAGTATACAGTACTACCAAACTCCAGAATAGCTTCTCCCACAGCAGTGACGTCACCACAGGTCCTTCAGCCCGCCGGATCTCTGTGCTGATGGTAGGTCAGTTTCTCCTGTCAGGACCGCTGAATTGTGTCTGACATAATAATGGCTTAGTTGTATTCTCAGTGTGTTAGGACCTGCCATAACAGTGCCAGGGGTGGAGATAGGACAGGGCCAGGCGGCAGGGCTATGTCACCAGGGGAGGGGCTATGATGTCACCAGGGGCAGGGCTATGGCATCACCAGGGGCGTGAATATGACGTTGCCAGGGAGCTGAGCTATGAGACTCACTCACAAACATACTTACATACATACAAACAGACAAATAGTTGTTAGTAGTTTGATGGAGAGCACACAGACCCATTACAGCCTGTGGGGCTATGCACATGCGTGTCAATGTGCGGACCATCTTTGTATTGGACAGCACATGGACAGGTGTTCGTATGGTTTTCCTTCCGAGCCATTCAGGCGTAACTCGTATACATGGGAAATCTGCGCCCGGATTTAACAATGAAGATTTTTATTTAATGGCAACAAGCAGAGATCTAGAAAACTGAGAGAAAATGATATAGAAAGCAAGTTGGAAAATTATCTAACTTTTGATTATACAAAAAATTCTCTGAAACTGTAATATCTCCTAAATAATGGTTATTTTAAAATCTGTAGCCCATCATCCCCTACAATTGCTTCAGAATCACATTTATTCAGTTTTTAATTATGGCATTATTAGAAAGTGAGGTAATGTGAACTAAAAAATGTTCCGTAGTGAGAGTTGCTGGAAGACTAATTTAAATAATTTGCAACATAAGCTGACCTTGGCAAACATTCCACGTCATATGTAGAAACACATTTTGTGCATTCTTACTACAGGGGTAGATGTGTAGTAAGATTATCAGCTCACCAGACAGGCAGATTCTACATTTGCAATTTTTTCTTGTGTAGAGATAAAAGAAAGAAATGAAGAACACAAGGGAACGCTCGGCAAAGTCAATGTGAGCAGGGAAGGACACAGTATATATCATCATGATTATTTGATCTGGATTCCAACAGTACATAGGGATATAAATCATGATACTAAACAAAAAAAAGCAATAGCAAATTGCCTTTGGGATTATTTATCTATCTCTCGGGCTTCCTCAGATGAAAGTAAATGCTGCAAAATGGTCTGAAACAATAACCATTGATGTCAATGGTTTCGTTTTCACTAGCAGAATTCTTGCGCGTTAGTACTACGTGTGAGAAAAAATAGCACTTACCCTATGTTTCTCGCAGATAGTTTTCTACATGCAAGAAAGATAGGTCAGGACTAGAGATGAGCGAGCATACTCGCTAAGGGCAATTACTCAAGCGAGTATTGTCCTTAGCGAGTACCTGCCCGCTCGGAAGAAAAGATTCGGGTGCCGGCGGGGGCAGTGAGCGGCTGGGGAGAGCGAGGGATGGAACAGAGGGGAGATCTCTATCTCTCCCCCCCCGCTCCCTCCTGCTCACTTCCACAACTCACCGCTCACCCCTGCCGGCACTCAAATCTTTTCCTCTGAGCGGGCAGGTACTCGCTAAGGACAATACTCGTTTGATTAATTGCCCTAAGCGAGTATGCTCGCTCATCTCTAGTCAGGACCTATCTTCCTGATTTTTCTTTTAAACTCACGTACAATAGTGTGAAAAAAAAGTTAACACTGGTTCATGTGCTAATACACTCTGTAGTGGCGAGCGTATTAGCACATGCACCCATCTGTTCAAGCCCTTAAAGTCCTCTCATCAATACAGAGTAGGGTACTGATTGGCTGCATGAGATGCTTTGCTGCAGCTCTGAGAGGGGGTACTGGTTCCTATTGAAGAGTTACAAAAATTGTATGGAGACTTAAAGGGGTTGTCCCGCGGCAGCAAGTGGGGTTATACACTTCTGTATGGCCATATTAATGCACTTTGTAATATACATTGTGCATTAAAGGGGTTGTCCCGCGGCAGCAAGTGGGTCTATACACTTCTGTATGGCCATAATAATGCACTTTGTAATATACATTGTGCATTAATTATGAGCCATACAGAAGTTATAAAAAGTTTTTTACTTACCTGCTCCGTTGCTAGCGTCCTCGTTCCCATGGAGCCGACTAATTTTCGCCCTCCGATGGCCAAATTAGCCGCGCTTGCGCAGTCCGGGTCTTCTGCAGTATTCTATGGAGCCGCTCGTGCAGAATGCAGGCTCCGTGTAGCTCCGCCCCGTCACGTGCCGATTCCAGCCAATCAGGAGGCTGGAATCGGCAATGGACCGCACAGAAGAGCTGCGGTCCACGGAGACAGAGGATCCCGGCGGCCATCTTCAGCGGTAAGTATTGAAGTCACCGGAGCGCGGGGATTAAGGTAAGCGCTCCGGTAAGCTTTGTTTACGTCCCTGCATCGGGGTTGTCTCGCGCCGAACGGGGGGGGGGGTTGAAAAAAAAAAAAACCCGTTTCGGCGCGGGACAACCCCTTTAATTATGAGCCATACAGAAGTTATAAGAAGTTTTTCACTTACCTGCTCCGTTGCTAGCGTCCTCGTTCCCATGGAGCCGACTAATTTTCGGCGGCCAAATTAGCCGCGCTTGCGCAGTCCGGGTCCTCTTCTTTTCTGAATGGGGCCGCTCGTGCAGGATGCCGGCTCCGTGTAGCTCCGCCCCGTCACGTGCCGATTCCAGCCAATCAGGAGGCTGGAATCGGCAATGGACCGCACAGAAGCCCTGCGGTCCACCGAGGGTGAAGATCCCGGCGGCCATCTTCCGCAGATAAGTAAGAAGTCACCGGAGCGCGGGGATTCAGGTAAGCGCTCTCCGGTGTTCTTTTTTAACCCCTGCATCGGGGTTGTCTCGCGCCGAACGGGGGGGGGGGGGGGGGGGTTGAAAAAAAAAAACCCCGTTTCGGCGCGGGACAACCCCTTTAAGCTCCAATTACATGGGACGATTATCGCTCAAAATTTGCTCAAACTATGTCTTTTGAGAGATAATTGTTGCGTGTAAATGCTACCATTGTTTGCTTTTCGGACGAACAATGATTTTATGTTGAGTTTAAAATCCATCATTTGGCCGGCCAGCTGATAGCAGGGGCCGCACACTATGATTCTCCATGGGAGTGCTGATAACATTGTTTTCAGCTGCTGTCCTGCAGAAGAACAATGGAGCTATATGCAGATAACAGACCATCTGCTGTTATCTGCATACAGCGAAGAGAGACTCATTTACATGCAAATAAAGCTAATATGATGCTAATAGGCATTAGTGCCCATTAGCAGCTTATGCTAAATAATCACTAAAACTGTAAGTTTCCCTATTTTTTAAGCAAATTTTGAGCGATCATCTTTGCGTGTAAATGGGGATTTACTTCAGAGAATTAAAACTAGTACCTCATACAGGTGCATCAGAGGCATCTTAATCTCATCGGTATTAGTGTATCTTGAAGCCACCAGCCTGAGGGGTGGAGATGGGCTGAGGAAAAGAGAACGCCCAAAGATTCTCATTGGCAGATGCATACACACCCTCAGCGATATGCCCCTAAGTTGAGGGAAGATTCTAACTGACTGCATAGACACAGCTTCAGGCTTCACAGACAAATACACATGCCTTCGGACTTCAGAGGTCCCGGCACGGCGGTCAGCAGCGGGGGTTACATCAGGAGATGGTGGCAGCGGTTATCAGCACCAGGAAGGAAGCGGGGGGTTACATCGGGAGCTGGCGGCGTGCAGCTATCAGCGCCAGGTGGGGTGTTACAGCAGGAGCAGGGGTGACACTAGGAGCAGGTATGCGGCTATCAGCTAGAGACCGGCTGCGTTGATCAGCGGCAGGGCCGGGTGGGTAGACAGCAGGAGCATGTCTGCGTCTGCAAATGAGAATCTTTGGGCGTTCCCTTCTCCTCAGCCCATCTCCATCCCTCAGGCTGGTGGCGTCAAGATACACTAATACCAATCTCATCCATACAACTTGTACCATGTTCTGTACTGATGGGGTGCAAGAAACCCAAAACAGCTGGGTGTCTCTTCCTTTTGGAGAAGTTTCCGACTTGGCTGGTATGATGTAGCTTTTGGAGCAAAGTTCGTTTGCATCCAATAAATGTTAGGAAATATGATGACTGTTTGAGTCAGAAAGGTTTACAGGAATTGAGAACACACTGTTATTTATCTCTTACAATTTTTGCCTTTCGCTTATCACTAGTGGCCGGCCACTTGTCACAATGCTTAATTGTCTTTCAATGCTGTTTGATGATCTCTTGCTATCGCGGAAAACTATAATGTTCAAATATAATGTTAGCCTGTTTTTGTAATAATTAACCAATCCCAAGGCCAACAAAGTAAAAGACCACACATTTATCTTCAGAGTTAATTCAGTCATTGACAGGAGTTTTCAAGAACCCTGTACAAATGTGTGAAACAAAATACTCACTGTATTAGCCTTCAAGGCACTAAGAATTTCACATACTGTTCACTTTCATAATGTACTGTGAATGTTTTAAGTAGAGCCTCTGTATTTATTCTCCTGAAAGGCATATATGTTGTAAGAAGGACAGAATATTCCATTTTTGAAAGAGATTAGTATTATGGATTCCAAATGGAATATTTATTGGTACAAGGCAGACAGTACAGATAAAACCTTATAAAAAATTTCCATCACAAATTATTTCTTTACATTGTAGAGTAGTAAGGGAATATAGCGACAACTTACTCTGCAGCGCTCTCAGGTTACTTTCATTTAAGCAAGATGGGCACCCATTTTACCAACCTCGGATGGATGGAAGGCTGGGTCAACCTTGAGCTGGCTACCTGAACCAAGCGGGGATTGAACTTGCAACCTTCAGTTCGTGAGCAAGAGCTTAGGACTGCATACTGCTGCTTAACACTCTGTGCCAATGCCAGAAAAAAGGGAGATAAAATATAACCTTTATTATGTTCATTCAAAGCCAAAAATATCTGGAACATTCAAGCTGTCTGATGTATATTCAGATGACTAAGGTCATGTTCTCAACTGCATTGAAGGCTTTTTCAGGTACTTTGGTGCAATGTACTTTAAAATAGCAGATGAAATAGTGCAGAATGCTACATTATCATATCCAGGAAGATTCTAGGCAGCATGCTGGAAGCCGAATGGACCCCTAAAGATAATCACATTGAGTTCCATGGAGTGGTTCATGTCTGGATCTGACAATTCTGGTATTTTTGTTGTTTGGCTCTAAAGACAGAGAAATATGGAAATTTGAAAAGGGACTAATTGTATTTTATCTATTCAGAGGTGTACATGGACCTGTAGGAGTATATAAACCCTCTTACTCTAGGCGCTTGCTATAGACTACCCCCTTTTTGTCTCTCTAAGAATCCACCAGCGATGAAACTAATTAGTTTAAGTTATTATATGCACTACACTAGACATTATGAAACTACCTTTAGGTCGAGAATGGCTCATACCCTACCTACTTGGCCCCTGTGCAACTGTCTAGGAGGCACATATCATATGCCCACTGCTGACTGCTGTATCTGTCCTCAAAGTTTCTCCCATCATACAATCATTTCCTCATACTGACTCCTCATCCAGTCCTTAAAGGGGATTTGTCATAAAAAAATATCTATACTTACCTATTCCTCCCCCGTCAGTTTACTTACCAGATCTGCACCTCACTGATCTTCTCCTGTCTCCTGCAGTCGGGAAAGGGGTCACCTCACCGCCAGCTGGCTGATTCTTCTGCTTCCTGTGAGGTTACGTACATTCAAAGTCAGTCTTCTTTTCTGCCAGACAATGTATGTTACATCACAGTTCACAGGCCAGCAGGGGGAGTGACGATCTACTGCAGAGACTGCTCATGCGAGATGTCTCAGCAATAGATCAGAATTTCTTCCTAGGCAGTGAACGCTACAGAACAGGGATGTGACCTTCACTGACCTGGCAGGAAGAGAATGCGAGGAATGTAGCCTTCATAACAAGCCGACTGGTGTGCGGTGACCCCATGAGTACTGCAGAAGCTCAGGGAGGAGAAGGTGTGGTAAGGAGACTGACAGGGAAGAAATAGGTGAGTATAGAATGTTATTTCTTTTAATGACAAAACCCCTTTAAGAATTACACACTCTTTGTAAAAACAAAAAATCCAGCATCTATAATAATATTTATTTGTATAGCATCCACTTATTCTGCAGCGCATAGAAGAAGTTGTCATGTTGCAAAACTCGGCATATCTCAGGCAGATATGCAAATTATTAGAGCTGTGGTGTGATTAGATGAATGGTCTTGCCACTTGTGACCCCAAAAGTGGTTCTACCTTTAGCCTATAAAAAGTCTCCCAGAAGCTACTTGCATGTAAAGCCACTTGTGTAAAGCTTGTTGACCACTAGACGCCTCAATGATGGAATTGAAGAAATTTTGCCCAGTTAACAGAGTTTGAGAAGGGCGCATTATTGGAACGCAAGAAACTGGATGGTCATATCATCGAATTGCTCGCCATCTGAGCCATTCTGACCAGACTGTTAGGAGGTGTTGGGACAAGTGGATGCATGAGGGCACTAACACAAGGTGACAGGTGGTGTTTGTGGTTGTCAGACGATCAGATACTTCTTTTTAACTGGTGGTCTGTTGAGGGCATCCTTAGCCGAGGCACCTTGTGTTCATGCCCTCACACATCCACTGGTCCGTGTGTGAGCACCTCAATTCTGCCTTTTCTTTAGAGTGACACACTGCCCACACTGCTGGTGTGATGGTCTGGGGGTCCCTCCCGTACGACAGTCGGTCACCCCTAGTAGTGGTAGGAGGGACAATGACAGCTCAGTGATATGTTCAAGACATCCTGCAGCCAGATGCCTTCCAAGAGGTATTTTTCAGCAAGATAATGCTCAGTCACACACAGCGAGGGTGTCACAGGAATGCCTACACAACATTGCCACACTACCCTGGCCTGCCTAATAGAACATGTATAGGATCATCTAGAATGCCAATTTTGACAGCCTATAAGTTTCATGAGCTAGACGCTCAGTTACAGCAAATGTGGACCGATATGATGCAGGATACCATACAGAACCTGTATGCCTGCATGCCCACCCATATCACATCTTGTATCCAAGCTAGAGGCAGCCCACAGGGTACTAGAGCCTCCATGTCCCCCTGTATCACATCTTGTATCCAAGCTAGAGGTGGCCCAACAGGGTACTAGAGCCTCTATGCCTGCCTGTATCACATCTTACATCCAAGCTCCAGGCGGCCCAATGGGGTACTAGAGTCTCTATGCCTGCCTGTATCACATCTTACATTCAAGCTAGAGGCGGTTCAACAGGGTAGTAGAGCTTCCCTTTAAGGGGTCAGTTTTCTGCAATAAATCGTCCGTTTTCTCTGATATTGTAATCACTTATTTATATTAACGTTACAGTCACACATAGAAAGTTTCATTCAATTCTTTCTAAGTGCTTAATGTAAAAAAAAATTAAAGTGCATATGCCAGGCAGCTCAGATGTTTCAGTACTTATTACTTTTTGTTAGTTCTTTTGTTAAATAGGTTTTCTGAGACTATAATATTGATGACCTATCATCAGGATTCACTTTTTCCTATTAACTTGAATGAGACTGAGCCTGCAGTATCATTCTGCGCCACTACACTTAATATAGTAGACTTCTCTGTTGTCATAAATCACAGCAAGAAATTCCTCCATGTAAAGAGAAAACAGTAGATATTCCGTAAATGAACTAGAAAATGCACCTAAATGTGTCCCCCAAATCTTCCAATATCTAGCAATACTCAACTTTTTTGCTGATAAAGAAATGTCTGAGCAAGTCTTTCTTGTACACTTTTAGAAGACCAAAAATGAGGGCTAATATTGCGGTATAGGGTAGTGTTGAGTGAACCAAACCAGTAGAACCCCGTTTCAGGTTGAACTTTATTAATGGTAAGGTTTGGCATAACTGCAAATTCCAGTTTAGTTCGCTCAATACTAGTCTTGAACGCTGGTGTAAAACACTGTCTAGGAACTATAAAAGCACTGCACAGCTCTCAAGAGTGTTATATGGGGCTTTTATGCCCGTTGGGCAGTATTCTACACCAGTTTTAGAGGTTTTGGTGAACTAATACGGAGCAAATGAAATTTTTTTTAAAGCTCAGCAAACCAGTCGAATCAAACTTTCCAAAAGTTTTCTCATTACTAGTCTTGGGGGTACGGAACTGACTAGATGACATCATTATGTTTTAAAAAAACAGAAAATGTTCTCCCAAAAATCTTGTATGTTAGGGCATTCCCACTAAATATGATAGTATGTTCGACTATGTCTCCTAAAAAGCAAATATGGAAATGGAATACTCTTTAGAGTTGATTTCTTTAGCAAACATAAAATAAACATTAAATAAGAATTATAGAATTAAGAATTGACATTAAAGAGGTTGTTCCATGAAACATATTTATCTCCTATCCACAATATAGGGTATAAGGATCTGATCTGTAGAGGTCCATGTGCTATGACACCCACTGAATGGGGATCCAGAAGGTCTGTGAATTATAGGGTGGTCACATATGCACATTTCCTGAGTACAAGCGCTTGACTATCCCTGAGAGCTTGTAGTACAGAACTGTACTATAGTATAGAATTAAGTAATATCAGTTTTAACTTCAGTAGGTTTCAATAAGTTTGGAAATAAATAAACACTACAACTTAATAATTACCATTAGCAGACGCTCCAGACACAATTTATTCCAGTGCCCATTGCTTTCCTGGAATGATTGCAGGAATGACAGATTTCAGCAGAAAAATGGTCAGATTGTACCAAGCTGTAGACATCACTTAATAACTTGACAATCCTGCCAGCAATACTATAGTCAAATTATATTTTATTTCAAAGAGGCCATCATAGGTCAAAAATGCTTTGAAAGCACAAGAAACAGATCTGTCTGCCTATTTACTGATTTGTAAAGTCACGTTTGATATATGAAGTTGCTAACAAGTGTAGGAGGACAGAGTCCTCCTCTCAGGATGTCTACAGTATGTAGCTTAGTGATAAATGTCTGATACCGCACAGGTATGTAATCCTTTCCATTTAGCTGGATGTAGAGTAATAACATGCAAATAAGTTATTGCCCAAATGGAAAGGGAATTCCCAAATTGACTAGGTTGAAGGCATTTGGAATCCATTTACAAGTTCAGTTTCTTGTTGGCGAAGACTACAGCTTGTATATGGATTCCAAAGAACTGCCTGAGGATCCCCATATCTTTGCTCATTGTTCTTGCTAATCTGTTACCACTCAAACATAATTGTCACTGGTTTCACCTTGAGGGCTTGGACTATGCCAAGGTGCCGCCTCATGTTTGGCACTTTGTGGGTATAGGGTGTTTCCACTGATTAAACTAGAAAATGATCATGTAACAGAGCAGATAATAGCTAGATACCTTGATTAATGTCTTTATGCCCTGAAGTCCAACGATGTAAGTCTGTGCCAACAAACAAGTAAGGTGCTTGCCATGTCTTAATCTAAAAAATGTGTACCAGAGCAAGTGAGACACAGCTATGTTCTGTACTATCTGTAAAATGATTTTACTGTGTATGTTTATATAGCATCAACATATTCCGCAGCTCTGTACAGAGATTGTCAACAGTTACATCGGCCTGTGTCCCAATTGTGGCTTAAAATATAGATTCAAAATTGGCCTTTTAGCATGTTTTAGGTATGTGCGAGGAAATTGGAGAGCTCAGAGGAAACTCACACAAACATAGGTAGAACATACAAATTGCATGCAGATGCTGGCCTTAGAATTGAACCCAGGACCCCAGTGCTGCAAGGCAGCAGTGCTAACCATCGTCTACAATACAAGAATGGGAATACTGAGTGATCTGAGCAGCTTCTAATGTGACTTGGTCATCGGTGCTAGACCAGCCTTGGCTTGGATTTTCTAGATGACTGGCCTTAGTAACATAGTATGTTAGGCTGAAAAAAGATGTACGGTATGTTCATCATGTTCAGACTATTGCAAGCCAATGTTGATTCAGAGGAAGACAAAAAAGCCCCAATGAGGGAGAAGCCAATTTTCCTCATATAAGGGTGAAAAAATCCTTCCTGACTCAAAGTCTGGCAATCGGACTGATCCCTGGATCACCAAACCTTCTGAAGTAATTAGTGACTATAATATAATATTGTATCGCTCAATAAAGGCATCCAGGCTCCTCTCAAACGCTTTTATTGTATTTGCCATCACCATGTCCTCCGGCAAAGAGTTCCATAGTCTCACTGCACTTACAGTAAAAAAATCCCTTCTATGTTGTGTAGAAAGCTTCTTTCCGCAAGACATAGAGGATGCTCCCTGGTTACCCAGTCAGTCCTGAGTATAAATAGATTGTTGGAAAGATATTTGTATTGTCCCCTCATATATCCATACATAGGTTGCCCCTCAGTCATTTTTTTTTTCAAACTGAATAACCCAAATTTTGATAACCTCTCTGGGTATTGTCCGCCCATTCCATTTATTACTGTAGTTGTCCACCTTTGAACCTGCTCAAGCTCTGATATGTCCTTCTTGAGTACCGGTGTATAAAACTGTACACAATATTCCATGTGTGGTCTGACCAGTGACTTGTAAAGAGGAAGAACCATGTTCTCATCATGTGCCTCTAGACCTCTTTTAATGCACCTCATGATTCTATTTGCCTTGCCAGCAGCTGCCTGACACTGGTTGATCCAGTTAAGCTTACAGTTAATTAAAATCTCCAAGTCCTTTCCCATGTCATTTTTGCCCAGTGGTTTCCCATTTAGTGTGTAATGGTGACATGTATTTCCTCTGCCCACGTGCATAATCTTACATTTTTCAATGTTAAACCTCATTTGCTACTTTTTTGCTCAAGCCCCCAACTTATCCAGATCCATTTGCAGATGCCTTGTGTCCTCTCTTGTGTTAAATAATTTGCATAATTTTGTATAATCTGTAACTATTGATATTTTCTTGTGCAATCCTTCTACAAGATTATTAGTAAATATATTAAAAAGAATAGGGCCCAATACTGCCCCCTGTGGTACCTCACTAGTAATGGTAACCCAATGAGAGTATGTACTATTAATAACCACCCCCTGCTTTCTATCACTGAGCCAGTTACTTACCCACTTACACACATTCTCACCCAGACTAAGTATTCTCATTTTATATACCAACATTTTATGTGGCACAGTATAAAATGCTTTGTAGAAATCAAGATATACAGGATCCAATGACTCTCTAGGGTCCAGTCTAGCACTTACCTCCTCGTAGAAGCTGATCAGAATGGTTGATCTCCCCATAACTCCTTGTGGAGTTTTCTTGTGCAATGGTGGGGATAATATAGCAAGAATGGTGTGATGGATGAAAAACATCAAGTGAAAGGAGATCCTATGGAAGAAAACAACATATGGATGCCAAGAATTGTGCTAAGAAACAGGAGGTTCACAGTCAAAAAAAGTCCAGCAGAATAAAATACTAGTGCTCCAATTAACATGGTCAAATGCACAAATCATTGTTCCTTTGTATGAATGGGCTACAATAGCAGATGATCAGACCAAGCACCACTGCTGTCTAAGAGAAACAGCAATTCAAGGCTCCGATAGGCAAAAGAGAACAACAATTGGATCACTGAGCAGCGGAAAAACATCAGCTGGTCACATGAACCCAGATTTCTGTTGCTCCAAGCTGAAGGGAGGGTCAGAATTTGGTGCAAGCAGCATGAATTGATGAATCCTTCCTGCCAGGTGTCAACAGCTGAGGCTAGTGGAGGTGAAGTAATGGTGTGGGGAATGTTTTCTTGGTACTTCCTGGGTCCTCAGATACCCATGTAGTATAGCGATACAATAATAATGAAATTCTGAAAACATGACCTCTTGGATACTTGAGAAGTGGATTTAAGAAATACTGATCTAAGCTACTCTCTATACAGGCCAAAATATTCTAATAATTCTACACTATTGCTCCATGAATCTGGAAGCAACCTGCAGGACGTATGTATGATAAGTATTGAGCCTTACCCAGAAAAAAATGATTCAATAAAGATCTTGTATTCTTTTTTATATGCTTGTGTTGTAAAATAAGTTTTATAGTTGTTAATATGCAGCAGAGTAAGTTTTTAAATACTGTATATACTCGAGTATAAGCCTAGTTTTTCAGCCCATTTGGATGACAGCGGGGAGAATTCAAGCAGCTTGTCGCACAGGCGTCGGCTGGGAGGTGAGTATGGAGGTTTTTTTTCACCTAGCATATACTTTAGTCTAGCTCGGCTTATACTCGAGTCAATAAGTTTTCCCAGTTTTTTGTGGTGAAACTTATTGTCTCGGCTTATACTCGGGTCGGCTAATACTCAAGTATATACGGTAACTCTTTCCTCTGGGGGGATAGGGAGCTGGGTGGGAGGTAGGTTGGGTTCAAGGCAGGTTAAGCTGTCTCTTAGGTTACTTAATTTTGTGCATTTATTACAATTTCAATAAAAATATTTGATTAGAAAAATAAATCTAACTTTATAATTAGTTTTATTTTTAACTTTTCAGTCATGAAATGGAACAAAATCCTCAGATAAACTCTAATAGTACATGACAAAAACACGTTCATTTTTATCATGTTGGGAGTTTAGGGCTCAGTATTTGGATCCTTGCCCAAGACCCGGTAAGATTACTGACAACACTGGGTGGTACAATAATGTATAGCTGTTACTATTTGAACGTGCCAATATAAATCTCTCTTCAGTTTACTTTAATCAAATTTATAGAACGACAGACCTGCTGTAACATGTAGTAATAGTTATAATCCAAAAAATGCTTTAGTGTTATTTATAAATGCTACATACACTGTGATATTTCTGTACTAATGTTATGCTGAAACTTGCTACATGATGACTAACCCTCCCTGATATGGGTAATGTACGTGAGAAGTGTCATACATCACATGCATGACCCCCCCTCCCGCCCTGATTTAAAAGGCTATTTAGCCTAATGATTTTTTTATTTTTTTTTATGGAACTGCGCATTTAGGCGCATGTTGAGGGCACATTTGTGCACCTCCCAAAGACTTCTGTGGGCAGGACCTACTTTTTTCCACGTGTGAAATGTGTGCAAAACACGTTCATGAGAACGAACGGGCTCTATTCTCTGCTGATTGCATGTGTAAATATGGTTGTCTGAAGGCTTCTTCACATGACTATGACGTATTCACACGCTATGAAGTGGAGTTTCAATGGCTTGAAAAAAAAAGGCTGCAGTCTTTGTTTCAGATCTGAGGGTTTTAACCATTGGGCCTTCTGCAGACGGATACATTTTTTTGTCGCAGATACTGCATACATACACGAATGCTCTATTTTGGGGCGGAATTGCACACCAAAGGCCCCATAGTAGTCTACTTGAGTTCAAAAATGTGCACAAACTATGAACAAACATGCACAAATTACACAGCCACCTGTCAGGATGCTATAAAGTTTGCTGCTAATTGCAGGGAAGGCATGGGAGACCCTCTTTGAGGCATTCCTTCTGCCTGTAGAGTTAAAGGGATGTTTCCTGGCTTTAGATGCTGCCACACCGCAACTTACACAGCCACCCCTACCTCCCCAAGTCCAAACACAAATACACACATCTTGAAGTGAGTTCCATGGCAAGGTGGATTTTCAGGAATCCAAGAGTGTATTACTATTACTAAATTAATTTAAGCTCGCAACCCACGACAAGGGCCCTCGTTGTCTTGCAACTCCCTAACTACACAAGTATCTATCTAAACAAAAAAAAATAAAGCACTGCCAACTTTAAAAAAATAAAATGCTGTCTAAGGAGAATAGTTCATCTGTTTCCTTGAACATGGTCCATCTGCCATGGAACGTTTTGCATGCATGTTGCGACACCAGAGCATGAACCCTGAATGACCAACTCCTCCTTCTAGGAACAAGCTTTGCCATCTCAAATGACTGCCCAAATCTGGTGATGCAACCAAAGCAAAAGAACATCTTTGTCATCAGAAGACGTCTCCAACCTCAGCTACTCTCTTAAAAACCCAGAAAGTACCAGAAGCATCACAGTATAGTGTCTCGCTGCACATGTTGAATATTTATGGATGATTACAGCAGGCTGGGTCAATGATGATGGCATGATGTATTGCTAGCAGGAATGTAAGCATGTGCAAATGCGCAGCTATTGTGAATAAAAAAAAATACATACCCCGTGACATGCGTAAAAAAGCCTGTTCACTGCGGTAATACACTGTGCAGATGCGAGCATATTTGCACTTATGCTCATGTGTAGGAGCCCTAAGGCTCTTTCAAATGGGCAGAATATTTCCATATTCTGTACTGCAAGCAATGGTAAATTCCACATCAAATGATTCTTGCTCTTCTTTGCTCTCAGCAGTCTTGTCTTTCTGTTTCTTGTAGACAGCAATGGTATTCTAGCTGGTCTGCTGTTGTTATAGGCCATTGGAAATGGCTTAAAATCTTCCTGCAATTCCATATCAAAATCCACAGTTCGGGCTCCTTCACACGGGCAATTTTGTATGGGTTTTCAAACGCATTCAAAAGAATCCATTGAAACATAAAAATGTTTTTGCGCCTGCATTTCCGTCAAGTGAAAAAATACATAACATGCTTTTTTTGTGCACATTTGCGCACCCGAAGCTCAATAGGAGTCTATGGGGTGTGTTGATTTGCGCACCGCATCTGCACTAAATCACACACCGAATGGTGTACTTTCACTGGAAGATCGATGACACCTAAGACTAGTTAGGCTGCGGTAAAAAGTACAGTAAAGTGCGTGGATCCGCTTGTGAGAGGATGTGATAGCGCTCCATTCAGAGTGCAAGTACGTCACGCTCTTGCAAGCATTAAAATAGTTCACTTGTATGCAAGAACATCTTTGCACCGTTTTTTGTGCATAAAACTTGCGCCCTTTAAATGTGACGAAACAAAGCCATTGGTTTCAATGGGTTCATTCCCACGAGCGTATTTCTCGAACCCAAATCCTGCATGTGAGCTTAGATATGACTATGGAAGTCTATGGCAAGTTAAAAAAAATCAAGGAGAAGGGTGTGACCCTGTGTAAAACGAAGGGGAAAAAAAGACAGCTGGCCCTAATTTGGCTTTTAATAGCCATTCTATTCCACGGAAAGGGAGTAACATGTGCACGTGAACTGGCATTTCGAGCACAAAAATTACATTAGTATGCGCTGAAACAAGCATATCAGCCTGATTATTGCCATCTCCAAACCTTGATCATGCGCAAATACGCTCCATTGCGGTGACTATATTTGTGCGCATGCTTGTCCGTGGAGCCACTAAACCTGTGGATTTTGGTGTGGACTTCCAAAGCTATGGATTTGGCTGCGCCTTCCAGTGTAATTCCTTATTATGTGAATGGTCTCTTATAGAGTATAATGCAATATCATAGTACTGCATTATATGGTTAATAAACAAGAATTCATTAGGCAGACATGTAAATTGCTTGTGAATTAATTTGCGCTGGAGGAATGCATCATGTGTTACCCAGAAGTGTCCAGATTGATAAATGTATGTAGAATTGCTTTACATAAGTGACCAAAAGTCACAAGCTCACTTTAATAGCAAGAGGATGGAAATATCACACATTATACAGGAAAGAGTTCCAAACCACAAGCGAGCACGAGCCAAGCCAAACAATTACACTGACTTTTTAAAGTAATCAAAACTGTTAAAGGAATACTGTTTTAAATTATTACGACTTCATATTCAAGTGGTTGTTCTATTAAGATAAATGTTTGGATGAAGTCACATGGCTTAGTTATGTAATGCGGTACTAATATTCCAAATCAGGGCTGCAAATCCCACTGGAGAGGAAAGGGCTAGAAATGGAAATGAAGTTCTTTTGTCGTACGGAGCTTTTCTTCTTACTTACACAATGTTCTCTCCATTTATCAGCTTATCAATCTATGAAAATGGGCAAACCACAACGGATACAAATCTCTTCCATGAGAGACGTAACCTGAAGCTTCTGGGCCCCGATGGAAAACTTGTAACAGGGCCCCCAACTATAATGCTTTATTCATACCGTAGTACTGGGTTCCCTATATGGAGAAGAGAGGCCTTATGGGCCCCCTAAGGCTCCTGGGCCTGGGTGCAACCGCATTCCCTGCATCCTCTATAGTTACGCCCCTGCCTTCCATACACTGTAGGGCTAAAACAGACTGGCACATGCGCAAAATACGCTCGCCGCTGCAAAGCGTATTAGCATGCAACTCAGGTAAAATGCTATATTTTCTAGCATTCAATTTTCACGCTATTGCGTGCCGGTAAAAAAAAAGCTGGAAGATAAGTCCTGCTCTATCTTTCTTTCGCGTAGAAAAACTTTGTGCAAGAAAGATAGGGCAAATCTTATCTCTTCTTCTCTTCTTGCGCATAGTATTAATGCATGAGAATCTGGCTAGTGAAAACTAAACTATTGAAATCAATGGTTTTGTTTCGTCATGTTTTTCAGGCATGATTTTTACGTCCGTAAGACATGACAAAAACATGGTAATCTGAAGAAGCCCTGAATGTCCACTTTATTAGGGCTCCTTTACACCGGTGTTTTTTTCATCAGTATTTCGGAAGACAAAACGAGGAGTGGGTCCAAAATACGGAAGAAATGTAAATCTTTCCATTATACCTTCTATCTGATTTTGGCTCACAAAATAGTGATGAAAAATACGCCCGTGTGAAGGAGCCCTTAGAGACACTTTTAACCACGACAGAGGCACCACTGGAAAGTTACGGATCCGTTCACAAATATGTTGAAAAAAACTCTAAACCAAACGGATGTTTCAGCTGGGTAACCAGACATGACATGAACAGATCCTAAATGCAGTATGAACTCAGCCTAATTTCTATTTAGCTTTGCAATCTAATCTTTCCTTGCAATAACTTTAATATAATGGCATTACTATGTAGTATAGCTAGAGAGTCTTTGCTGCTAACAGACATAGCAGGTATCTGTTTAAATGACTTACCCCAAGAGGCAAATATTGCCATGGAGATGGGCCAAAAATTGTACCAAAATCATCATGTGCTTGAAAATTTGTGCCAAATTTTGGCAGATGTCCAGGTATAAAAAGGGGTAATTTTAGCTTCGTAATGAGCTGAAAGGATGCCAGGCTGAGGAGTACATGAGCTTCTGGCTGTGATTAGAGAGAAACAGGATCCCTGTGGTCTGGAGGGCAAGAGAACTGACCAGCACTGGCAAGAGGACTGAGAGAGTAGCGGAGAGGGCACTCCCTACCCTTCAGACAATGCTGTGGGATCACTGGGGTTGGTAGAAGCTTAGACTCTGGCATATTGACTTGTAGGTGAGGCCGACCTCAGCTGAGACTTAAGGTGTGCACACCAAAAAAGGTTAAAAATAGATAGCCAGCAGTCCTGCTGCATAGGACAAAATCACACAGGGGAAACCGGTCTATTAATAAGCTTTTGTCCCTAATACCCCCATCCACAGACTGAGACAATTATTTGTGGGGAAAAGCAACATGGTCAGTCAGGTAAACAGCGAGCCTTAGATAAAAGAGACATTGCGAGTGATTTTAAACGTCAGCATTTTTTGAGACTGTGTTATTACCAGTATGACTTTTTACAGCAATCACTAATGGGCTTCAAACTTGCACATATATCTCTTTAAGGCAGTGGCTTTGTTGACTACTGGCAGCCAAGTTCCTGCTGTAACTGCCATTACACAAGTGCAAGATACTGAGGAACAACTACTCACCTACCACATATTGGGGGTGGGGGAGTAGTTGCTTAGTATTATCCTTGCACATAGATAAGGCATGCAAAAGGGGCCAAGTCCCACTGATACACGTAGTGCAACATAAGTATCTTGCACTTATGCAATGCTCCTCCATATGGTAATCTGCCTTTACATTCTGCTGGGAAGTGGGGTTTGTACCTGTCCTTGTGTATCTTTGTCAAAGTGCTAATGACCACTTGTCTGTGATTCCGTGTGTCCTGTGTGAGTTACGTGCATAGCCTGACAGCAGCTGACAGTACCTATGGTGATGCATCATGTAATCAGTTACCGGCTCTTAGCTCCACCCCTGATCACATCTCATCACAGCTCCTTTATCCTTGTGCACTGAATGAGCGATTATGGGTGGACTACATCCCCCACAAACCCCTGTGGCCTCAGTTGCTATGGATACAGCAGTACTCAGTTTGGAAGTTTGGCGCTGGTTGTGAGACAGCTGAACACCTGTTTGGAGACTCCAATAAATGACACCTCACAAATGTTCACATACATAGCTGGCAGTGCATATTGACCAACCACATTGAAGCATAGTAATTCACCACTAACTTCACATCTCCTGAATATGATATCATGCTATCTCAAGTGCTAATGCCGCCAACACCAGTCCAGCCTTTATCTAATCATCAACTGTTGTCCAGTGTTAAAACAAACAGTCGCTGTTGTGCAAATATGTCCCCACAGAGTTTTCAATGCCACCGTGAAGCTCATGCAGCTTACATGACACAGCGACAAACCGCAATGTCACCTCAGTCAGCAGCTAAAGTTTGTAAATCTCATGCAGTAAATATGCGAAAGCTACGAGTGAACATGTCTCCTCAGGAAGCAGCTGAAGTTCATAAATCTCGTGCAGCTCATATGCAAAAATAACGAGCCAACATGTCTCCTCAGCAAGCTGCTGAAGTCCGTAAATCACATACAGCACATATGCGAAAGCAACGTAGCAGAGCTGTGTGTGTGACGTGCCTGTAGCGGAGCTGTGTGGCGCATTGTGCCACCAAAAGCACTGGTACTATAGTTTCCTAATAATTACTAGTATTAGTATATTGGTAAATATGGCCGCTGGCATTGCTATTTGGAATAGAGGAATTACAAACAGACTTTCTTTCAACTGCATTCGGCTCCGGTCTAAAACATAAGAAGAACAATCCAAAAACTGCGTACACTATTGCATTCTTAGTCATAGCGTGTTGTCAATATAATCTGCCACCTATTTAAATACATGTCCACCAATAATGATACAAACAACCATCACATGACGTATTGCAATTAGTCAAGCGATGCCTGGAGTGCATGAGCAAGTTCGACAGCTGGAATGGAACAGCCATAAAGTATCACTTAACATAAATTTTAAGAATTCTCCAAATGTGATCTGACATCATAAGAGAGATGAGACATAGTAACATAGTTTCATGCCAAAACTTTATGAGTGAAATGACAGAATCACATGACACCGACATGGACCTTGCAGTACGTTGGCTAATGTACTGATCTTGTTAATGGAAATGGACCATGCAACTTCTGTTCATTCATACATTTTGGATGTTCGACTTAATAACTATGGGGGGAATTTATAAACCAATATATGCCAAAATTCTGATATAAAAATGTGGGACTATTTATAAAATTGTATGATTTTTTTGCATGTTAAGCCATCTTCGGCAGTTTTGCAGGGCTCGGCGGACGTGGTCCAGAGCATGCCCAAGATATGACAAATGTATTAAAAAGCTTGCGCCTCTTATTTAAATGGACACATCGTACTCCCTTGTAACTTATCTAAGACTGGCATGCAAAATACCGATATTAGATAGATCTTGCCCGATATTTCCAGAAGTTGTGAACATGAAACAGGAATTAATGTTTCATAATCAACCAGATTGATATTTTTTTCCTCATGTAGCTGTATCAATATCAAGTTTGAATGCACAACTCATCGTTCCTTAGCACTGGCGTACTATAACAGCAGACGACCGCTTTGACTCACGAGAAATAGAAAGGCTATAATTTTTTAAAGGGGAGCTTTTAACTTGTTGAAGGACACCCAAGGGCATTATTACCATCAAAGGGGCATACAACAGGCATTATCACTTTCAATAGTCCATTATTACATTCAAGGAAAATTGGTTTCTACCTCAGTGGGGGTTTTAGCCTTCTTCCAGACCAACATGGGAGGTGGGTGGGAGTGGGGAATAGGCTGAACTAGATGGACATATGTCTTTTTTCAGCTTAAGATACTATATTACCATGTTAATATAGTTTTCACAATGAGAACGTACATCGCTGAGAGCATTCCTTTGATGGGAGTATAGCAGGAACTATATGAATGATTTTTGGCTTCCTTTCTAGACTTCCTGGCTGTCAATGAAACAGTATTGGATTTGGCTACATGTAAAGCTATGGAAGTAACGTTGCACCTTTCTCCAAGAGGTTGCTTCATACTGCATTTTACATTAAACAGTTATGATGTAAATAAGTGGTTAGTCTGGCACGCTATACAAAGTGGAACATAAATTACTTATTATCTAGAAGTGAGCTGGCAAGAGTTTCATCTCTCTGAATGCTTCTGCCAGGATCTCATGTTATACAGTATTAAAAAGCTGAGATTAAGCAAGAACAGGTATTTGCGTGATCGGAGATTTAGCTTTTTTATATATCAGAAAAGTTACTGATTTTAAGCGGGTTATCCGGGACTTTTACTACTGATGATCTGTCCTCAGATGAGTGTCCATTGCTGCTTGGATCCCCAACGATCAGTTGCTTGCCTTGCCCGCTGTCAGTGTGGACAGTACTAAAAACAGATAGCGCTGTCTATATTGCAGTAGCCCAGACTGATGCTGCAGGAATAGTGTCCATTGAATGGAGCTGATCTGAGAGAATCCTGAGTGGTGGACTCCTGCTAATCAACTATAGCTGACAGTCCTGGATAACTCCTTTAAATATTACTTGAAAGGGTATTAATTTCTTTGTTATTCTACTGTAGCATCACTGTGGTAAGCCGTCGTCTGGAGCACAGGAGGTCTTGGGTTTGAGCCCCAACATTATGTCTGTTTTCTCCTTCTGATGGTGGTCGGCTGTCTGAGGTATATGTCCTGCCTGACCGCTTCATGTGCAGATGCCTGAATTCCCTCCATTCATAGGTGTGTGAATGCCTTAACCCCCTCTGTCCATTGGTGTGTGGATGCCTAAATCCCCTCTGTCCATTGATATCTAGACATCTGAAGTCCATTCATATGCGGACAATGTCCTGTTTGATGTGTCTGGTGTTTCTTATGTCCGCTGGGCGCACTGTAGCACTACGCCTCCATACGGATGCAAGATTGTGTCCATTTTAAAACCTCAATCACACACATAGTATTGCAAGGACCAATTGCACCACTCCAGGCAAAGATGGAAGGACCTCTGTCCCTTACTACCCAGAGAAAGAGGGAACCCCTGCCTAAAAATGGGGTAATCGTCCCGATAAGGTCGGCCCCACTGTCTTCATCTGGGACCTGGCTATCCCTGATCAGGAACCAGTAGAAAAGCACTAGACACACAGGACACAACACTGTTCACACACACTGAACACAGAACAGGACTGCACATAAAGCACAGGTCTGGCCACCTGCACAGACATAACATACATCACTGCTCACACCAACATACCAGGTTACACATAGCACATAGAACACAGAACAGGACTGCATATAAAGCACTTGTCTGGCCACTTGCACAGACATACAAAAAATGTCGCTGTTCACACCAACATATAACAGGTAATGCACACCACATAGAACAGATCAGTTAACACCTCATGTCTAGCCACCAGCACAGACATACAACACAAATCACTGTTCACACCAACATACAACAGGTAGTGCATATGACTAGAGATGAGCGAGCGTACTCGGCCACGCCCCTTTTTCGCCCGAGCACCGCGATTTTCGAGTACTTCCGTACTCGGGCGAAAAGATTTGGGGGGCGCCGTGGGTGAGTGGGGGGTTGCAGCGGGAAGTGAGGGGGAGAGGGAGAGAGAGAGGGCTCCCCCCTGTTCCCTGCTGCTACCCCCCACGCCGCCACGCCGCCACGCCTCCCACCACCCCCCGAATCTTTTCACCCGAGTACTGAAGTACTCGAAAATCGCGGTGCTCGATCGAGTAATTACTCGAAACGTGTATACTCGCTCATCTCTACATATGACATACAACAGGTAGTGCATACGACATACAACAGGAGCCCCACCCAGAGCTCACATGCATAAAGATGGTAAATCATAGCCAGTCCAAGTGTCCTTGCACTAGGGGAATAGAGAGTCAGCCAGCATGCTGACATAACCAGGAATAGTGTCAGGCATCATCCATCTGAAAAATACATAGGACATCAGACGTCTGGAGGCCTGCACCGGTGGCATATTATTGCCATATTATTCTTTATTGATTCAATTCAGTAAAGCATTGTTTGTTCAACTGACTGGAGTAAAGTCTCTCCATTACAGGCTGTCAGCCGCGGCGGAGGATCATGGAGTTTCTCCCATTGTTTTCAGTGGGGAAACCTTGCATCATATTGCATTGCGCCGCATGCACATAGCACGTGGTGCGATGCTGCTACCGACACATTGAAAACCATGGGCAATGCAATGCAAGAGCATGCCCAAAGATAGGATATGCTGCACTTTGTCTCCTGCATTGCATTAACAAATTGCTCATGTGTATGAACCTATTTAAAAAAATGGGGTTTAAAGTCATGTGAGATTTGTGCATTTCGCAATATGTGTTTCTTTTAACTGCCTATGTTTTTTTTACCTGTCCTTTTTGGGGCCCTTTTTTTAATCAAATGCATTTTTGCTTTGGTGTTTTTAGATTTTTTTTTGTCTAGAAACACCTGGAAAATGCTTGAAAAAAACAACATACTCAGAACATGCTGCAATTTGCAAATCAGCCTTGAACCCAAAAAATGCAGCAAAAGTTAAAAAAAATGGCACTACAAGAAATACATACTGCTTGCAGGGCAGATCATATTTTACTATTGACATAGAGCAAACACCAGTATGCAGCATTTTGGTTTTGCTTCAAAAAACCACAGCAGCGAAATACAATATTTTTAAAAATTGGCATTTTTGCAAAAATGACTGAGGCATAATTATTATATTTTCTGGTGTACAAAAATCTCAATTTTGCCATGCACACCAAAATTCAGACTTTTCAGGCATTTACGCCAGGCCCCATCACTTTTTCAAAAGGTGGGTTGGCCCTAGAGTTTGGGGGAGTGGCCGCATATGGTCGAATAACTGTGGAAAAGGAGATTCCCATGCTTACCACTATCCATGAGTAAGAGGGATGAGGAAAAATACCTATTTTCTTTATAGGACCCATAGCAGCTAAAGAATATTACAACAGTCTATAACGTTACATCTGACAGTGTAATACAGGTGCCAACACCGGGTAGTGGTGTGACAGGGAGGATTCACGGGATGGCTGAAGAAGTCCCAGTCCCAGTTATCTGTGGTCTTCCGCACCCGGCCACTCTCTTTTTCTCTCTAGCTCTCTGCCGGTCAAGACTCACATTTAGAAGTAGCACTCAGCACTGTCTGGCGGTTCCTCACTTTCTTTTTCAGTCCTCCATGTTAACAGCAAGGAGGCCTGGGTGAATTGGGCCCAGGGTACACATCAGGCCATCACTCAGGCTCTTATATCCTGGGACTCTTCACAAGGTGAGGCACAGTTTATCCTACACAGCAAAAGTTTTCTCCACTACTCACTTGCATGGACTAACTTGCAGACTGACATTTGCAAGAAGACTCTTGCACTACACCTTGCATACCCATATATAAAACATGTTCACGTGACACACAACAAGATACATTTTCCAGACATAACCCATACATTAACCCATTCAGTGCTGCAGAGGTGCAATAGACATCACAGATGCACTCATAGAAGACACTGACAATACAAATGCACAACACTTAACATTATAGAGGGGCACCATTAACTCTGAGCCACTACACTAGTAGTATTGTGACACAGAGCAGACTGCAAGTGAAGACCACATGTATTCTGTAGAGCACAAAAAAAAGGAGTACATCATCTCTGTATCGTGGAGGTCCCATTTGGGACTATTGGACATTAGAAATAGTTATAGGGAACCTGTCTTTTTTAAACAGTATTGTGAACTAAGTTATGGTGCTGTTTGGGGAGGTGATGTGACCCGAGGGATGTATTTTTATACTCACCCTTCCCTGTTCCCACTTTGTTTCCCAGTGAAGAACACCTAGTTTGAAAATCTGTCTCTTTTCAGACCACTGTGTGTGCTCACTACCATAGACTTCTATAGGAGAGCATAGGCACAGTGGTCTGAAAAGAGTCCGATTTTCAAACCACGCGCTATGGAAACAAGGGGTAAGTATAAAAATACATCCTTAGCTGCTCGTCTCTTCTGTTCTGAGGTGACAGGTTCCCTTTAAGTGATTGCAGAAAGCCTGCCATAGAGCCAACAGAGCTGTTGAGATGTGGTGATGCAATTGTGCATTGACTGTAATATGTGTTCTTGCAAGTAGTGTGTTCTCCGGTATTATTGTATCTTGACGGTACCAGGTGTCCCTGGTGGAGCCAAGATTGACAGGGCGGTGACGCCCCCTCCTGTCCCTGATTTGGTGCACATGCTGTTGTCCGGCAGCTCCTGCTAGGCCAGAAAAGATTCTTTAAAAAAAACATACAGCAGCCACCTGCGCTGCAGCCACAAACCCTGCAGAGCAAGTGACTTACCCGGCGGTGGCGGGAGTGGGGCAAAAGGCTGAATCCCTCCCTCACAACCGAAATGCTGTGCCCCGTCGCCAAAATGGAGGGCAAAGGCAACTCACATTTCTTTACCGGGAGCGGCTGTCACAGAGCTGTGATGTAGCCCGCGGAACGGAGATCAGGAGATCACTGTTGCCAGCCGGGAGGGATGCGCCACAGAAAACAGAGGTGAGCGGCCGGGTGTGTAGGCTGCATGTGTGCACCGCTGCGCTGTCACACAGCTGTCATGTGGCCGGCGGAACGGAGATCACTGGCGCCAGCCGGGAGGTAGGCGCCACAGAAAATGGAGAGGTGAGCCAGCACAAATGGCGGCCGGGACGGAGCACACAGGCTGCAGCGTGTTCATTGATTTGTCCCAGCGCTGCAGCCTTAGGCTGACGGTTACTATACTTAGCCTTACATTATGAAATGTAAATCATGCCATTTTACAGCAGTAACATGGCAGGATTTACAGGTAAAAATATAAGGCTAAGACGTATAGTAACCGTCAGCCTAAGACTGCAGCGCTGGGACAATCTATCCACACTGTGCTGCTAGGACCTTCATGCCTTCAGCCTATTGGGAGCTGGGGCAGTGAGAGGGGCGTTCCTCCTGTCAAACTCCTTGCTTCCGGTGGAGTCAAGGTACAATAATACTGTGTTCTCGTTGAAGCAAAGCAGGTACATGTAAGTTTTGTGTGCTGCAAATCATTCTTATCTCTGGCTGCCTTATTGCCATGCCATATATCATCTACTGGCAACTTGCAGTATGTATATACTGTGAATGCAAAATATAGGCCAAAACGAATTGATTGATGTTTCTTAATCCCTGCATCCAAACTATTACAGATCAGGTGGTGGAGGTTACATGATGTCATGAAACAAACTCATAGCATGACAAAAAGAAGAGTTCTTCTTGTGTGAACATAAGTCAGTCCACACGAATTTCCATTTTTTGTGTTTCAGACTTGTTAAGATGTTAGATAAAATACCTGCATAGTATATTGGCGCCCTATAACCAACAGGAAATAAATGAATAAAATAGAGAATTATTGTATATACAGCTGTGAGGACTAAGCATTCCCTCTCTTGGCCAGAAACATTAACAACTCCCTGTGGGACTCGGAGGATTTAGTTTATCACAGGGAGTCTGTTCAGTGAGTGCGGGAAATGATATCGGAAAGCAGGAAAAGTTCAGAGGAGACATGGGGGATGTATCTGACAATGCAAAACTGACGGCACCCAGCCCTACTCTGTCTGGGTTGCGCTTCACTGTTCAGTGGAAATGGAAGATCTTTGTGTGAGAGCAGGGAAAGTTTACCAGGGCCAAGAGGAAAGCCCCGGGGACTATCAGGAGATATAGGCAGAAGATTTCACTTCCTTAGAAATATCCCTTGCCTCTTTGGTGATACTTTGAGACCACCAAAGTTTTGAACAGTCAAAAAAATCCCTAAAAAAAGAGTAGATAAGTAAGGAAGATGGAAAAAATATAAATATGAAATCAAATATAACATTTTTATAAAAAAAGGAAAAAAATGAGCACTTGAAACTTCTTGGACTTTAACTTCAGTTAAAATGCCATTGAATAATTTATTCTATAAATATTACTCATACTGGAGTTGCCTAAGGAGTTACATACGCAAAAAGGTTGTTCCATTTCAAAAATGCATTATGTTAGTATTTTGTCATTTATATTAAATGAGTCTAAAAGATAAATGTATGCACAAGCAGCCAAGTGTGATAAAGGCAATCGGAATGCTTAAAGAGGAACTGTCATGCCCTACTGTCAGCGGGGCTGGCTACATAGATTTGCAGCCATGGTCTTACTGTATCCAACAACTCTCTTTCCCAGGACTCTCTCTCGTTTCTCCCAAAAAGGCTCTTCTTTGTTTCAGTTTCTAGAGCTGTGAATGTCTCAGGTAGGTGGTCCCCAGTGCTTACTGTCAATCAACTTTAATGTCACCCATTAACATTAGATGTGCTTCACATTGTGCCCTCTTGTTGAAAGTAACCTTCCAGTATTTTGTCATCTGATAACTGATTTTTCCTCAGTTTTTGATTAGGATTTTGTCGGTAAACTTCCTTCACCGTACCTGTTCCAAAATTCCCTATCACAATGTTTAAATGAACCCGTTTGCCAGTATACACGAACAATAGGAGCACCCTACTCAACTGAGTACGTTTGTGGCACGCTGAGTCAAAGAACTGTTTGACAGTTGCATCTCGATGTCATGAGTGCAGTCCAATTAGTTGAGGGGTGTGATGTTTTGATAGACATAGGGCAAGATTTACGAAACTGTCTAAAACAAAAACTGTCTTGGTTGCTCATAGCAACTAATCAGAGCACAGTTTTCATTCCTCACAGTGCTTCTGAAAAATGAAAGCTGCTCTGTGATTGGTTGATGTTGGCAACAAAGACATTTTTTCTGTTAGACAGTTATAATAATTCTGCTTCTTAATCTTGGTCCAGGTCAATGTTTATAGAGTACTAGAAAAAAATTACAAAGTCATTGAGGAATGTTCGGGTTTCCCATGTAGAGAATCACCGGGTATTTATTAAATACTACCCTGTTTTCCCCGAAAATAAGACAGTGTGTTATATTAATTTTTGCTTCCAAAGATGCACTAGGTCTTATTTTCAGGGGATGTCTTATTTTTCCATGAAAAAGGATTCACATTTATTGTTGATAAAAAGAAAAAAAATTAACATTTATTATATACTGTACAGTAGTTGTCATCACAAACCAGCTTAACCAGACAAACTGTGACAAACCCATAAAGAATCAAAGTGACACACTGGTTGTCTGACTCACACACAGGGCAGCAAAAAATAAGGGCTGTAAAGTACCTGGCTCCCACACACTGTCTGGAGACTGTAATGGTCACCCACAACAGTTCCTGGACCACTTGTACAGCAGGGACAGTATTGCAGCTTCTGATCACAGGGGGAGCTCATCACAGCAGACTCACACAGCAGCGTCAGAGCTAGGTATTACTTTCGGGGGAGGCCTTATATTTAGAACTTCAGCAAAACCTCTAATAGGTCTTATTTTCAGGTGATGTCTTATTTTCGGGGAAACGCGGTAGCTGATATACCTGGCTTTGCCAGAGTTAATTTGGTACAGGTGTTTATCTGTTGTTCGCATGAAAAATTTTATTAAGTCATGGTTACTTCAGAGGAAGCGAGCAATAAAATATGTTCACCATTTTGCATAGTTCTTCACGTTACCCAGGAAACACCACGTGATGTTAAGCATACATTGTTTTCATGTTTTACTCCCTTTTTTGTGTTTTAAGAGCTGTTGCCACATGTAGGGCATAAACACATGGGCAAGTGGGCAACTATGCTCACCACTACGAAGTGTAGTTGTGCATAAACCAGTTTTTTGTTTTTTTTTCGGGCCATTCAAACTCTGTGCCCTCATGTGCAAGTTTGAAAAAACCTGTGGGAAGATAGGTCTTGCCCTATCTTTCCTGCATGTAATTAATACTATGCGTGAGAGAGATAGGGAAGTCCTATCTTTTCTCACCTGTACTATTAACCCCTTCCCACTCCTGGACGTACCTGGTACGTCATGGTAGCGGGATACTTCCCGCAACATGACGTACCTGGTACATCATGTCATTAAAGTGTCGCCGCGGTGACAATCGCGGCGACACAGCAGTGATGTCTGCTGACATAGTCAGCAGACAAGTGCTGCGTCCGGGCTGGGGACCAATCAGAGCGGTCCCTCCCCCACGATCGCTGTGATTGGTCAGGGAAAAACTCCCTGACCAATCACAGCGCAGCAGCGGACTTCGCGCTGTTTACAGTAGGGGCTCCATGTGCAAGCACCGCAGTGTGTTTCCGGTGCTTGTAGATAGAGCACCTACTGTGGTATTTGTGATAAAAAAGAGTGATTACTGTGTAGATTAGGCAGGGAGTGCGTGATCAGTGTAGTGTAGTGTAGTGTAGTGGAGTGTAGTGTAGTGTAGTGTAGTGTAGTGGAGTGTAGTGTAGTGGAGTGGAGTTAGTGATCAGTGTAGTGGAGAGGAGTTAGTCATCAGTGTGGTGTAGTGGAGTGAGTGTTAGTGATCAGTGTGGTGTAGTGTAGTGAGTGTAGTGAGTGATTGATCAGGCAGTGTAGTGTAGTGAGTGTAGTGAGTGATTGATCAGGCAGTGTAGTGTAGCAGAGTGGAGTGAGTGATCAGAAGTGCAGTGTAGTGTAGTGAGTGAGGGATCTGTAGTGTGTGATCAGAAGTGTAGTGAGTGAGCTGTAGCGTGCGATCAGCAGTTCAGTGTAGCGCAGCGTGTAGTCAGTGTATCCCTTGGTGTAAAAAAAAAAAAAAAAAAGTTCCTGTAGTTCCCATTTTGTTACCTGTCCCGTCACCCGTTATTAGTTAGTGTAGCATTTAGTTAGTCTGTCTAGTGTGTAGCGTGTCGTTAGTCCGTGTACTGTCAGTGTATTCATCTGTGTAAAAAAAAACAAAAAAAAAAACAAAAAAAGTTCCTGTTGTTCCCATTTCGTTACCTGTCCCGTCACCCGTTATTAGTTAGTGTAGCGTTTAGTTAGTCTGTCTAGTGTGTAGCGTGTCGTTAGTCCGTGTACTGTCAGTGTATTCGTCTGTGTAAAAAAAAAACAAAAAAAAACAAAAAAAGTTCCTGTTGTTCCCATTTCGTTACCTGTCCCGTCACCCGTCATTAGTTAGTGTAGCGTGTCGTTAGTCCGTCTAGTGTGTAGTGTGTCGTTAGTCCGTGTTGTGTCAGTGTATTCGTCTGTGTAAAAAAAAAAAAAAAAAAGAAAAAAAAAAAACACTTACGTGAATACACCACATAAGTTTCCGCGTTCTTTCTGACCCCCGTCCCGTGGTCACCCCATCCCGCAGTGTCCCATCTAATAAAACTTTTTCCCCGTGTGCCCCATTTTATATAAATATGGCCCGCAGGAGGTACACTTCAGAGGAACTGTATGCAATCATTGCATCAGACTCGGACTCAGGTAGTGGCGATGACGACCCCACTTTTTTGGCATTCTCCGACTCCTCATCCTCATCCTCATCCAGCGAGTCTGAGCTCCCTGCACCCCCGAGAAGGCGTCCAAGGACCGCCACTGACCCCAATGCATCAGATGCTCACTGGAGTACCCCGGAAGATTACAGACCCCAGATCCCTGATTTTATTGGGAACCCAGGGATTCAATTTGACACGGAAGGGCTCAGAGGGAAGGACTTCTTCAAGTTTTTTTTTTCTGAAGAGTTCATTGCCCATATTGTTACCCAGACGAATTTGTACGCCCAGAATTTTATAGAAGAAAATCCCACCTCCAGCTATGCCAGACCCGATAAGTGGACCCCTGTGGATGCACCAGAGATAAAAAAAATTTGGGGGGCTTATACTAACCATGGGGCTAATAAAGAAGCCAACAATCAGGGCGTACTGGTCTACCGATATTTTGTACCACACCCCAATGTTCCGCATGGCGATGTCGAGGACGCGCTTTGAGTGTATTTTAAAATTTCTGCACTACAATGACAACCAGCTGTGCCCCCCCAGCGATCACCCCAATTACGATCGGTTGTATAAGATCAGGCCCGTAATAGACCATTTTAACGCCAAGTTTGCCCAGGCGTATGCCCCACAGATAAACATTGCAGTAGACGAGTCCCTGGTACACTTCAAGGGGAGGCTAAAATTCCGCCAGTACCTGCCCAGTAAGCGGGCACGGTATGGTGTGAAGTTGTACAAGCTGTGCGAAAGTACATCAGGGTACACCCACAAGTTCTGAGCCAATCAGGGGGCAGGTCTGACTCACACCCCCTTCACACCCACTGCAGGACGGCCGCGCGGAGCTCCGGCTGCCGGCAGAAGGTGAGTATACAATTTTTTTTTTATTTTAACACATTTTAGGATGAATTGCAGGTAAGGGCTTATATATTTAAGCCCTTACCGACAATTCATCCCGGGCTCGCCCGCAGCGCATTCCTTTCAATGGAGACGGCTGTATTGCCGTCTCCATTGAATGCAATGCGCTGGACAGCTCCAGCCCATTTCTAATGAAACGCGGCTAGGAGCAGATTTTCGGGCGATTTGCGGGCGACTTGCGCGCACCGGTCACGCGATTTGCGGATTCGCATCCGTCATGCGATCCGAAAATCGCGCGAAAAAACGCCCGTCTGACTAAGGCCTCTATGTGTAGCACATAGGAAAAGACCTATCTTCTCTCAAACTTGTGCGCTATGACGCGGAGTTTGATTGGCCTGATAAAATAAAACCCTTGTTCATGCGCAACTACTCTCCATAGTGGCAAACGTAATTGTGCATATACCCATGAGTTTTTGCCCTATAGGTGAGGTAAATTCTCCTCAGTATATGCAAATAGAGATGGGGCAGATTCTCCTAAGTTTATACACACAGAGTTGAGGTAGATTCTCCTCAGTATATACACATATAAGTGAGGTAGATTCTCCTCAGTATATACACATAGATGTGAGGTAGATTCTCATCAGTATATACACAGAGGTAAGGTAAATTCTCCTCAGTATATATACATAGAGATGAAGTAGATTCTCCTCAGTATATACACATAGAGGTGAGGTAGATTCTCTTCAGTATATACACATAGAAGTGAGGTAGATTCTCCTCAGTATATACGCATAGAGGTGAGGTAGATTCTCCTCAGTATATACACATAGAAGTGAGGTAGATTCTCCTCAGTATATACACATAGAGGTGAGGTAGATTTTTCTCAGTATATACACAGAGGTGAGGTAGATTCTTCTCAGTATATACACATAGAGGTGAGGTAGATTCTTCTCAGTATATACACATAGAGGTGAAGTAGATTCTCCTTAGTATATACACATAGAGATGAAGTAGATTCTCCTCAGTATATACACATAGAGGTGAGGTAGATTCTCCTCAGTATATACACATAGAGGTGAGGTAGATTCTCCTCAGCATATACACATAGAGGTGAGGTAGATTCTCCTCAGTATATACACATAGAGGTGAGGTAGATTCTCCTCAGTATATACACATAGAGGTGAGGTAGATTCTCCTCAGTATATACACATAGAGGTGAGGTAGATTCTCCTCAGTATATACACATAGAAGTGAGGTAGATTGTCCTCAGTATATACGCATAGAGGTGAGGTAGATTCTCCTCAGTATATACACATAAAGGTCAGTTAGATTCTCCTCAGTATAGATACATAGAGGTGAGGTAGATTCTCTTCAGTATATACGCATAGAGGTGAGGTAGATTCTCCTCAGTATATACATATAGAGGTGAGGTAGATTCTCCTCAGTATATACACATAGAGGTGAGGTAGATTCTCCTCAGTATATACACATAGAGGTGAGGTAGATTCTCCTCAGTATATACACATAGAGGTGAGGTAGATTCTCCTCAGTATAGATACATAGAGGTGAGGTAGATTCTCCTCAGTATATACACATAGAAGTGAGGTAGATTCTCCTCAGTATATACGCATAGAGGTGAGGTAGATTCTCCTCAGTATATACACATAAAGGTCAGTTAGATTCTCCTCAGTATAGATACATAGAGGTGAGGTAGATTCTCTTCAGTATATACGCATAGAGGTGAGGTAGATTTTCCTCTGTATATACGCATAGAGGTGAGGTAGATTTTCCTCTGTATATACACATAGAGGTGAGGTAGAGTCTGCTAAAAATCTAAAAAGAGATGTGAGCTGGATTCCTTCAGTATATACACAGAGGTCAGTTAGATAATCAAGTTGCGACCCCTTTACTTTCCTATTTGCATGTTTTAGGACCTGTGATGACGTCACCATCATTTGATCAGTAGCAGAGCTCAAAGCCCCGGTGAATTATCACATGATGGTGACATCATCACATGTAACTCACATAGTCATTCAGTCACATATAACTCATAGACAGGTGGTCATTAGTATTTGATGATCATGACAATTTTTTGGTTTCATCAGTGACAGAATTCTGGTGCATTTTGCTCAAAATGTGTTAGTTCCGTGTACATTTCTGTATAACTGTGCATCAGACATGAGTTGGTGTAAAGAAGAAAAAGGCACCTAACATGGCTAACAAAATGTATCAGGTTATGGGCCCCATTTTCATAAAATTTGAGTAATGTGACCAATTTTTTCTGTGTCTGGTTTGTTGCATTCTATTACAGAATGGAAACATCTTCCCCATTATTTACGTTTGATGTTTTTTCTTTGCCTTAGAACATTACTTAGAGCCCGCAAGAACATTTCTTTTGTCCATTATGCTAAATGCACACGTTCCGCCCAATTCCTCTGTCTGTACTTTCTTCTACCCCTGATCTTGGGTTATATAAATATGTTATACAGTTACAGAGACATACATATTAACTGACATCAGCTACTTCCATTAAGCCTCCCACAAAATAGATGGCAGTGTGCTTTTTAACTTAACCACATAGTATCCAAAATACGAATTTTGGAAGGTTGAGTGATTCGTCTAAGCCACAATGCTCTAATGAAACCTATCAGGTCCTCACTTTGTGGATGGTTTCCAGCACAGGAGATAGAAGCATGTCTGGACTCCAAGACTTTTTATGTGCAAGTAGAACTGTATATTCTATCCATTCTGCATCATTATCCGAATTATATTTAATAGACACAGCATAAACACTTGGCATACACATAGATCCAATTTCTACTATGCTTTATAGCGTCTAGTAATCCAGAACAAAGGATGACTTCATAGCCAGTTATTGTAAGTCATTTCAACTCGATCTTTCCTATACTAGATTTGTATCCATAGGAAAATGAGGTAAGGGAAGAAGTGGGATGAATGGAGATTTCTATTGCCAGATTATAAATTATTACTTATCTGCTGACTCACAACAGCTATGACGAACTCCTTTCACAAGGAGCATATTCAGGAGGCGATGGGATGCCATCACACCCCAGAGTGAACTGTGACTTCTGTCCCGAATTCATGACAAATGAGTAATATAAGACCGTTCTTTATTCCAAGAATCAGGTCAGCAATAGTAATAGAGTAAAATGCCTCTGATGAAATTACCATGGAAAAAGAAGAATTTAAATCTAGCAAATGTAATGAGAAAAGCAGTTTTCTGCTCTGATATATGCCTACACATACATTTCAGACAATAGTCCATCACCATGAGCATCTGCTTCAAACACTAGTACCATTATGTTTCTATTTAAGGAACCGTCGGGTGGAATTAGTCCCAGATGTTCTTCTCCTTCCCACAGTAACTTGTGGTGTATTTCCATTCTTGAAAACTATGCATAAAACAAAATTTAATTTGTTCTTCAATAATCCTTAAGGGACAGAAATTTAGACAATTAATATTAACTAATGTTTTTTTAATTTTCACCTTAGAAATATGTCACTAAAAAGCTGATGCAAATGTAATGCAGCTGAGTGTATTTGACCGAAAACATTATGATATGACTCTGGCGATCCATGGTTTTCCATAGGATTGTAGTGTAATGTTGTCAACGCTTTACAGATTAACCCTTTCCAATCCAATTTGTATTCTGGTTTTCCTAGGGGGCTTACTCTTTTTCTGCTGTTATACAACAGCGCTATATGCTGGCTAAAGCCAGTACTGCATGAGGTGACACATTGGATAGGCTCTGACAGCAGAGAGGCTGGCAATATACAGTAAGAGTGTGAGGGTATATATATATATATTGCCATATGTTCTTTATACTTTTATACCTATATGCAAGTTTTATTCAATTCCAAATGAGAAAAAAAACTTATATGTCGCCTTACATCAGATATTCCGAGGCTTTAGAAGGCTGAGAGAGATGTTCTAGAAATTCAGAGAAGATACGGAACCAGACACAAGGCCGCGTGTACTTGGCCGATTTCCCAGAAGCGCAATATCAAGATGTTCCACTATGTACATAATTTTCACTGTCTTAGGCCGGACTTCTTAGAATTGAGTGGGTGATTCTTTGCACTGGAGTTAATTAAATACGTGATTTTCTGTACAAGCCAGAGGCGCCTCACTGTCTAAGGCGGAAATCCGGACTTCCCATATATGGTTATGAGCCCATCACCCCCTGGTGGATGGGACAAAGGGTATAAGATCTCATGTAATCTGTAATAAAGCACGTTGGCACAGCCGAGAGCCATGTCCCGTGTGAGGAATGATACCAGATCCCTGTGTGGTGTCTCTTCTTACCGCCGGCAACGGGGCAAGTGGGGTGGGCCCGATTGGTGCTGTACTTAGAATTTTTATTACCCTGATAAATGGCGCAACCAACTGGGGCAGTAAAACCGGAGCTTACAACGCATTCCACCCGGATCCACGCCGCAGAGAAGCCGTCCTGCTGCAAACCGAGCCTGATCAACTCACTTAGAACTCCAGGTAAGGCCAGCATATATTTATGTTGTGTTTTACTGCGAGTCTTGCAGCAGGAGGGACTATCTGTGGTTTGTGACCGGACGGGTTGGGTTAAGAGTTCTACACGGTAACTCGTGTGGGCTCCGGGTTTGCCGTCATGGACCACTGACCGTGATATGCGCACCAATCGGTCACCCAGAAACTAGTCTGTAGTCTATTTGTACTTTGAAGTTTTAACGTTTTAATAATAGTGGAGATTGTTGTATCTGCAGAAGTTTTTTTTCTCTCTTTCTTTTCATTTAGTCTCATAAGAGAAGGGACTCTCGGTCGGTTTGCCTTATATATGGGGCTAGCGATTTGATTTCAGAGAGATGCATTTTATGGGGCTGGTTCCATAAGGAGAAGGGACCCTCGGTTGTTCTGCCGGTATATAAGGGCCTGACAATTTGAAAATTAAGAGGGATGCATTCTATGGAGCGTGTTATTATTATTATTGTTGTTGTTGTAATATACGTAAGATCTTATTAAAGAAGATAGAGCCCCTCAAGGGCTGCCGCCGTGTGGATGAATTTGTAAAATGTAAGAAAACTCTAATGAAAATGTGTGACACCGACCCGCACGGCAGATTACAAAATGGTGTCTGGGAGGAGGTCTTTAGGACCCAGAGGTGCCTTGGAAGATCAGGTTTTGCTAGACAGTGCTGGAGGAGGAGGAGAGAGAGAGAGACAGTCAGAGTAAGTTAGGTATGTACACATTATTTGTTTAAGAAAGTATCCGTAAGTGAAATGTTGAAAAGTACAGTAAGTAATCAAGAGGGCGTCAGGAGAGTGTCTATTAAAGGTTATATTGACAGCTAGGTAAGGGAGAGAAGTATGAGAAACAAGCAAGTCGATAAGAAAGTTACAATGCATGTGATTTGTTGGTAAAGAGAGATAAAAATGTGTATAATACAAGATAGATAATAGATATGGATATATATGTGTATATATGTATATACTGTATGTGCAAATAGTGCAAATAGTTAACTGAGCTTGCTTTTAGATGAGAAAGATTGTTGACATGTAGCTGCGAGTCTGTGTAAGCCTTCCAAGGTCGGAAGATAACAGCGAGAGAGAAAATGCAATAACAACCTTGGTTAATATCTTGGCTTGCTTACAATGAATTGAAATGAATTTAATTAGTTATACTGTCTTAGTAGGCAGGGAAATATAGCAATTTCTAATGTATATTCTTACTTATACAGGGGTTAAAAATGAAGAACATGTTGTGCTGTATTTATGAGTTCAAATGCAGGGCTGTTCAGTCAGTGAATGCATATTCAGAGATTTATTTTGAAAAGGTGGGGGCTTTCAGACTTCACTTTTTGTTCAGGGTCAAATACAGAGAAAGAGAGATAAGGGGGGTTGAAAAATACCCAGAGATTCTAAAACACTTCAGCGTTTAATACAGCATATAATAGCTTCAGTAAATAAGAAATATAGAATATTTCAGTCACTCAGCAAATTTTTTCACATAATGTGTCAAAGATAGCGCTCATTCACAATCTCATCTCAATAGAATTATGTACTTTATAAAATGATAGCACTCACCTCGGTGTTTTTCAGCTGATGTATGTATGTTTGTCAATCTTTTTTTGTCTGTGCATCTGTATGTACTGGTACACCTTCAAAGGGGGGTGACGGAGCAGACTTGAGAGCATGGATGGATGAGAGTTAGTGACCCGTGTTTGGGCTGCGTGGAATGTGTGATGTGGATAATTGACTGGGGATAAAAGTCCTCCCCATGCATGGGACTTTGCTTGGTTGTGATGTGGATGCTTGGACTGTTAAGCTGAAATGGAGCTGAGAAGACGGACGCACGGAGCCAATATCGAAGGGGTGGAGCTAGATGATGTAATAGTACGTAATGTTTCATCCCTCTTGTACAAGGGAGGGGGTGAGGAGCGTGAGCAGCTAGTAAAAGTTTTTGTTTTTGTTTTGTTTTTTCTCCTGTCTCAGATTTGATAAGAAATTGCAGGCAGGAACAGACTAATAATGAATTCACTTAAAGGGATATCACATTTCAAATATTAATAGATGTTTTGTAGATTATTCTGCCCCGATGTAACTCATGTTTCTGCTATTGGTGTTAACATTTTACAGGCCTTATCTGCATCCATCAAATCTTTTTACAATGTTATACCACCTTGAAACCGGGTGCTCTTGTTCCAATTGAGTACCCTGTTTCAAAGGGGGGGAGGAGAAGGCATAGGTGATCTAGGTATTGCAAGTCAGCCATTTTAGGTATTGCAAGTCAGCCATTTTAGGTATTGCAAATCAGCTATTTTTAAATTTTTTGCAAGCCATTTTTTAAATTTTTAAATTTTTTTGCAACAAGATTCTGATCTTTTTGAAATAAAATACCAGCCTGATTGTCTAGCATTGATGCAACAAGAAAATTTAAGTTTTAAAAAGTTACTGAAAGCCCTTGCTAACAATGCATATTTTGAGTTGTTTTTTATAGATGATACCAGGGTGATTGACAACTCCACACTGGATATACAGTGGTAACACAACATGACACGGTAAAAGCAGAACCTCTGCCTCCGCATGTCGCAGTACAAGAAGCGGAACTAAAGGCCCTCACTGAGGCGTGTAGAGTGGAGGAAGGTAAGACGGCAAACATTTACACTGACTCCCGGTATGCATTTGGCATAGCTCATGATTACGGCCCAACATGGAAGGCCAGACAGTTTTTTACCACAGCAGGACAGCCAATTAAAAATGGTGCAGCGGTGCAGTCTCATGGAGACCCTACTTCTACCTGACAAAGTGGAAAGCTCACACCAATACCTACACCAGAGAAGCAAAAGGCAACGCCATCACAGACCACACAGCAAAAGCAGCGGCCCTCAAGCCGTGAAAGAAAAGAAGAAAAGAAGAATTTGACAATAACTTTGGACTTTAACTAAACGTTGGACTTTGATAATAAATTTGGACTTTGATAAAAACTTGGACTTTGATATGCTAAAGACTTTACAGTTACGAGCCAGCAAGGAAGAAAAGACAAATGGACTAAAAAGGGACGGCGTATGGTGAACAGTCAATAGAACTTGCCTACCACGGTCCCTGTGCCCCATGATGGCCCAGCTGACGCACGGAAAGACGCACCTCTCAAAGCAGCAATGATGACGACGCTTGAACAAGGACGGGTGGCTCCTTGGTTTTCTGTAGCTGCTGCATCATTTGTCCAATTTTGCATGATCTTTGCCGTAAGCAACAGGGCAGAAGTAAATTTGCCACATAACACTTGCCGGGGCCACTCTACCCATTTCAGGGATTGCAAATTGGCTACACTCAGCTCCCACTTGTTGGGAAGCATGAATATGTGCTTGTTGTTGATTTCTTTTCAGGTTGGAGACCTACCCTGTTACCAAAGTAAATAAGCAGGTAATCGCACAGAAGCTCATGAATGAGGTAATCCGCAGATACGGGGTACCGGAAGTGATTGAGTCAAACAAAGGTACACACTTCACAGGTGAAATAATGCAACACATCATGTCTGTTTTGGGTATATTCCAGGCTTTTCACACACCCTACCATCCGCGGAGTAGTGGGAAAGTAGATACAAAAGGCAATAGAGGAAATGGGCAAATCTTGAATTGAGTGTCTTTCATTAGTTTTTCTTTTTCTTAGGAGGATACATGCCACAGTAGCAGAGTTTGGGGAATGATTTTCTTGTTAATGTTGTCATAGGTCTCTCCAAGGAATTGTTAGTAATCCATTCTGCAGTCTCTGCTTTTCTCCCAGGTCCTACAGATGAGTGTCACAATCTAAAACCAGGTGACAGGGTCTATGTTAAAAAGTTTGAGAGAAACCCGGTTTGAATGTCCTTACCAGATGTTGTTCACCACCCCAACTGCAGTCAAGCTCGAAGGAAAGCCCACTTGGATCCACACTTCGCACTGAAAAAACTAATGATCCTGTATATCCTTTACATGCTATAATGTGGTACAATTCCCCTAACACACACCTTTGACTACTGTACACTAGCCCCTGTTTCAGAACAAATGAATACAATCAAATGTGCAATATGAAGACTACACTGAGGGTGAGAATCCAACACCGCATCGTGCTAAGAGAGAAGTTGACGCTCCAGGTGGTAACTTTGATCCACATGTACACATAGATGCAATAGGAGTGCCAAGGGGGGTGCCAGATGAATTTAATTCTAGAGATCAGTTTAAAGCAGGTTTTGAGTCCTTATTTGCTTTTGTCACTGTTAATAATAATGTAGATTGGATGAATTATATCTATTACAATCAGCAGAGGTTTGTAAATTACACCAGAGATGCTTTACAAGGGTTAGCGGACCAGTTAGGGCCCACTGCATCCATGGCGTTCCAAAATAGAGTGGCCCTGGGTATGTAATTTCCTGTTTGTGTATTATCCCTTTAATGTGACCAAAATTTCCCTTGTTTGAAAAAAGATGAAGAGCCAGTTCCGATAATGGCAACCACGTATGTTACCAGAAGAATGGAGAGATGGACTAGTACTGTGTCTGCCTCGGTCTCATAAGATGGACTGTCAGTGGACTTCCCATTTGCCTAGGGAAAGTGCAGAAGACCTTAGGTTCTGGCGAGGGCACACCCTGCGGGGTGTTAACTCGTACAGATAGAGGGTATGGATGCCCGGAAATAAGCCCAGGGAATCCATGGCCTCCTTCTGAGGTGAGGTAGGGATCCCTCCCTTTTAGAAGTAGGGACTTACGGGCAGTGGAGAAACCCTGATGCAAGGGAGAGACGACCGAGGAAGAGTGCAAAGTCTGATGCTTGATCTCCATATTAAGTTTTTTAGGGGGGTTTGTGAGGGTATATATATATATATTGCCATATGTTCTTTATACTTTTATACCTATATGCAAGTTTTATTCAATTCCAAATGAGAAAAAAAACTTATATGTCGCCTTACATCAGATATTCCGAGGCTTTAGAAGGCTGAGAGAGATGTTCTAGAAATTCAGAGAAGATACGGAACCAGACACAAGGCCGCGTGTACTTGGCCGATTTCCCAGAAGCCCAATATCAAGATGTTCCACTATGTACATAATTTTCACTGTCTTAGGCCGGACTTCTTAGAATTGAGTGGGTGATTCTTTGCACTGGAGTTAATTAAATACGTGATTTTCTGTACAAGCCAGAGGCGCCTCACTGTCTAAGGCGGAAATCCGGACTTCCCATATATGGTTATGAGCCCATCACCCCCTGGTGGATGGGACAAAGGGTATAAGATCTCATGTAATCTGTAATAAAGCACGTTGGCACAGCCGAGAGCCATGTCCCGTGTGAGGAATGATACCAGATCCCTGTGTGGTGTCTCTTCTTACCGCCGGCAACGGGGCAAGTGGGGTGGGCCCGATTGGTGCTGTACTTAGAATTTTTATTACCCTGATAAGAGAACCCCGACTGACGTCTTCCAACATCGAAGCTGTACAGCCTTAAATCATAATGTCTTCAGAGGTCAGGCAGTGGATTGGAAAGGGTTAAGTGTTCCTTGAAAGTTTGTGAATTTTTCAGAATTTTCCATATTTCTGCTTATATTCGACCTAGAACTACATCACAAGAGAACCAAATCAACAAAGGAGTCAAAAATATTTGACTTGATCATTTATGTACTGAGGAAAATAATCCAATATCACATGTCTGTGAGTGGCAAACGTATGTGAACCTTTAGGCCTTGTTCACATGGGCTACAAAATTTTGCTACAAAATCATTGCTATGTTTTGTAGCCTGAAAGAACCCATTGGAAACCATGGGCTTCACATACATGCGTTTTGTAGCGATGATTTTGTAGCCTGTGTGAATGAGGCCTTATACAGATTAGAAGAATTTGAAGGTGAAATTAGTCAGGTGTTTTCAATAAAAAGGATGACCACAGGTGGGCAGTTTTAGGTCAAATAGAAGCAGAAATATGGACAATTCTAAAAGGTTCACAAACTTTCAAGCACCACTATACATAGTCTGAAAAAATAATAAAATGCTTTTTCCACCAAACATACTAATGGCATATTCACAGGTTATGCAATATACATGTGCAAATAATAAATCCGAAAATCGGATCAGAAAGGGCTCACCGTTCTGCGGCTTGACAATTCCACTGAGATGCATTGAGGAGATCTGATGTGGAGATTTGGTAGATTTATAGCAATTATGCAATATACAGTATATATGATAGATGGGACTCCCCTGACCCCCTTTCTGCCAGGAGAGGAGGCCAGATCCAGATGGAGATGGAATAGAGAGGGGTCTGCATGAGTCTGATGTCCCTCTCTATTCAAGTTTTTGGGACTTACATTAACAGCTAAGTAAGTTTTTCATTCAGTCTCTACCTTGATGCCATTATGTGAGCTACTCTCTCAATAGCTGGGGATCCCAGTGGTAGAACCTTACCTATAAGTTATTCATATCATGTCTTGTGAATCTTTGATGGAAAAACATCTGTAAAGCGACCCTCTGGTCCCGGGGACTACATTTGTTCAGAGACAGAGGAAGGAGTTATATTGCCTGCCAACCTCCTCCATGTGCATTGTGTCATGGATCTGTCTTTTCCTTGGAGTAACTGGCGATCTTCCAACATGGTAGTGCAGCTTCTTAGACTACTTGATACATGCTGTGCATAGGTAATCTAAGACTCTACCTGCTCCTCTGATTGGCCAGAGCTGCTAATGGGAGTGGCATTGTCCAATACATAAGGAGCATGCAATATCTGACTGCTGATGAACAGTGTGTATTGACTAGTCTAAGAAGCAGTGTGACCATGTTGCAAGACCATTGATGGGCCATATAGAAAGACACATCTTGGGCACTACACACATAATGGAGGGTAGCAGATAATATACGGTAACTCCTCCCCTAAAGTTCCTGTACAAATTTTGTCTCTGTGACTGGAGGGTTACTTTAAAGAGGTTTTCCAAAAGTAAAATAGTTATGGGCAAGAAATGGGTTAAAATAAAAACAAAAAAATAAGCCTAACTCTCTGCTCAGATGTCTTTCCTGGGGCAATACGGGAACCACGGCCCCTGCTGCTCTGGTTTTGGAAGAAACTGCGGTGGTCACATGCTGTTTATTGCACACATGGCTGCTCAGCTGATCACCGTCTTCTTCAGTTATACTACCATGAATGACACAAGACCAATGAAGCTTGTGATTGGCTAATCCATTTGTTTAGTTGTCATAATTTAGCCCTTTTCAAAGTTGCGTATATTCTTACACTTGCCCATTTTTCCCGTTTCCGACACATCAACTTCAAGAACTGACTGTTCACTTGCAAACTAATATATTTTATCCTTTGACAGATGCCATTGTCAATGTTATTCACTTTGACTGCTAGGCTCGGTTTACACTGGGCGGATTTGCCACGGAAATTCTGTCCGAAATTTTGCCACTGCAAATCCGCCTGCGGCCGCTAATCCCGGACTTAGCCAGCCATGTGGACGAGATTTCTCAGAAATTTCGATCAAAAGTGGGACGGCGAATCTGCCGCGGCAAAGCCGGCAGAAGCTGGCGCTGGGGAGCGGATTCGCCGCCCGCAGCATGTTCATTTTTTTTTCTTCTTCCGCTGCGGCCACGCTCTCCTCTATGGGAGCACCGGCCGCAGTCGGAAGAGCATGCGGCCAAGCCGCTTCAAAACCTGTGGCTAAGTGCCACGGGTTTTGAAGCAGTGGATTCCCGGCGGAAATATCACGGTTTTTCGCTGCGGCCAAACCGTGAGATTTCCGCCCGGAATCTGCCCAGTGTGAACCCAGCCTTAGGCCTCCTTCCCACGAACGGATTTCCGCCGCGTAATTCGCGGCGAAAATCCGCTGCGTTGCCCGCAGCTATTAGGTTCTATTGAACCTAATAGCTCAGTGCTCACGATGCGTAATTCCACCGCGGAATTACGCACCGCGATTTCTCCCGTCCTCACCCGCAGCATGCTCTATTTTCTGCGGGTGAGGACGGGCTGTACGCACTGACGGCTTCCATTGCAGTCAATGGAAGCCGTCCGTTCACGCTATCTCCCGCTGTAACCAGCGGGAGATAGCGTGAAAAAACGCTTTCCCGCCCACCGCCGCGCGTCATATGACGCCATATGACGCGGCCGGCCGCGTCATGTGCCACGGCCGGCCGTGCACGTGACACGGCCGGTGACGCGGCGGCGATGGGCGGTGACGGGCGGTGACGCGGCGGCGGTGGGCGGGGAAGCGATTTCACGCTATCTCCCGCAGGTAAGTATAGGGGCTCTGGGGGGCGCCGTGACGGGCTTCACTGCGTAATATTACGCGGCGGAGCCCGTCACACTCGTGGGAAGGAGGCCTTAGTGGTTTGAATATTATGGCTGATTGTTATATAGTCTCCATACATATGAAGATGGATGACAAATCAGGACTTATTCCTCCCAAATTCTTGTTAGGTTACATTTTTATGAGCTTTAGGTTTAGTTATATATTTAATTCCCTGTAACTGATCAACCGTATCTGACATTAGGGGATATTTCTTTTTACAGTGAACTTATTGAAGTTATAATAATTGATTATTACAATGGGATGAGGGAGATAAGCCTCTGCCAGACCCCTCCAGCAACAAATTCTATTCCACACAAAAAGGCATGTTTAAAACCAATATTCTTGTCATCTGCCAATTGAGAAGAGCCAGGAGGTTATTATATATATAGGATCATTGGATAATTCAGACAAAATTGGCAGGGTTGTCTAAGTCTTACCGAATGAGTGTGGTCAGCTTTAGAGCACTGTCTGTTGGTCAAAAAGAAGTCACAGAACCTTTCTTGAAACTTTCTTTCCTCGATGAGGGGGCAAAGATCTACAGTATTTTTAGGAAGGATCAAACAAAGGAGCATTGTATTCAGTGATGATTTACTACCTCCAGTCCAGACATTTATAATACTGGGGTGACTCAATCATCAATAGCCTATGTACAAACAGTATTATGCAAAATCACTAAGGTATTTTTATCTTTTATGCACACTGAAAAGTTGCTGGCTTCTTATAACTGGAGCCTGTGGCCCATCTGGAATTCTGCACATTACTCCTCTGTCAGACATTTTCCTTGCTGTTATGTCTGGCAGTTAGACTCATCTGTAGTAGATTATGGTCAGTGTACAGCCGACCTAAGCAGTTTAGGGTACCATTTTGGTACAATTTTTATAAGGCCAAAAATGAGGGTAAATAGGAAAAAAGGAGCAGCACAATATTTTCTATATACTTGTTACTATTTACAATCCACTCCTGACATTGGTTTCAAAAACTATCTCCAAAATGGCACATGTAAAAAATTCCCCCAGAAGTTCATTGACTTAAGTTAGGTCCAGGAATCAAAGGGGTTTTGGTCTGGGGTCTGTACTTATTTTAAGGTATGTGGGCTGGATTTATTTAGGTTGGAGTATGTATTAGTTAAGGGGGTCTGATCTGAGGTCTGAATTCATTATGAGATATGGGATCTGTATTACTTTTGAGGTTTGAGTGTTTATTTACTTGGGGAGCTGATCTGAGGTCTGATTGCATTTACGGGTCTAGTCTGAATTGATTTGGTGTTAAATTCTGTCCTACTCTATAATTAGTTAGTGTTATAATCATGTACCAGAGATGTTGATTCTCAACATCGTGATCTGTTTGGCTCTGGCTAGCTCTAGAATGGTGTGCAGAGTTTAAAGATTCCCCTGATCATTACCTTTAGCCTCTGCAAGTTAATATGGATTGTGATGTAAGAAGATCCTTAGGTCACAGTCCCCAGAAAAGTCACAGATTGGTGGCAGAAGACTGGTATAGTCAGGAATGGAGCCAAGGATCGTCACCAGGAGAGTGGTCAGAACACAACAGGCCAAATGATAAGACAGAAGGGTTTATGGGATAGGACTTAGGGGTCAGAGCCAGGAGTAGAGCAACAGGTACCAAGTGAACAGTCCAAAGGAGACAGGAGCAAAACTAAGGACAAGATTAGGGTCAATAAGTATTCAGAATTAGGATCAATAGCACAAAGAACGAGGGCCAAGAAAAGGTCAAAACTTTATTATTAACATTTCCAAAGACCAGTCTGGTTCTTCAGAATTCAAAAAATGTATTTTCAATCATTTTCTCTTTTGTTCACTTTGAGAAACAAAAATGCCACATTGTATTAATTTCATCAGCTAATAGAAACAACCACAAATATTTTTTTAGCCAAAAACCACACATGAAAATCAGCCCTGCATGTTTTTGCTTATTCTTAAAGATGCTTTCTTATCTAGACTCTAATCTAGATGCTTATCTAAAGTCAGACTTCTGGCCATAGCTTGTGTTCTTCTCCTAATTCGCATACACCATATAGATATCTTTTGGTTTGGGATTAAAGATAATCTGTAACCAGACACCTTTATTAAATATTCTCACTGTGGAGACGTTAAAAACGCTTATTGTCGCCCTCATCCACTCCCGGCTCGATTACTGCAACTCGTTGCTGATCGGCCTCCCCTGCACCAGACTCTACCCTCTCCAGTCCATCCTGAATGCGGCAGCCAGGCTCATCTTCCTGTCCAGCCGCTACTCAGACACCTCTGACCTGTGCCGGTCACTGCACTGGCTGCCCGTTAAATACAGAATTCAATTCAAACTCGCTACCTTCATCCACAAAGCCCTCCACAGTGTAGCGCCACCCTATATCGCCTCCCTCATCTCAATCCATCAACCAGCCCAGGCTCTCCGCTCTGCTAATGAAACCAGACTGAGTGCCCCTTTTATTCGAACTTCTCATTCCCGCCTCCAAGACTTCTCCAGAGCAGCACCGGTCCTCTGGAACGCACTACCAAAGGCTACCCGAGCAATCCAAGACTCGCAGAACTTCAGGCGTGCTCTAAAAACGCACCTCTTCAGGGAGGCATACCGCATTCCCTAAACAAACCTCTCTGTACTCCGCCTGATAACATGCTCCCTGACCTACTGACTGCAATCCCTGCTAGCCATCATAAACCGCTCCTGCGGTCATACCGTTTCTGCCGTCACACGGCTAAATGTCTGACCATTGTCTGTGTAGAGCATCCCTCACTCTCCACCTCACCATACCGTGCACATCTCCACCCCGCCATACTGTGCACATCTCCAGCCCCTTTACCCTCTGTATCACCCCATTACTTGTAGTATGTAAGCTCGTTGGAGCAGGACCCTCACCCCTATTGTTTCCATCAACTGATTACTATATGTAACCGTGGTTCTGTAATGTTTTGTATTTTGTCTTTCTGTATTCCCCCCTGTCTATGTAAGCGCTGCGGAATATGTTGGCACTATACAAATAAAGTTTATTATTATTATTATTATTATTAAATAGCATCTATATCAAGGGGATATTGAACCAATCCCAAGAACCACAATAAAACTAAAGGGTGTTCCTATTTGAGACAGTTATGGCATATCAAAAGTATATGCCATAAATGTTTGATAGATGCTGGTTCCATTTCCAGAGCTCCCAAATATTGACTATTGTGAGAATGGGGGTCTCCTTCTTCGCTGGTGTGTGTTTTTCTATTCCCATACACTACAAGAAAGATACCTGCACACATGAATTGCCAATTCTGCACCCCATCTAACTTTATCTGGAGTGCTATTTGGACAATATATGAAGATCCTACTGATGACCACATAGTGCACCGTTACTATTTAAGGAGTCAATGCACCCATGCTACATGCCACTCCTCTTCTTTCTGAAGAATGGTTGTGACCAGTTGGTTGTTGGCCATGTAGAATGGCATCATGGACCTCGTGTGGCCCTAGGGTTGGAGGAGTTTCCCCTCTGATTCTATATGATGCTCATAGTAATGTTGTTTAATGTGTGATATCACACATGCTAAATGGTGGCAAAAAAGGGAATTTGAGGAGGTGATCAAAAATTATCAATACTATATGATGTCTCCAAACCATTTAACAAGCCTACGGCACAGGATTTTTGGGCACTGTTCAGTGGGCATCAATTAACAGTTTGTATTTTATAAATGCTCTCGGTGACAGTTTAACATACATATAGCTTATTTGAATGACACAGTAATGACACAGGCTGGAAACAAGACAGCAAAACTGGACCAAGAAGCAAGGCAAGACAAAGGCAAAGTAAGAAAAAGCAACAGAAACTAACAAGTCAAAGAGGCAAGGAATGAACTAGAAATAAGCATGGTAACACTCTACTCTGCCAAGAAAGAAGCTAGACTAGGAACAAGGTACTAGAAGCATACGAGCAAAATATGAATAATAGTCCACTTAGCGTATGCAATAACCGGCAGCAACACATTGCTAAAGCCAGAAATACTTGGAGAGAGGCTAACCAATCAAAAACTCCTCTCCAAATGAGCCTGAGCTGCAGCAGTGGGGTCAGCTGACTTACTCTAATTGATCAGTTGTGAGATAGTTGCATAGCAAATGCCCCAGCAGCAAACTAGAAGACAGGAGATGACGATGCATGAGAATTCCTGCTGATTGTAACAGGTACACATATTAATGCAGACCGCCAAAAATACGCAGACCAAGTAGTTTCTATATGAGCCCTATCTCATCAATATGGGATCTCCACTGGCATAACTATAGGGGATGCGGTTACACCTGGGCCAGAAACCTTAGGAGGCCTATAAGGCCTCTCTTCTCCATATAGGGAGCCCAGTACTATGAATAAAGCATTATAGTTGGGGGCCCTGTTACAGGTTTTGCATCGGGGCCCAGGAGCTTCAAGTTACGCCTCTGCGTTAAGGGGTTAAGAGAAGTTGGGGGCCCTAAAATAAACTTTTGCACCCGGGCCCATGAGTTTTTAGCTATGTCCCTGGTGATCTCCCAGCTTCTGAGTCCATTTAGCTTGCTTCTGCCTGTTAGTCACTATCTGAATTATCAGCTCATAATCAGAATCTCTCACTGAGGGCAAAAACACATGAAGGCGCATGTGCTAATACATGTATTAGCGCATGAACTGGGGTTTTTGTTAACTTTTCAAACTCCGTGCTAGTGCATGCGAGTTTGAGTTAAAAATGGGCAGATGGGTCTTGCCCTATCTTTCACACATAGTATTAATGAGTGAGAATCCCAATAGGGAAAACGAAACCATTGAAATTAATGGGTGCATTTCATCTTGTTACGCAGCCATGCTTTTCACAGCTACATAATGGGACTAAATCACGCTCATGTGTTTAAGCCCTTAGGCTGTGTTCACATCATGTCAAATGGTTATGTTCATTGTATATACCAGGGGAATCTTTCAGCATGTGTGCGCCAAACAACAATTCCCAACACATGTGTAACTAGTTACAGTCATCAGGTCCTCATTAGTTCCTCCTGGCAGCAGTAAGGCACATGACGTCCCTCATATTTTATCAGCGTAATTTTAGATCCATTAATTGAAAAGTAACCGCTACTTACATCATCATATGGGCCATAGGCCCTGACCGCAAATGCCTTGTAGAAGTATTGTTCCTGACTTACTGAACGAGTCATATGTCTTAAACATCATCCATAACTGCTCTGGCCTGTGTCTTACTGTGCCATGTGAGTTTTCTCATTAAGAGAAACCAAGTAATTTTATATATATGATACCTTTTAACAGCTAACAAAAATATATGTTATAGCAAGCTTTCAAACCTATGCAGAGTTTTTCCTCAGGCTTAAATGGAATAGATCAGAAGAAGCATGTATATACACACATACATAAAAGAAGGCACAGACATGGTGTGATTATATTTCATTTAAAACAATATCAGAACAGAATGAGTAGAGGAGTAAATACTTAATTAGTCCACTGATAAGTGATGTGAAAGTTTTATGGTCTCTAATTTCATGTTAGGGGGTCACCAGGCCTGTGTGTTACCTGTGCTAAAGATTTCTCATATTCTCCACTGATGCAAGGATCCGCCTCTGAGGTTCATTCGGTCTTGACAGTGTCAAAAGTTGTTTTAAATTTCTACTCCCAAATTTTCTATGACATTGGGATTTTAAATTGCCTTTTATTATGGTGACTTTCATATGTTCTATGTTGTGTCTGTGACTACAAAAATGCTCAGCCACAGCTAATTCTGTCTTTCTCTCTTTAGTCGTGTGGCGATGAGATCTCATCCTCGCTTTCAGTTTTTGTCCTGTTTCTCCAACATAAAGGCCCCCAACAAGACATTTACTGCACAGGATCAGGTACACACCATTGGACATGAAACATGTGAATGTCCCCGGGATCTTATAGTCCTGCTGTGTGTTGGGAATCCGTATCCTGTCCGCAGTCAGTACATGTGAGCAGGTCTTGCAGCTTCTTACATTGCAAGTTCCTTTTTGTGTGTCAGATGGCAATGCACTCCTGATTACAAAGTTCCTCAAATTTGGAGGTTGCCTGTAACATAGGAGGGGAGGGTTCGAGAATATGATTTTCAGATGGTCATCCTTGTGTAGGGTATGATGGAGTTTCTTTGCAGTTTTCCTTAGTACCTCTAGCTGTGAATTGTAGGTCACTACTAGAGGTATCCAATCACTTCCTTCCTTCTCTATGTATTGGAATAGTAGATTTCTGGGTATCCTGGTGGCTCTGATGATTTGGTCATCAACTGAGGTGGGATGGTGGCCCGGATTTAAAAACGTCCTTTTATGATGGTATAAATGTTCCTCTATGTCTGTTGGGTTGGAGCAGATCTGGTTACATCTGATGGCCTGGCTGTAGACTATGGACTTTTTGACCCCTCAATTTAGAGACCATAAAGCTTTCACATCCCTTATCAGTGGACTAATTAAGTATTTACTGCTCCACCCATGCTCTTCTGATATTGTTTTAAGTGCAAATTAATTACATCATGTCTGTGGCTTTTTATACATATGTGTGTATGTATAGATGCCTCTTCTGATCTATTCCACTTAAGCCGGAGGAAGAAACCTGCATAGGTTTGAAAACTCACTATAACATCATGTATTTTTGTTAGCCATATCTACAAGATTACTTGGTTTCTCTTACTGAGAACAATCGCATTTTGCTCTACTGGCTAACACAGTACTACATTTTTTTTGTTTCACTGTGCCATTACACTTACTCCGTCATAAACACTTCATACACCTCATATGCATTACACTCCATTACATCACATCAGGTGCATTACACTTTAACTTAAAGGGGTTGTCTCATGAAAGCAAGTGGGGTTATACACTTCTGTATGGCCATATTAATGCACTTTGTAATGTGCATTGTGCATTAAATATTGGCTATACAGAAGTTATTCACTTACCTGCTCTGTTGCTGGCGTCCCAGTCTCCATGGCTCCGTCTAATTTCGGGGTCTTCATGCTTTTTTAGACGCGCTTGCGCAGAAGGGTCTTCTCCCTTCTGGACGGTCCAGGCACAAGCGGCGTTCTGGCTCCGCCCCTTCTACGCATCATCACGTAGCTCCGCCCCATCACGTGTGCCGATTCCAGCCAATCAGGAGGCTGGAATCGGCAATGGACCGCACAGAGCCCATGGTGCACCATGGGAGAAGACCCGCGGTGCACCATGGGAGAAAACCGCAGTGCATCCCTGGGAAAGGACCAGCGGCCATCTTGGGAGAAGAATTTTATAAGTTCATCTTTCATCACATCGGTGAGTAGCAAGCAGTTTAAAAACTGCTTTAAAATGCTATTTTATGCCAGGGGGTGACAGGGGGGATGGGCTAATGTAAAATTTTTATGTTTGCCGTGAGACAACCCCTTTAATCACTGTACTTAACATTATTAACCCCTGTAAAGCTTTGCATTAACCCGATATTTAAGCATGACGCCATTACTAACTTATGCTCACCTAGTCCAGTGAGTTCATTTTACCCCCACCCTAGCCAGGGATTTAATCTTATATGATACTGGGGGTCATAGTCCCCTTACACTTGCACAATACAACTTAAGACACTTTCTTCCACTTCTCTTGTTGTCTGCTGCAGGTCTTCTGTACTGCCACTATGGTGTCCATTACTGCAGGGAGGGAGAGTCCGTCTCCTTCCATGCACTGTGAGGCACTTCACCCCAAGTCCAAGTCATCATCTTCGACCCCCAGGGATGTCGGGGCCCATTAATCCTTCTCTTGGAGGGCAGCTCCCCCAGCATGGAGAGACTGCTATTGTGTAGCCCCTCTCAAGCAAGCCTCTGCCACTTTGTACCAGGTGTTTGAAGTCTCAGCTCCATCCCTTTTATATTGTGCCAGCAGGATGCCAAAACATTCCCCCATGGTTGGGGGATGTGCGAGACCTAGCCCTGCACTATTCCCTAATGGGGGCAGAGTCTTTTCACTGGCAGGAGCAGAACCTCCTATTTAAGCCTCTAAAAGACTACTCCAAAATGAAGGTACCTAGTGGCTCCAACATGGTACCAGGCGCCTCTACCACTTGCTCCCCTTTCCGGCTGAGTCTCTGGCTGGTGGAGGTGAACAAACAGTGCTTCAGCAGTGGTAAGCGCTGGCCTAATGCCTCTCAAGGCTCCCCCTCACAACCAAGCACTTGACCAGAGGTGGCGGAGCTAAGCACTGCCGTAGACCGCTCTTCTGTAAGGGGTAGACAGTATCTCTCATTTACACATGAACTGTATTGTATGTTGCCCATAGGCTACCATGCAAGATTTTTAAGGTGAAAGGTGTCGTTCACTATATCCAGTCAATGGGTTCCTACTAGAGATGAGCGAACGTACTCGTCCGAGCTTGATACTCGTTCGAGTATTAGCGTGTTCGAGATGCTCGTTATTCGAAACGAGCACCACGCGATGTTCGAGTTACTTTCACTTTCATCTCTGAGACGTTAGCGCGCTTTTCTGGCCAATAGAAAGACAGGGAAGGCATTACAACTTCCCCCTGCGACGTTCAAGCCCTACACCACCCCCCTGCAGTGAGTGGCTGGCGAGATCAGGTGTCACCCGAGTATATAAATCGGCCCCTCCCGCGGCTCGCCACAGATGCGTTCTGACAGAGATCAGGGAAAGTGCTGTCTTGCTGGAGTTGCTATAGGGAGAGTGTTTGGAGTATTTTAGGCTTCAAGAACCCCAACGGTCCTTCTTAGGGCCACATCTAACCGTGTGCAGTAGTGTGGAGGCTGCTTTTTGCAGTGTTGCACTTTTTTTTTTTTTGTATATCGGCCGTGCAGAGCATTGCGCCCTGCAGTAATTATACATAGTCCAGGGTCAGTAGTGGGGGTGAGGCAGGGACAGAAGACATATTTATTGAATATAGGCAGTGGGCCTTTCCAAAAACATTTGGGAAAAAAAATCTATTTGGGCTGCCTGTGACTGTCCTCAGTGTACTGGGTCTGTGCTGGGGGTAGTTGTCCTAATTCATACGCAGCCAGCTAAGTGTTACAGCAGGCTTGCGCAAAATTATTTCCTGGCTCTGTGTTGGCTGTTACATCACCGCTGTATTCCAGTCCACAGTGCAACAGTCTGCAGTTATTTTACATACTCCAGGGCCAGTAGTGGTGACGCAGAGAGAGAAGACATATACAGTGTATATAGGCAGTGGGCCTTTCCAAAAACATTTGGGAAAAAAAATCTATTTGGGCTGCCTGTGACCGTCCTCAGTGTACTGGGTCTGTGCTGGGGGTAGTTGTCCTAATTCATACGCAGCCAGCTAAGTGTTACAGCAGGCTTGCGCAAAATTATTTCCTGGCTCTGCTGTGCGTTCCGTAAGCGAAGTCAGCCTCCAACCACAGGCCAATAAGCGGCACATTTAATTACAGCGTTCTGTTTCTGCACTACTGGTAATACACCATGCTGAGGGGTAGGGGTAGGCCTAGAGGACGTGGACGCGGGCGAGGACGCGGAGGCCCAAGTCAGGGTGTGGGCACAGGCCGAGCTCCTGATCCAGGTGTATCGCAGCCGACTGCTGCGGGATTAGGAGAGAGGCACGTTTCTGGCGTCCCCACATTCATCTCACAATTAATGTGTCCACGCGGTAGACCTTTATTAGAAAATGAGCAGTGTGAGCAGGTCCTGTCGTGGATGGCAGAAAGTGCATCCAGCAATCTATCGAACACCCAGAGTTCTGCACCCTCCACTGCTGCAACTCTGAATCCTCTGGCTGCTGCTCCCCCTTCCTCCCAGCCTCCTCACTCCATTACAATGACACATTCTGAGGAGCAGGAAGACTCCCAGGAACTGTTCCCGGGCCCCTGCCCAGAATGGGCAGCAAGGGTTCCGAATCCTCTCCCACTGGAGGAGTTTGTCGTGACCGATGCCCAACCTTTTGAAAGTTCCCGGGGTCCGGGGGATGAGGCTGGGGACTTCCGGCAACTGTCTCAAGACCTTTCAGTGGGTGAGGAGGACGATCACGATGAGACACAGTTGTCTATCAGTGAGGTAGTAGTAAGGGCAGTAAGTCCGAGGGAGGAGCGCACGGAGGATTTGGAGGAAGAGCAGCAGGACGATGAGGTGACTGACCCCACCTGGTTTGCTACGCCTACTGAGGACAAGTCTTCAGAGGGGGGGGGGGCAGCAGCAGGGCAGGTTGCAAGAGGCAGTGCGGTGTCCAGGGGTAGAGGCAGGGCCAGACCGAATAATCCACCAACTGTTTCCCAAAGCACCCCCTCGCGCCATGCCACCCTGCAGAGGCCGAGGTGCTCAAAGGTCTGGCAGTTTTTCACTGAGAGTGCAGACGACCGACGAACAGTGGTGTGCAACTTGTGTCGCGCCAAGATCAGCCGGGGAGCCACCACCACCAGCATGCGCAGACATATGATGGCCAAGCACCCCACAAGGTGGGACGAAGGCCGTTCACCGCCTCCGGTTTGCACCGCTGCCTCTCCCCCTGTGCCCCAACCTGCCACTGAGATCCAACCCCCCTCTCAGGACACAGGCACTACCGTCTCCTGGCCTGCACCCACACCCTCACCTCCGCTGTCCTCAGCCCCATCCACCAATGTCTGTCAGCGCACCGTCCAGCCGTCGCTAGCGCAAGTGTTGGAGCGCAAGCGCAAGTACGCCGCCACGCACCCGCACGCTCAAGCGTTAAACGTGCACATAGCCAAATTTATCAGCCTGGAGATGCTGTCGTATAGGGTTGTGGAAATGGAGTCCTTCAAAAGTATGATGGCGGCGGCGGCCCCGCGCTACTCAGTTCCCAGTCGCCACTACTTTTCCCGATGTGCCGTCCAAGCCCTGCACGACCACGTCTCCCGCAACATTGTACGCGCCCTCACCAACGCGGTTACTGCTAAGGTCCACTTAACAACAGACACGTGGACAAGCACAGGCGGGCAGGGCCACTATATCTCCCTGATGGCACATTGGGTGAATTTAGTGGAGGCTGGAACAGAGTCAGAGCCTGGGACTGCTCACGTCCTACCCACCCCCAGAATTGCGGGCCCCAGCTTGGTGGTCGTATCTGCGGCGGTGTATGCTTCCTCCACTAAACCACCCTCCTCCTCCTCCGCAACCTCTGTCTCGCAATCAAGATGTGTCAGCAGCAGCACGTCGGCAGCAGACGGTGTCGCGCGGCGTGGCAGCACAGCGGTGGGCAAGCGTCAGCAGGCCGTGCTGAAACTACTCAGCTTAGGAGATAAGAGGCACACGGCCCACGAACTGCTGCAGGGTCTGACAGAGCAGACCGACCGCTGGCTTGCGCCGCTGAGCCTCCAACCGGGCATGGTCGTGTGTGACAATGGCCGTTACCTGGTGGCGGCTCTGCAGCTCGGCAGCCTCACGCACGTGCCATGCCTGGCCCACGTCTTTAATTTGGTGGTTCAGCGCTTTCTGAAAAGCTACCCACGCTTGTCAGACCTGCTCGGAAAGGTGCGCCGGCTCTGCGCACATTTCCGCAAGTCCCACACGGACGCTGCCACCCTGCGCACCCTGCAACATCGGTTTCATCTGCCAGTGCACCGACTGCTGTGCGACGTGCCCACACGGTGGAACTCTACGCTCCACATGTTGGCCAGGCTCTATGAGCAGCGTAGAGCTATAGTGGAATACCAACTCCAACATGGGCGGCGCAGTGGGAGTCAGCCTCCTCAATTCTTTACAGAAGAGTGGGCCTGGTTGGCAGCCATCTGCCGGGTCCTTGGAAACTTTGAGGAGTCTACCCAGATGGTGAGCGGCGATGCTGCAATCATTAGCGTCACCATTCCTCTGCTATGCCTCTTGAGAAGTTCCCTGCAAAGCATAAAGGCAGACGATTTGCGCTCGGAAACAGAGGAGGGGGAAGAGAGTATGTCGCTGGATAGTCAGAGCACCCTCCTGTCTATATCTCAGCGCGTTGAGGAGGAGGAGGAGGAGCATGAGGAGGATGAGGAGGAGGGGGAAGAGACAGCTTGGCCCACTGCTGAGGGTACCCATGCTGCTTGCCTGTCATCCTTTCAGCGTGTATGGCCTGTGGAGGAGGAGGAGGAGGAGGATCCTGAAAGTGATCTTCCTAGTGAGGACAGCCATGTGTTGCGTACAGGTACCCTGGCACACATGGCTGACTTCATGTTAGGATGCCTTTCTCGTGACCCTCGCGTTACACGCATTCTGGCCACTACGGATTACTGGGTGTAAACAGAAGAGAATTTGTGGCAGCAAGCAGCGATGCAGTAAAAACTTCTTCCTTTATTACTCCATACACATAGGACGTTTCGATCAACACAGTGATCGAACACTTGACAAAGATCACTGTGTTGATCGAAACGTCGTATGTGTATGGAGTAATAAAGGAAGAAGTTTTTACTGCATCGCTGCTTGCTGCCACAAATTCTCTTCTGTTTGCACTACTTTGGGGTCTCAGGATCCGGATCCCTTCTGTGGCGTGCACAAGGTTGGTCCCACCCTGTGGGTTGAGTGGAGTAGTGCTGCCCTGAATTGTATTATATGTTCTGGATTACTGGGTGTACACACTGCTCGACCCACGGTATAAGGAGAACCTTTCCACTCTCATACCCGAAGAGGAAAGGGGTTCGAGAGTGATGCTATACCACAGGACCCTGGCGGACAAACTGATGGTAAAATTCCCATCTGACAGCGCTAGTGGCCGAAGGCGCAGTTCCGAGGGCCAGGTAGCAGGGGAGGCGCAGAGATCAGGCAGCATGTACAGCACAGGCAGGGGAACACTCTCTAAGGCCTTTGACAGCTTTCTGGCTCCCCAGCAAGACTGTGTCACCGCTCCCCAGTCAAGGCTGAGTCGGCGGGAGCACTGTAAAAGGATGGTGAGGGAGTACGTAGCCGATCGCACGACCGTCCTCCGTGACGCCTCTGCCCCCTACAACTACCGGGTGTCGAAGCTGGACACGTGGCCTGAACTCGCGCTGTATGCCCTGGAGGTGCTTGCTTGTCCTGCGGCTAGCATCTTGTCAGAGAGGGTGTTTAGTGCGGCTGGGGGAATCATCACAGATAAGCGTACCCGCCTGTCAACCGACAGTGCCGACAGGCTTACACTCATCAAGATGAACAAAGCCTGGATTTCCCCAGACTTCTCTTCTTCACCAGCGGACAGCAGTAATACCTAAGCAATACGTAGGCTGCACCCGCGGATGGAAGCATCGTCCTCTATCACCATCAAAAACGGGGACATTTTTGCTTCATCAATCTGTGTATAATATTCCTCCTCCTCCTCCTGCTCCTCCTCCTGAAACCTCACATAATCACGCCGAACGGGCAATTTTTCTTAGGCCCACAAGGCTCAGTCATATAATTTTTCTAAACAATTTTTATACGTTTCAATGCACATTAAAGCGTTGAAACTTTCACCTGAACCAATTTTTATTTTAACTGGGCTGCCTCCAGGCCTAGTTACAAATTAAGCCACATTAACCAAAGCGATTAATGGGTTTCACCTGCCCTCTTGGTTGGGCATGGGCAACTTTTCTGTCGTACATTAGTACTGTTGGTACACCAATTTTTTGGGGCCCTCGCCTACAGTGTAATCCAATTAATTTTTTGCCCACCTGCATTAAAGCTGATGTTACATCAGCTGTGTTGGGCACTGCAATGGGATATATTTATGTACCGCCGGTGGGTTCCAGGGAGCCACCCATGCTGTGGGTGCACACGGAATTCCCATTGCGGAGTTGTACCTGCCTGTGACTATTTATAAAAAACCGCGGTCTGACTGGGGCATGCAGACACCTTGACAGAATGAATAGTGTGTGGCACATAGGTTCCCCATTGGTATGCCCACGTGTGCAGCTCCTGATGGCGGTGGCACAGGATTATATTTCTCATTGCTTCTGTACAGCATTGTGGGCTATCACCTGCCCCTTTTAAAGAGGGTCGCTGCCTAGCCGTGCCAACTCTCTGCAGTGTGTGCCTGCGGTTCCTCCTCATGGCAGACGCACTTATAAATAGACATGAGTGTGGCGTGGCATGAGGGCAGCTGAAGGCTGCGCAGGGACACTTTGGTGTGTGCTGTGGACACTGGGTCGTGCGGGGGGGAAGTGGGGGGGTGGGCAGCATGTAACCCAGGAGAAGTGGCAGCGGAGTGTCATGCAGGCAGTGATTGTGCTTTGTTGGAGGTAGTGTGGTGCTTAGCTAAGGTATGCATTGCTAATGAGGGCTTTTCAGAAGTAAAAATTGTTGGGGGGGGGGCCCACTCTTGCCGCTATTGTGGCTTAATAGTGGGACCTGGGAACTTGAGATGCAGCCCAACATGTAGCCCCTCGCCTGCCCTATCCGTTGCTGTGTTGTTCCCATCACTTTCTTGAATTGCCCAGATTTTCACAAATGGAAACCTTAGCGAGCATCGGCGATATACAAAAATGCTCGGGTCGCCCATTGACTTCAATGGGGTTCGTTATTCAAAACGAACCCTCGAGCATCGCGAAATTTTCGTCCCGAGTAACGAGCTCCCGAGCATTTTGGTGCTCGCTCATCTCTAGTATTGTTCTAATCACCATTCACAAAAGGGTCTCATATTTGTAATTTTTCTTTTGGGTGGTATTTGGACTCTATATTCTATATTTTTTCCAAGGGGCCCTGTGATTTCTATGTATGTACCATTATACATAAAATAATGAAATGATGTTTTATACAGATGATCACCATGACATATAGGTATAACGTTTTTTCAGTGTTTAGATAAGTGATTTGACCTTCCTCCTCCCTTGATCATTTGATATAATTTCTTCAAATCTACTTTTATAAATTGAGTACATATAATTTAATAAGCCTTTTATGGAAATAAATGGCTTTTTACTTTCCAAGTATGTCCGCATCTCTTCACAACAATGCAGACAAGATTAACAGTGGACATCTGAAAGTCCTGAGGCAGCTAGGATTATCTGATGAGATCAGTAACACCATAAATCTAAATTCTGAGCAAATCAAGGCACTCCTCTAGCCTGCTATTATGCTGATTTACTTGGCTTTATAGTAATTGCTAACTTCAGCAATCAATGTAAAAATTATGCGTAACTAAAGGGAAATGTAGAATCTCCTTAGCTAATGAAAACCACCATGAATTAGTAATCAACACAAAGATTAGCAACATTCTGAAACTAAACTTTATAATGACTATAAAACCACATTTCTTACCCTTTCAAGTAAATGATAAAAAACAGAGAATCCTACTGAACAAGAACAATTTACACTGATTGGCCACTTTGTTATAGGCAGCTGTCCTTTCACAATTGGAGCTTCCCAGTATGGAAATTTGACCTGTCATTCTGCAGCGGCTGGCTTCTTCAGCCCCATGGTGTTTTTCCTACAACAATTGTGGAAAGCTATGTAGGAAGTGGATCAACTAAGAAAAACTAGAGACCTTTACCAGCAAGTACACAGGTACATAACCAGAGGCTAGACATTGTATTCAGAGTCTGGTTCAGAAATTGGTCTAACGCAAGCATGAGAAACCGCAGGCTCCCTCAGTAAGATGCCGATGTCCTCCATGACGTTCAGCAGCGGATTGCAAATAGCCTTCAAAAATCAACTGTCCCAGCAAGTTGGTATATCACAAATGATGCGTCAGTGAGGGCTGAAATATCTGGAACCTGGAACCATACCAAATAACATGTGCCGAAACTGAAAGAGCTCAACAAAACTCAACATGTGAATTACTGTGCGTGGTTGCTGACGATGATTGCTAGAGCAATTTTGGATCCATTGCTGTACTTTATGACAGATATGGCATGGTTTCATTTATTAGGTCACTTGAATTTACAGAATATAAAGTATTGGTCTACTGAAAATCCCCACCTGACTAACAAAACACCACTGCACAACCAGAAGATTGGTGTTTGGTGCACAGAGTCAGGAACATTAATACTGGATCCAATTATCTTTAAATCAGCTGTGAATACTGAGTGTTATCTGAACATGTTTGAACAGTTTTATGGCCAACTAACGCCATAGGAAAGAAAGAATGTAATGCTTTTTCCAACAAGGTGGGGAAAAATGCCGCACTTCCAGTGACTTGTCAATGGATTTATCTACCTGCAATTTCTATCTGTAAGGAAATTAAAAGAAGAAAGTGTACACCTATAATCCTCATACCCTGGATGGATTCAATGAAGACATCACAAATGCTATCCACAGCATCATCGTTGAAGAGCTGCAGGCAGAATCAGCCAACATGTTGGGATGTGCCCAGATGTGCAAAAAAAAAGTGAACGGTGACCACTTCCAGCATCGATTGTAACATGTGTGGAAGTCAATGAAGTTTTAGTAAAAACAGTACACTTGCTCTTTCTGTTGCGGCATAGTTGGAGGCAAGCTACTTTTTAATGGCCCATCCTGTATTTGTACTTCAATTTTCTCATTGACCCACCTCTTTTAAAAGAGGATGATATTTGTTTAATTCCACATGACTTTTGTCACTGTGATAAGCAGCTTACACTGTTGTGTCATTGTATTTGATGTTCTGCGTATTTCCACACTGGCCAATATTCTACAGAAGATGTGCTTCCCTTATCTTCTATTCTTCTTTCGGCTGTTCAATACTGCATGCAATCTAACAAAATAATGACAGACATTTTTTACTTTTGAAGTTCAGATGCCTGGGGAGCCTGATAGACCATTTGCCATCAAGCACACAGAGTTTTCCTTCCTGAACAACTTCTAATGATACAGCTTGTTTAGGCAGTTGTACAATAGAAGGTGAAGCTATCGTCGTGTCCTGTCTTGTTGGCTCTACGATGCCATTAAATAGCTTTTCATCAAAGCTCAGGAAAGGGGAAGATATGTTTATTTACTGCAGAACAAAGTTATGTTATAGAGTCTCTAATCCAACTCCTGCACTTTCTAATATAATGCAAAAATATTATTTGGTATTTTGTGGATTATAACTAGACAATAATGTCAAGTTTCCTTCCTTCCTGACTCAAAACTAGAAATATTATAAGGCAGGTGCCACTCATGGGCTGCAAATTCTTACTGCTAGGCCACTCTCACACATGCGCTTTTTAATGTGGCGTTTGGAACGGCGCAGTAATCACGGTACAACGTTCCCATTGATTTCAGACCCGCGCTCGAACATGGCGTTTTCTAATGCTGTAATTTTCAAGTACTATCTGCTCTATTTTGACACGTTTTTGCACTTTTTAACACCGCCCGTCATCACCCATCACAATGATGTGGTGTGTTAAAAAGCACTGTGACCTACACTCGAAAATGGCGGTAAAAATCACGGGGAAATGCTGCAATCAAAATCGCTGCGTTTTGCCAACGCCCTGTGTGAGAGTGGCCTTAGGCTGTTTTTACACTGCGATTTTTCCCTTGGTTCATTCTTTGTAATTCTTGCATTTCTGTCTTCTAGGCACAAAAAATATGGTTCCATCCCAGTTCCATCCCGGCTTCTATCCCTTTGCAGTTTTTGATCTTTCTTCATATGCTTTCTATTCCTCACTGTTGTTAAAGCTGGATAGAAAAGTGCAGAGTAAAGGAACGGAAACCATGGGAAATAGAGACCAAAAAGATCTCACATATTAAACATTATGGTTCCATCCCCGTTCCATACAGATTTTTTGTCCCTCAGCAGCTTTCGACATAGAAGATAGGAAAATGAGACATACAGCGTGCTGGAGGGAAAATCACAGTCTAACAAGAGCCTTATTCATACTCGTTTTTTTGGAATCACTGTATATGCTGGGTCAAGGCAGTAGTGAAGAAATCAAAGTCCTTGCCATTGTCTTGTGTCAAGTAAATCTGGTCATATATTTTAGGTGGCTGTCTGCTAAATGCTCATTCAGTTGAGACCCATATCTTTTGACATCCTTCCTCCCATACACCAGCATGTATGTTTTCTGCATGGAGAAAGGGAAGTAAGCCACTGCCAGATTCCTCTAGTGATGACTTATTGCCTAGAGAACAAAAGGATAGGTCATAATAAAATCCGATTGTCCAAACCATCTCTCCCTCGACATCTGCAGTTGGAGAGTTGGGACATCCCCGTACACTCTGATGGTCAATCATTCCATCAAAATTGATGGGTTAGGCCAACATTAATCTAATGTGTATGAACAGCTTAAAGGGGTTGTACCACAATAAACTTTAATAACCTATCCATAGGATAGGTGAAAAAAATCTGATTAGTGGGGGTTTCACTGCTCAGACCTCCACTGATCCCAAAAATTAAGGTCCTGTGTTCCTCCTCTTCACTGCAGGTTTTCTGCACCCACGAAGTGAAGAGGAGATTGCATGGCATGGGCATGGCGGCGCAATTAAATTAATTTACAATAGGACTGACGGAGATAGATGAGTGTTTGTAACCAGCTACATCTATCAGCCCCTTTGAAATTTTGGAACAGTGCTGCTCATGTTTGACAGCTGTCACATTCAATCTGACATTACTGTACGGGTGCAGCAAGCCTGCAGTGATGAGAAGAGGAGGACATAGAATCTATGTTCTTGGGATCGGTGGGGGTCTTAGCAGTGAAATCCCCACCAATCATACCTTTATCATTTATTGTACAGATAGATTTAAAAAATATTTTATGGTACAAGCCCTTTAAGACTACACCACAGCCATAAATTGTGCATAAATAGTGGTTACAATGCAGCATAACTCTATCCCATAATACACAGGCGATATTGTCATCATCTCAGAATTTCAAAACTGTGGGTCCACAATCCACAGTCAAACTCATGTAGTGATAATGATAAATCTTGTGCAAAAATGTGTTCTATGTGTAAAAGAGCCCCTTTGCAGTCCATTCTAATATTTAAAAAATGTTTAATATACACACTGCAATCAATGATATATCTCCCTTAGGCCTCCGGCACACTAGCATTTCTTAGCCCTTGTATAATCCATTAAAATAATGGACTACACACAGACAGCGTATGAACTTCTATTATTCTATGGTGCAACACACACTACCGAGTTTTTAAAAACAGACCTGGACTGTGTGGAAAAAGTCATTACATGCCCTATTCTTATTCGACTTATAGACGAGACTCACCCATTCAAGTTAATGGGGACAGAACAAAAAATGGACAGCAATCAGATGCCATTTGTATGCAGTCTGTGCGCTGTCTGTTTTTTTTTTTTTAAAGATACGGAAAGAAATTGTTTCAATTTTGTTTTGCCAATGTTAAAAGCTGATGGCGCACAGATAATAAAACAGACACATAGACCAAATATTGACCAAATACGGAGGTCACATAGAACTGCACAAGAATGAAAAATGTTCGTTTTTGTGGAAGTAGCGCAAACTTTTTTTTTCACGCAAGTGTACACCTAGCCAGAGGCGTAACTTGAAGCTTTTGAGCCCCGGTGCAAAATCTGTAACAGAGCCCCGAAATATAATCATTTATATATAGTACTAGGCTTACTAAATGGAGAAGAGAGACCTTATGGGCCCCCTAAGGCTCTTAGGGCCAGGAGCAACCGCATCGCCTATAGCCTTACCAATGCAAAAAGTATTTCATTTATGCATTATTTGATTATTAAATGGTGGAGGAATATAAATGGTGGCTAAAGCCAGATTTAACCCACTAATTACAATATGAAGACAAATGTAACTGCTCATGGTATAAATTTCCTGTGTTAAGGGCTCAGTCACACGGGCGCATCGCCACCCGTACACCGGCCCCGATGCGCCCGTGTGACTGAGCCCTCACTGCAGGAAGAAGACGGCCGTACCTGAAGACGGACATCTCTCTACAGCACTGAAGAAAGAACACATGACCGGCAATGAAGCCGGTCACATGTTCTTTCTCCCGACGCTGCAGAGAGACGTCCGTCTTGAGGTACGGCCGTCTTCTTCCTGCAGTAACACAGGTGCAGATGCGCCCATGTGACTGAGCCCTAATACTGTACATTAATATTTTTTTTGTAAACTAATATTCAATAAGAAGAGAAAAAGGAGTAAAAGCTGAGTCCTACCCATTCATTAGAAGCCAATTTATGTTTTCTTTTACTAAATGCACCCCCAGAATGCAAATAATTCCTAGCAGATCATTCTGAATATTTTTTTAATTTTGTACGTTAACTTTTAATGTTCCAAGATAATATTACATCTGTCATAATTCAACATAAAAATATGTTTTCCAGTGTGAAATAAAAAAGAAAGAAACCGTACACTCATATGCTTCAAATGTTTGAAGATCTAATTGGTCCAACAAGCTGTCGTGGCTTGTTGGTTGTGACAGCGTCATGGCATGGTGGCCGCGACACAGGGTCAGACCTGTTGCCCTGTTGCTATACAGGACAAGGGTTAATGCATGTTGTGCAGAGATTGCTTGTTGCTATCTCTCTGTATGCTGCATAGTGGCAGGCTGACTGTTAGTCAAACCTGGGAGAGGGTTGGGGGTGTGGTTTTCTAGTTGCTCTTCCTATCAGCATGTGTGGAGAGCTTTATATTCATACCCCTACCTTTCCTCCTTGCTGGTTATTGAGTTCTCTAGAGGAGAGGTTGGAGTTGGTGTGATTCTCTAGCCTGGGTGAAAAGTTTCCAGTTCAGTTAAGTGCTGTATACATTCTATAGTTTTTTGGTTACCTTTATTGTTAGCATTGCTGTGTCAGTGCATCTCTCCAGGGGTTCCTATAGGGATAGCGAGGGCCCAAAGAAAGACAGCTGGGCTGTCCTTATCAGAACAATAACTCTGCTTGCAGGCAGGGTCTGCTCATTTCCTTGTTTGGTGAGGGACACGTTTTTCCATCTACCTAGAGTGGTGCTCAGTGGCATGGTGCTCTTGTGCCGCACGGACATGACACAAGCCCTCTATTCTCCGACATGACTCCACTTCATCGCACTACCATCTTGATATTAAGATTCCATTTTCTACACGATGATTAGTCCTTAGATGTGGAATGCAGTTATTTTGTCACAACTTGCATTAGTTCAAGAAAAAGAGTTTAGTTATCCTGACATCTTTGACTTTCATATTTTAATCACAAGTGTCTCTTGTAGATTGTACACAATAAGTCTGTAGGTACATCCTTTATGTTGTCTACATAGTGGTCGTTGCTGCTCCATATGCCCCTACTGCCTGTGTGCAGAACTTTAACTTAAACTACCTGGATTGTACGTATATCTAGAATTTTGTCTGTTTTTTAACGCACTGTCTGACTTTTAACCGTACTTACAAAAGTATTTGGAATAGGGTAATTTTTGCCTCAGTGACAATTTGTTAATATTCTGTAATACATTTTTCCTTGATAACTATTGGGGTCATTAATTTTCTTTTTTTTTTGGCTGAGCCCCCTCCCTTGACTGCATCCTCACTCCTGGTGTTTGTTTACAAGCTACTGTCCCACCTCTTTATGAGACATCACAGGCACTGCAGCCAATGACAGAGCTCAGCAATTGATCGATTGGCTGCAGCAGCCTGTGACATCCTGTAAACAGGCTGAGGCAGCCTGTAAACATGACATCACTGAGGATACCCAGAGCAGCGGTGCAGGACAAAGCAGAGAGATAGAAGAGGTAAGTACAGGCCTTTTTTGTTCTTTTATGGCAGATGAGCTGTGTTTTATTAAACAAAAGATCTTGGCCAACCCTTTTAAATATTCTGCTTCTCCTGCCCGTCTCCCCCTCTGTGTCACCATACATCCATCCAGTGTAAGTCACTTTAACCTCTTAGTGAAAGCCAATACATCTTTTTATTGATCTCAGCTTTAAACCTGCACATATATCTTCTTATGCAGAAACCAAAAATGGCAACAGCACGAAAAATAAATTTACTATCAGAGGTATACATACCTATTGTTAAGGTATACTACCCTTGATACGCCAGCTCAGGTGCCCTAGATCTCACCCACAACCCCTGTCCCTGCCTGCTTGCCTTCATTCCTGGCTAACCCCAGGTGGGCAACTGGGCGACAGTCCCTACTCTCACTAGGGACTGAAAAGGGACACTGGCGTACCTGGATGGGAAGGGTAGAATACCGACAGAAAAGGCAGATGTAGGCCTGACCGCTGACTGAGATGGAGTGTTGAAAGCAGAGCTCCTTCTCACCGGCACCTTTGGGACCCGATACAGAAGCAATCTTCAGCTGAATATGGGCAAGATCAGCAGAAACAGAGAGGGAGACACTCAGCACTCCCAGAACACAGAAAGGACAAGCCGATATGCAGAGATATCTTAAAGAACGGAGCACCCGCTCCCCCCGTGCTCCGTCCAAGATGGTGCCGGCTCTGGAGGCCGCAGCATATAACAGTAAGGAGGGGGATGATGGGGCTTCCACAGACGGAGAGGAGGGGGAAAGCATCTCTAAGGGATTTATGAGAGAGCTGTTCTCTCAAGCGCTGCTTCGTCTGAAAGCAGATCTAAGTGAGATAAAAGACGATCTTAAACACATGGGGCGCAGGGTGAAGGAGCTGGAGACCGCTGCAGCCTCTATCACCTCTCACTCTCTGGACATGGAAAGAGCAATTAAGGAGCACCACAATCAACTTAACAAATCTTTAATACTGCAAGAGGACATTGAAAACAGGAGCAGACGTAATAACATCCGCATTAAAGGTCTGCCGGAGTCCTGGGCGGGTGAGTGTCTGATGAAAGTGGCTAAAGAGTTGTTTGGTTTACTGCTTGGAGAGGAAAGAGCTGCAGGTGTAGTTATTGAACGAATTCACAGAGCCCTCAGACCCCCTCCCCCTGCTTCAGATTCCCCGAGGGACGTTGTGTGTAAACTGCTCTCATTTCCGGATGCGGTGGCAGTTCTGAGAGCAGCAAGGCAACATAAGGACTTATGTTATGCAGACGCCCCACTGCAGCTCTTCCAGGATTTGGCCCCTTCGACCTTGTCTAAACGACGTCTGCTGTGCCCACTACTGGAAGCACTCAGGGATAAAGGAATAAGATACGCCTGGTTGTTCCCTTTTGGCCTGGGGATAACCCATAAGGGGCGCAAAATTAACATCCGCTCTCCTGATGAGCTCCAACAGTGCTGGCAGCTCCTGGATATTGCCCCTATTGAAATCCCAAGCTGGCTTCCTCTTCCTGAGCTTCCCAGGTTCCCCAATCTTAAGGCATCCGAAGGCTGGACCCCGGTTAACAACCATAAATCTCCAAAGGGCAAGAAAAAGAAGGTCAGAGATGATACAGATCTGATGGACACATGAAACTGCTCCTTGATTCATCTCATAACCATCCATCCGATGACGGCGCTGTCAGTTTCCTGCCAATGTTCCCTGTTACGTTATACGTTCCGCCCTACCTCTGAGACTCTCGATATTTTGGGGTCTCCTGCGAGGGGGCCAAGGTTTCTTGGAGTGGCAGGCGGCGCATGATCGGGACTCTGATTCAGACTTTGATCCTGTTCCTCTGGCTGCCCGCCTCTGGTGTGACAGCTGAGGTAGCTGAGGCATCCCCCCCCCCCCCCCGCTGTCAACAATGGGTGGATGAGGGCCCCTCCTTTCTCCGTCACTTACAGATGTCCCTCAGTTTCCATATGTCGATAATCTGCATAACATAAGGATAAATATGCATGTTGTATATTCTTTTCTTTACTGTTCTGTCCACTTAATGTCTCCTTCCTTCTCAGCTAGCTCTCCCTGTAATAGACAGGGCCCCCGATCGTGCCTATCAGGTCAGGCCAAGTGTTCTTTTATCTTTGTTATTATAGGTATCGCCATTGCGCTACCTTGTAGTGGCTAGCCCACCTACCAGAGAGGATCACACAGTTGTGTTAGACCTCTCTACTTCAAGCTAAATTTTTCTACACGTGTTAGTGTCATTGTTTCATCTTTTTCCCCCTTTTTGTTGTTCGTCTCCCTCCTACCCCTTTGTACACTCCCCTCTTGTTTCTACCCCCCCTCCTTTTACCTCCTTCTACCTCCTTTTATCTCCTCTTCCTTTCTTCTTCTTACCTATCATCGGGGAGAGTCTCCCACGTATCTGATAAACCCTACATTAAGTGTAATACTCTCTCTTTGCTTTCCCACCGAACAAGCAGCACAAAATGGATGATCTTCGCATAACCTCCTTCAATGTTCGGGGTCTCAACGCGCCAGAGAAGCGCCATGATATCGCCCTACTCCTCAAAAGATATGCCACGAAAATCCTTCTTCTTCAGGAGACCCACTTCAAGGGGGACAGGTGCTTCGCGTTGCCAGGTAAACATTTCCCACAGAGCTTTCATAGCACCTATGCTACATCAGCCTCCAGAGGGGTTTCAATACTCTTCCACAAAACTCTCAGCTTCACTTGCAGTTCGCAATATACTGATGGAGACGGAAGAGTGTTGTTCCTGAAGGGCTCCATAAAAAACAAACAATTCACAATCGCCAACTTATATGCCCCCAATACCGACCAGGTTCCCTGGCTACTTACCAAGCTGGAGGTATTGAAACACTTCGCAGAGGGTCAGATTATCATGGGGGGCGACCTGAATGCTACTCTAAATCCCAGTCTACATGCATCCACAGGCCGTTCCCATATCTCACAGGTGTGGCTGAGGAAGCTTAATAGGAGTCTGCAGGAGCTTGGATTGGTGAACGCCTGGCATCTTCTACATCCAACAGCGAAGGACTATTCATTCTTTTCGCAGGTACATTCGACTTATCAGAGGCTCGACTACCTGTTCATTTCCTCTGGTTCCCTTACTGCACTAGTAGGAGCTAAGATAGACACGGCAACTGTCTCCGACCACCCACCCGTACATATAATACTTCGGCCCCTCCACCAGAGTCCCAGAGAATGGAGATGGAGGCTTAATGCGTCCTTACTGGACGCAAAAGAAGAGGTTACAACTTTGAATAATTTGATTGAGGAATTCTTCCAACTTAATTCTGGAGGAGAAGTGGATCTACCCACAGTGTGGGAGGCCCACAAGGCCTATGTAAGAGGCCTTCTGATCGCACTAGGCTCCAGAGAAAAGAAGCGCCTACAGAGAGAGATAGATAATAAACTGTCTCAAATAGCTAGAATAGAACAGATGGCAAAGCTCTCACAGACGGAATCCCTCCTAGAGAAACTTGCGGGGTTAAGAGGAGAGCTGCGGCTCTGTCTTGACTTAAAACTCAATAAAAAACATCTATTCATGAAGCACATTGTCTATGCCCAGGGTAATAAAGGAAGCAAATACACGACCGCATTAATTAAAAAAGCACGGGCTAAAAATGCGATCAATGCTATCAAAACCACCCCGGGCAAGCTAGTGACTTCATCCAAAGAGATTGCTAGAGAATTCCAACTCTTTTATTCAGACCTGTATAACCTTCAGAAACAGCCACCAGACGATAATGCCCTCAGTGTTGAGGACCAAATCGATGCCTTTCTCCGACGATTGCCCATACCAAAGCTTAAAAGTGAAGAAGCACGCGAACTTCTCATACCTGTGACACAAACAGAGGTGAAAGATCTCCTTGCCTCCTGCCCACCAAATAAAAGCCCAGATCCTGATGGCCTAACCTTTCCTTATTACAAGGCCTTCCAAGCGATATTAATACCCAGGATAACCGACCTGTTTAATGCTCTTCTTACGGGAACATCTCTAACCAAACAAGCACAAGAGGTCCACATTACCTTGATACACAAGGACAGTAAGGATCCCACCCTATGTGGTAGTTACAGGCCTATTTCGCTCATCAACTTTGACACTAAGTTATGGGCGAAACTCTTAGCTAAAAGACTAGACGGACTAGTACCAACATTGATCAACGCAGAGCAGGCTGGATTTGTGGGGGGGAGAGAGGGCAGAGACAATTGCCGTAGACTCCTTCACGCCATACGCTACGCCCAGGCGCATAACATTCCACTGGCCTTTTTAGGCACCGACGCAGAAAAGGCGTTTGATTGAGTCGATTGGAATTATATGAGATCTACGTTATTGCAATATAATATTCCTGAGGCATTTGTGTCGGCTATATTCTCTCTGTATGCCCTCCCTCATGCAAGGCTTAAGGTCAATGACATATTGTCATCCCCCTTCGACATCAAAAACGGTACCTGTCAGGGCTGCCCTCTCTCCCCCTCACTGTTCATATTCGCACTGGAGCCCCTTTTACTTCAAGTCAGACACGACCCAGACATAACAGGTCTAAGTATAGGAGATGAGGTCTTGTCTACGGCGGCTTTTGCAGACGACATCGTCTTTCTCGTAACCAACCCCGAAAGGGGCTTCAACAAGCTGGTCGAGCTTCTGGACGCCTTCGGCAAGATCTCGAACTTTTAAATAAATTTTAATAAGTCAACAGCCCTCAATATCTCCATCCCCCACTCTCTCAGCAAATCTATCAGTGCTACCTTACCCTTTGCGTGGTCGGAAACTTCCCTGGTTTTTCTTGGTGTAAGAATACCAAAAAAAATAAAAGACATATATACAATTAATTTTGTTCCACTGCTGAACCAAGTCAAAAAGCTTCTTGACAACTATGACATTCCACTAATTTCTTGGTTTGGCAGAAGGAACATTTTGAAATCTTACATTCTTCCAATAATCTTATATAAAATCAGGATGCTTCCTATTCACCTACCAGCAGACTTCTTTAGAGCTATCTGCTCAGCATTCGCAGCATATGTCTGGAGGCAGAAAAGACCAAGACTGGCATATAATCTAATGATAAAAAGAAGAACGGAGGGCGGCATTGGTCTCCCTAACATCCCTGACTATTACCGAGCCTCACAGTTAGGCTACTGGCTAGACCTAGTTCACCCGACTAAGGATAAGCTACTCCCCAAGATAGCCTTGGCTCGCAACAGTGACATATGTCTGGACGATCTCTGGGTCCCTACAAAAAGCAGATACAGATCAAAAGATTTCTGCCCCCTATTAAGAGGCCCCTGCGAGGTGTGGGATGGGGCAAGAAAAGCCCTCGCCCCAACACCTTCCCCAGTCTTCCCACTAAGCTCCATATACAAATTACTAAACCTTCCGTCTGACCCAGGCACTGCCTCTGTTTGGAAGAAATTCAAAGATCTCAAAGTGGGCGACCTACAGACGCTAACTCACCTTCCCACTGCTGAAATTATACAGAAACTTCTGCCAGATTGGTTTCCCTCTTTCTTACACCTGGCATCAGTAGGAAGGGCATTAGAAGCTTTCAGTAGGACTTACAACTCATCCAGACCCTTGACACCGTTCGAAAGGTCCTTAAAACATAGCAATTTCAGCATGAGAAAAATCACCCTCCTGCGAAAACAATTCATTATTCCACAGACTCCAGTTAAGCCCTCTTTCATTATCTCCTGGGAAAAAGAGCTTAACCTATCTCTATCCCCATGGGAAGTGAAAACGATTCTGAACACATCATTCGGTTTATCCCCTTGCATCCTAGCGCAGGAATCGCATTACAAATTATTGGTTCGTTGGTATAAGACACCACAGTGGCTGCGGGCTTATAAATTGGCCCCACACGATAGATGTTGGAGGTGTGACAGGGGAGTGGGTTCATATCTCCACATCTGGTGGGATTGTGAAAAACTGGAACCCTTCTGGAGGGGAGTGGAGTGCGTCTTGAGGAAAATTAAGCCCAACCTCTCACTCACACCGGATATGGTGTTCTTGTGGAGAGTCACCTACATTCCATCCCATTAAAGACAAATTAATAGCCTTTCTTATAGACGCGGCTAAGGCTCTGATTCCTTTGCACTGGCAACGCGAGGCACCTCCATCTCTGACACAATGGAAGAACAAGGTTGACATGCTCTATAACCTAAAAGAACTGTCTAGCTGGCATAATAACTCGCATGAAAACTTTATCAAAATCTGGTTTCCCTGGCGAGACCTGAGACTCCTTGACATCCTGTCTCGCTAACTTGCCATTGCTTCCTCCCACCTGACCCTCCCCCTCTCTTCATTTCTCTTCTACCCCCTTCTCTTTCATTCCCCAACTCTTTCCCCTCTTTTCCTGGTCAATCAGTCCCTTGTTTTGTCTTAATCTGTATAGTCTAAAGATTATATCCATATATTTATTGTCTTTTTCTCGTGGAGCACTACGTTAGATGTATAAACAACCACCTAAGGAGCAATTTGTATAAAGCTCTATAGAAGTGAATCCATTTAACCTTTCTTCAGATGCCCATTTGAAACTTTTGTATGGTTTTTTGTGTTAACGAGAACTGCCTTTACTTGTAACTCTGGAAAACCTTCAATAAAAATCTGATTTAAAAAAAAAAGAAAAGGCAGATGTAAATACCAACACGAACAATACTAAGCAGAACTGAGGCAGATGGAAAAACCTTGCGGACAATAGAGCAACAGAGGCAGACTAGCTAGCACACTGAGAGAAACCAATAACTGGCAGTGATTGCAAGTCTCTGCCTGACCTTTAAACAAAAGCCTCCACTCAGGGGCGGAGAGAGGGAGACAGCCAACTCCCAACAGACATAATAAAAGGGAGCTCGTGCACAGCTGCTGCACTCACAGGTGGCCGCGCACCACCAGCACCAGGCCGCCCACGGCAGCCGGACAGCAAGCCGGGGGGACGCGCCCTGACCGCGGGACCCCACACACCGCCGCCCCGGGAGGACCAGCAACCACCGAATGGGAACAACTATAATCAATACTCTAACCACATTATATAATCCAAGTTTCTTGGTATATAATTTGATCAAATTACATTGGCCCATCTACCAACTTCCAGGTCACCAAGCTTTCAGATGGGTCCAAACGCTAATACCAAGTGGTTTAATCTCAACCTGGGAAAGTTGGGTACCTACTAGAGATGAGCGAACACGTTCGGCTCCGCCCCTTTTTCGCCCGAACACCGAACTTTGCGAACACTTCAGTGTTCGGGCGAAAAAGTTCGGGGGCCGCCGTGGCAGCGCGGGGGGGTGCGGCGGGGAGTGGGGGGGAGAGGGAGAGAGAGAGGGCTCCCCCCTGTTCCCCGCTACTGCCGCCCGCACCGCCGCGCATCTCCCCGCCCCCCGGCGGCACCCGGACACTTACGCGCGAACACTGCAGTGTTCGGCAAAGCCGGTGTCCGGGTGCGGATGTGTCCGTAACGGACACGTTCGCTCATCCCTAGTACCTACCTCTCAGAATGCTCCTCTCTTGGGACTAAGCCTACAAATAAAACCAGGGAAGGTAGGATACCATTTATATGGTTCAGTAGGAGGGACAAAAAGTAAACAGGCGGGGAGGGGGGGGGGGTTGCACAACCAAGTGAAGGCAGCCAAAACTTCACAATATTTGTACAAAAAAGAATAAAATAGGTCAGCACTACCCAATAGAAATATATCTCAACAGACATATATAGGTGCACATTGCCATATAACGGGACTAAACTAATTCAATGATCTCTATGAGATTTTAGTAATTTTCATTTACACTACTGGGATTTCTTGTCCGTAAATAGTACGGCCCAGAAAAGATAGGACATACCCTATGTTTGCCATATGTAGTGAATACCACATGTGGGAAAAATTGGGCAGCCGCTCTTTTTCTACTTCTTTTTTCAAACTCCTGCACTCTGGTGCAGAGTTTGATCTACTGGTGAGAGAGAAGAAATCTCCCTCATTCAGGCATGACTGTGCTCTGTGCTGCTGAGCATAGTTGTGCCTATGGCAGTATAAGACTTATGCAACATATTTTATGTACCCCAGAGTATCAATAAAAAATACAACTTGTCCCAAAAAACAAGCCCTCATATGGCTATGTCAACAAGTTATGGCTCTTATCATGCGACAATGGAAATCACTTGGTCCTTAACCCCTTCCCACTCCAGGATGTACATTTACATCCTGGAGCGTCGGGGTATGTATAAAGAGAGGTCGCAGGGCGACCTCTCTTCATACAGCGCAGGCATCAGCTGTTTATTACAGCTGACACCCGCCGGCAATAGCTGCAATCGGCCGTGCTGCCGATTGCGGCTATTAAGCCTTTAAATGGCGCGGTCAATTCTGACAACGGCATTTAAATTCCCTGAACGATGTTCACGGGTCCCGTATGGCCCCATGGGGTGAGATCGGGGGAGCCATGCAGGTGTCATGGCAGCCGGGGGCCTTCTAAAAGGCCCCAGGGCTGCGCCTTGGAAGACTGCCTATCAAGCCATCCCCGTGTAGTCCCCTAGGGGGACTTAAAAGTAAAGTAAAACAAAGATCAATAAAGTTTTTTTAACTAAAAAAAAAAGAAGTAATAAAAGTTTAAATCACCCCCCTTTTGCCATATCTATAATTCAAAAATCTAAATCATAAAGTAAAAATACATATTTGGTATCGCCGCGTACATAAAAGTCTGATCAAGGTAGCACATTATTTACCCTGCATGGTGAATGTCGTCTGAAAAAAAAAATAAAGAACGACAGAAATGTACTTTTTCAGTCACCCTGTCTCCCAGAAAAAACGCAATAAAAAGCGATCAAAAAGTCATATGTATTCTGAATTGATACTAACAGAAACTACAGGACATCCCACAAAACATGAGCCCTCACACAGCTAAGTTGACAGAAAAATAAAAAAGTTATTGCACGCACAAGATGACCGCAGAAAGTAATTTGAAAAAAAAAAATAGTACAGTAAAAAAAACTATACAAGTTTGGTATCGCAGCAATCGTACTGATCCATAGAATAAAGTTATCATGCCATTTTTGTTGCAGTTTGTGCGCCGTAGAAACAAAACGCAGTGAAAGATGGCGGAATGTTGATTTTTTTTTCATTTCACTCCACTTAGAATTTTTTAAAAGTTTTTCAGTACTTTATATGGTACATTAAATAGCATCATTGAAAACAAGCCTTCATACAGCAATGTCGATGGATAAATAAAGGACTTACGTTTTTTGTTTTTTTTAAAGGGGGGGGGGGGGGGGGGAACAAAAATGGAAAAAAAAGGGCCGCGTCATTAAGGGGTTAAAGAGGTTATGTGGTTTAAGAATAAAGATCTTTATAGGCTGGGTGTGAGTTAAAATAAAAAACTGCTAACTGGCTCCACTTCTCCATCCCCGTCCGCTGCCAGCCTGTAAACATTTTGACATTAAAATTACCCCACTAGGGAGTTAATATTGTCCTACAGTTCCCCCCCCCCCCCCCCCCCCCCTTTGATGGGGACCACCATCCAGCATTAGTCACTTAAGTATACTGTCTGTCCAGCCCCTTCCCCTCAGACCCCGACGCCACTTCCAATCTGCAGAATACAATGCTAGTTCTTCTCTAATTCTGTCTGTCTTTCTTTCTTCTCATTCGCATCGGAGGCAGGGGGTAAAGTTGGGCAATCCCATGTAGGAAGTCACATAGACAAGCAGAATTAGAAAAGAACTGACACTGAATTCTGCACGTTGGAAGTGCTGGGGCTGCTGGTGGATGACAGGAGGGGGGCTGGAGACACAGAATATTTAGGTGCCTTTGGATTGAAGCACCAGCAGCGATGAGCTTGGCACGCTGCAAAGATGTGGCGAGGGGTGCCTCTGGGTCCCCCTGGCTTATTGGCTGGGTCACAATTGGGATCCCTGCCACCCCTATAGCTACATCACTGCATTGACCAATATGCACATACATTAATTCAGCAATGATACAGCAGTCCTGAAGAGTCGGAGGAAATAACCTCAGGAGCCAAGAGTTTATAGTATTTAATGTCAGCTGTATAATGAAATTAATATTGTGTTAAAGGGAATATACAGTATCATCAGGAAATTACATACCATTCAATCCACTTTTTATTATGAACATATTTTTGCACATTTTTAGTGGCTTTTTAATTTTTGTTTTTTACTTTCTCCTTAAAAAATCTTGAAATATTGTAGTTTTAACACTTTCTTACACTGCCTTTTGTTTGTAGTTCAAGAGCTTTTCTGTATAGACTGTGATTGTCATGGATGGGAGAGGGGGGACCCCGATCAATCCCACCGCTATCACCAATTTGCCACATATTGACTGTTCCGAGCACTCTCGCTGCTATGGCCCCTTGTCACAGTGGAGCCTCGATTGATCATTCTAGCATGATTGCAAGTGTGGAGTCATTAGAATACAGGTGGTACTGTAATCAGCTCTCCCAAGTTTCTGCACGCATGCTCAGAAACTCAGATCACCCCCTGCCCTGTTCAAACAGCCCAGGGCCCTGCAATACCCACACACACACACTGCCACCAGCTGTTAAGGGAAGCTGGGACCCAGACTATGAATTATGAACACAAACTTCTGAGTTTATGGTTCATTTTAAAATGGACAAGGCTTAACTAAGAAATTGCAGATGTATTCTAAAAAGACTAGCAGTGCAAATATACACATAGACATATACAAAGGACATACAAAAAGGTTGCTTTTTTTAAACAATTTCCTTTTTTTTCATTGAAAGAAAAGAAAACATAGCCAGTCGAAAACAAGTGCCGTCAGGCCTCGCAGGGCCCATGTGTAGTGTGTATGACAATTATTAAAACATTATTATAGGTATTGCACACTTAATAACAAGGCTCAAGTCTGGCTTAGATTTAAAGAAAGAAGTGTAAGGGAGAGAGGGGGTGGGGGGGATAGAAAACAGAACATACAGCAAGGTACTTCATTATTAACACGTAGGGGGGGGGGGAATTAGGCAGATCTTTAAAAGTTGTTTATGGCAATTAGATTTTTAAGTATCCAGATTGTTTCTGATTCCTTGAAAATGTATCCAGGGTGACCAGAGGGTTGTGAAGTCATCGCTTGACCCGACTCCCAAGCTAGGATCTCTTCAAACCGAAAGATTTGTGAGACTCTTTCTATCCATTGGGGGGATTTGATGTCTTTCTCTCTCCAGAAGAGCGGTATCATTAATTTAGCTGCGGCCAGGAGGATTGTCGGTAAGTTTTTGTTTGAGGGTTTGAATTTGCTTGTGGGTAGCCAAATCAGGACCCCCTCTAGTTTGAAAACGTATGAGGTATGGCAGATTTTATTAATGAGGTTGGTGACTGCTAGCCAGAAAGGCTTAATTTTTGGGCAGTGCCACCATATATGTAGGGCGGTACCCCTTTCTTCCCCGCATCTCCAGCATATATCTGACGATGCAAGGGTCATTTTAGCAGTTGTGACGGGGATTCTATATCACCTCGTCAAGATCTTATATGAGTTTTCTTGGATGCGTACACATCTGGAGATACCATGTGAGTTTTTTAGAACTCTGTGGTTCTCCTCCTTGCTGAGGTTAAGTCCCAACTCTCTCTCCCATTCCCTGAGAAACCAGGGCCTCTCAGGGGTGGTCTGTAAAAGGAGGCCTTAGTAGAGTTGACTGACCAGCTTCTTCGGGCGAGAGGGGAGGGAGATGTTTGCCTCAAACCAGAGGGGGTCTCTCAAATTATTGAGATTGGTTGATTGAAACTGTCTCAGTAAATGATAGATACTGGCTCTGTTTATGAAATTTAGGGAGAGGGATGGAAAGTAGGTATCCAGTTGTGTTTGATTTTGTTAGTTTGGGGCCCTTAAGGATGTCATGAACTGTGAGGCCTTTAAGTTTGTCCCAAAGCCTCTCGATTTTGAGTGGTCTATTCGCTAGTATAGCTGGTATCAGGAGTACAAAAAGGTTGTTAAACTGGAGTATAACGTTATACAAGTATACACAACAAGACAGTATTAAAAAAAAAACAGGGAGAAAAATAAACAAAAGATACCAGATTTGAGATATCCGTCCCAAGGTTCTGATGATTGGTGGAGTTCTGGGAAACAAAAAATCCATATTTGGATAAGGAAACCAATTAGTTTTAAAACCTCCGCAAAACCATACCCCCGACGGCCTTTTTTTTTACGTCAAGGGTGCATTGAGTATATGTTTGGAAGATTTGTAGGAAACCCCCGATTTAATATTTCGGCCATATTTCTCTATGAAACGCTCTAATGGGAAAGATATGGCAGTCATGTTTAATATGAGGAATTTACCTATTTATAGACACTAAGCATGATAGAAGACAGATCATCGGCTATGCCTATGGGCAATTCTGGAAGTTCTGGGAGTCGCACAGAAAGACAGGAGTAACTGCACCAGTGTCCTCTCAGTTCTGACATTGACCTGGAGCCTTCATGTGACCCATAATCTCCAAGATTGTGCAGATGTGCGCCTGATCCTCATACAATCACATAATGAACTGTGCAATTTAATAGGAAATTCAAAAACATTGGGGACTAATTAAGCTGGACAGCCTTTTAAATCATAGCTTGGGTGTGTTCCGCAGCAATGTGAATGGTCCCCAGCAGCGCAAAAAGTACAGTAAAAAGCATGTCATTGACAGCGCAAAAATTCACACTATTATGAGCGTTTCTGTACTTACGCTTGACTGAAGGAGCCCTAAGGCAGGTTTTGGGAAACAGATGAGACTCAAAATACTACTTGGTGCTACTAGAAGACTCTGATGATGACTTTCATAACTGCATTAGATATTTTAGAAAGCAAACAACCTTGGATCTTGAATGGCATGCCTGCACGAATGGTATGTGATCGGAGAGGTGACTGATTGGCATGGTCATATGGACAGTGAATGGCATGTAACCACTGCAGGAGCTTCCAGAATCAGAATGGCGATGAACAAAGTTTGGCACTTGAGTGATATAATTGGATAACTAAAAGGTGAGTATTTTTTCTTGTACACTTATCTGTTCTCTAGCCAAATTAAAATAGACTCTGGCAACCCCTTTAAGTGCAGGAGTGTTTGATAATAGCCTTTTTAGCCAGATTTACAACTGTCATATCATTTACATTTTAAATTACTTGGAAATGTTATTGTATCCATCCCAACTGGTATTTTTTTTTGTTTACCAATCTTATCCCATATTTATTTGGAGCGCTCTTAATCTTCGAGGTGTCGTTTTGACAAGAAACTTCTAAGCAGTTGGACCTCTTGTGTTATACGACAATCACTACCAAATGTTTTTCTTAGCTAGATGACGGTATACAGTCCTAAAACTTTGACTGTGGGCCCAGGCGCTCAGTCCACAGTGATTCAACTTTATTAAATAAAACAAGACAAAGTCCAAGGGGGAAGGGGCTTAATTATGTTTTATAGTGAAGCAGATGTATTTCAATAATTTCTAATGAACCGCGACCCATTTTAATTTTATCTCTCTCTCCTTCTAAGCACTACGGATATATTGGATCATCTATGTGTTACATTTAAAGGAGATGTCCCGCGCCGAAACGGGTTTTTTTTTTTTTAAACCCCCCCCCCGTTCGGCGCGAGACAACCCCGATGCAGGGGTTAAAAAAACCACCCGCACAGCGCTTACCTGAATCCCGGCGGTCCGGCGTCTTCATACTCACCTGCTGAAGATGGCCGCCGGGATCCTCTGTCTTCGTGGACCGCAGCTCTTCTGTGCGGTCCACTGCCGATTCCAGCCTCCTGATTGGCTGGAATCGGCACGTGACGGGGCGGAGCTACACGGAGCCGCTCTCTGGCACAAGCGGCTCCATAGAAGACTGCTGAAGACCCGGACTGCGCAAGCGCGGCTAATTTGGCCATCGGAGGCCAAAAATTAGTCGGCACCATGGAGACGAGGACGCTAGCAACGGAGCAGGTAAGTAAAAAACTTTTTATAACTTCTGTATGGCTCATAATTAATGCACAATGTATATTACAAAGTGCATTATTATGGCCATACAGAAGTGTATAGACCCACTTGCTGCCTCGGGACAACCCCTTTAACAGTTAATGTCGGGCAAATTCTATGTTTTACTGTACCCCTGGGAGCAATGACTTCTTTGTGTTAATGTAGTGTAAATTGTGTGAGCATTAAATTCCTATGGAAAATATAAGTCTGTTTTCACTTTGTAAGTCAGATTCCGCATGTACCTCAAAAATGTTAAACATTGATCTATACATTTCTACTTTCTATAAATCTGCTAAAAATAATATGTTCACTAGGAAAAGAGCATGGATAAAAGGATTTATGTCTGCAGGATTAAGGTCTATTTGTAAGTCTGCTACCATGGAGACACAAAGGTGCCACATAGTTGCTTTAAAAAAAAAATCCTTTATATTTAAGATACATTGAAGCAGTAAAAAAAGTATTGCAACTCATGGCATACCACCAAAAGTAGAAGACCACATGATCACTAAGGGGCTGTGGGGCAGTGGTTCCAGGGCCAAACAGACCATCCCCCTGCCAACTTGCTGGGTCCCCCTTAATCTTGATAGCTTATACTACTCCTAGTTCATACACTTCTCTCCAGGCAGTGCAGAGCCCAACTCTTCTCCTGATTCCTGTGCTTAATGCACTGTAGGAGAAGCAGTCAGGCCCCGCACAGAGCACTGCATCCAGATCGACAGTAGTGTGGACTATTAAAATTGTCCAGCAGCTGTTGGCTGGGGTTTCAAGGGGGCTTAGGACTACTTAGTGCACAGAGGAGGCACTATTAATATGTGGGGTCACAGAGGGATCAATATAACTTTGCAGGGCCTCGGAGAGGCACTATCACATTGTGGAGCCACAGAGGAGGCATTATTACTTTGTGGGACCAGAGATAGGGTGTTATTACTTTGCGAGACCAGAGACGAAATACTGCAATTTTGTGGGGACACAGAAGGGACACTATAAATTTTTGGTGCCACAGAGGAGGCACTATCACTTTTTCAGGCCATACGAAGAGCATTCTAATTTTGTGAGGTCATAGAGGGGGCACTGTAACTTTGTGGGGAGCAGTATCACTTTGTGAGGGCACTATTACTTTGTGGGGCCACAGAGGAGTGATTATTACTTTGTGGGGTCACAGAGGGGGGCACTAGTACTGTGGTGGAGGGTACTGAGAGGAGAATTGGAGGTAGTGGCAGGAACAAGAGAGTGTGCATTATCCAGTAGAATAAAATGTTATTGCTCTCACTTAGAGAAACACAATAATCTTGCACATATGATAGATTTTAATGGGTAACAAAAATAAATTATGTTAATAGTTCAAGCTTTTGAGACTACTTATGTCTGTTCATCAGACATATTTCTTGAGATATTCTGTTATGACATGCCTGATATAATGTGCCAGACACTACTCTCTGCCTCAGCTCAGCCTGCCTAGAAATGTCCTGGGTGGTCATAGAGTCACTCCATATTAAATTACCAAGTACATCCATGAATTCTCATGACTGCCATGTTACTAAGTTTCATGGCATTACATCTAACCACTTTTGACTGTGACCGTGTAAATGTGCAACTCTTGGCCATTTCTCATGGGATGATTTAGTGATCCTGCATTGAGCAGGGGGTTGCACCAGATGACCCTGGAGGTCCCTTCCAACTCTACCATTCTAGGATTCTATGTATCTGGAAAATGGTCCCAGACCATTGCATGGAATCACAGTCCCAGTCCTTGTTAGCAAAAGGGTGCCACTTCTTTAACTTTTTAGTGCCTCATGCTATAACAATGCATTGTGAGAACTACATAGTTCCTGTGAGTTAATGTACTATTATGGCACGGTGATGGTACAGGTTCAGAAACTGTGTTTGCACTATCCCTTAAGGAAGCCAACTATATTATATAGCTGACACCAACTCTAAGGCCAGGAATGGGAAGATGGAGAGAACCCCTTAGATGATCTCTTTTGTGTTGTGCTAGAGATGGTTCAAATTACTTTAAAACTATGAGTAGCAGCATTTCAGGACTTTTGGTATGAAAATGATTCATGTGATAAGTTAACCCTTTAGAGTTTTACTCCCAATATAGGTGTTATGAAGCACGGTCATGCTTACAAATAAGGAAATGAAAACTATCCTAAGGTCATAAAAATGGATTGGGGGCAATAGGATCTCCTCACCTGAGTAGTTAGGGTGTGATGGTGTCAAGGCAGCACCTGAAAGGATCCTAATTTTTTAGCTTTACCATGTGACCTGTGTCCTCTGTGTACTCTACTCCTTTAACAAGATTATTTATTCTGAATGGTTTGAAAAGGAGCAACATTTTAAGAAATCCAAAGGGTTTTTATTCTGATTTTAGTTTATATTGCATCTGATGATGCGAATAAAAAAGATCAAGATCATCATTCCATTCTACACCATTAAATATAATGCTTCCTCATTGCTTTCCATCAAAAGTAATTCTAGAAACATTTCACAAAGCCACAGAAAGCTGGTAGTGGTTCAGCTTCCTGTAGCACCAATGGACCTCATTTACCAAAAGTATCTAAAATAAAAACTCTCTTTGTTGTCCATCCCAACTTATCACAGTGCAGCTTTAATACTTCCAGAGCAGTTTGAGAAATGAAAGCTGCACTCTGATTGGTTGCTGTGGGCTATAAAAAAATTTCTGTTAGACACTTTTGATATTGAGTCCCATTGTATTAAGGAGGAGCTGTCACCACTTCTGACATGACTGTTTTAAAAAATACTGGTATTACCCATAAAAATAACAATTCTGGAGCACCTATTTTATGCCTGTTATTCGTATTTGAAATGTATTCATAAGTTGACAACTGTGTCTTACCATTCCACCTGTCAAATAGGTGTGTCTGTGCACAGTCTGATACTGTAAGTGCTTATTACTCATGGGAGTGTGCTGGGACATCCCCTCAATTGGCAACAGTAACTTGACAAGGACGCCATAGAACACGCTGGCGAGACACAATCAAGGTTGACATTAGAGATGAGCGAGTATACTCGCTAAAGGCAATTGCTCGAGCGAGCATTGCCTTTAGCGAGTATCTCCCCGCTCGAGACGGAAGGTTCGGGTGCCGGCGCGGGGGAGCGGTGAGTAGCGGCAGTCAGCAGGAGGGAGCGGGGGGGGGGAGGAAGAGGGAGAGAGAGATCTCCCCTCCGTTCCTCCCCGCTCTCCCTCCGCAGCTCAGTGCCCGCTGCCGGCACCCGAACCTGCAGTCTCGAGCGGGGGAGATACTCGCTAAAGGCAATGCTCGCTCGAGCAATTGCCTTTAGCGAGTATACTCGCTCATCTCTAGTTGACATGAACATGACTGTTGAAAATCTGAAGGAAGCAGCCAAAGACAGGAAAGCATGGGGTATGCTGATCCACAAGGTGACTGACTAAACGGATAAATCATCATCAACTTGACAATTTATGTATTTATGTAAAGGGATTTTAGAACCTTTATATATAAAAGGCAAAGTGTATTGGAGACATATCATGTCTTAAATCCAAATCAGGAAAATCTGACAGATATCAATGGAAACCTGCAGTGGAACTATCTGTGGTTTGGCCTCATCCAATGGGAGGAATACATGTGCAGAAAACCCAATGCATATTCCTTTTATCTCCACACGCAGATTTCAAATCAGTGCCTTATGGGCTACCATGCTGCACTTCCAGGATGCAGATTTGTCATAGATTTGGTGGGATTCCACATGAATTGGTGATAGATAGATGTGTATACATATATACATAGATATAATATATCTAAACCTAATATATATTTCTATATATAACAGGAATTGCAAGTCCAGGCGACTCTTTAATGTGTATATAGGCAATTCAACTTTATGCTTACAAGTGATGTTGGGAAAAAAATGATTGGGGATGTTGCATTTCATAGCCCAATACTTTTGTGAACCGGTATACACATGATTGCTCAGCAGAGCCAATAGTTCATGTGTATGAACAAGCTGGAGAAAACAGCTGATGGACGAAAAATTGTTTTCTGACAGTTGTTGAAGGTTTATGGGGACTTAAGCCAGGAAACGATTTGCATGGAAGAGTGTTATTGGCATTTGCAGCAGTTAGGCCGTCTGCACATGAACGGATTTGCATTGTGGAGTTCACACCGCGGATCCGCAGCAAATACCATTCGTTACATGCTATGGAAAAGCACTTCTTCTTGCATACGAGCAGAAATCAATTGTGATTTCTGCTCGCGAAGGACAAATCACTGCACGTGCTATTTTTGCGTGGATTCCGCGTGGACTGCTTCCATTGAAGCCATCTAACCCTCAGCCTTTCCACAATTGACTTTGCGGAAAGGTTGCGGATTCCACGTCATCGCCTAGCGACGCCGTGGGAAAAAGAAACATTTGAAAAGAAAAGTCTGCACTGTGCATGTCTGACGGCTTGCTGTCCTGACCATCCGCAGTAAAGATAATGAAGGAACGAGGGGTTGCCGGCTGGGGTCAGAGCCGGATTCCACTGCAGGCTCCTGCATGTGTAATCCGGCTCTGCCATGTGCAGGCCACCTAAATATGATGAAGAGGGAGAGCTGAGCAGTTTCCACTAGAGATGAGTGAGCACCCAAATGCTTGGGTCCGCGTTATTCGAGTTGAGCTTTTCGTAAAATTCGAGAGCTCTACTCGAGTAACGAACCCCATTGGCTACAATGGGAGACTCAAGCATTTTTGTATGTGGGACGTCTCTCTCTCTCTCTCTCTCTCTCTCTCTCACGGCTTGATGCTCGTTTGAGTAACGAGCACCATCGAGTACCCTAATACTCGAACCAGCATCAAGCTCGGCAGAGTATGTTCACTCAACTCTAGTTTCCACCAAATACTATCAGTAGGTGATCCTTCTCCACCCAGCTGTCATTGTAATCCTGCACGCCGACAATGAGATTGATGCTGGCTCTACCTCCAGCGTACATTGCACAAACTGAAAAGTGATCTCTGTAATGTTAGTTTTACAACATGTTACAGATTGTACTTTGTCACATGCATAGAATGTACAATGAAATAGCATAAACAAATGCATTTTCCAACCACAATCTTTATTGAGTATTTATTCAAGAAACAGAGGTATACAGGCACACCCAATAGCTTTTAAAGCTTTTAAATAGAAACTAATGTTCTAAAACAAAGCTTTAGGATGTGAAAGAAAATTTAGTTTACATTTCGGGACTTCTGCCATTGTAGACATAAGAGCTCCAAAATGGGTGCATGAACATTTTGGACTTAGATAGAACATCCCAGCATGTGGAGCGCGTAGATTAGCTTCAACAGCAGAAAAAAAAAAACCTCTCATTGCGAATTCACCGTGAAATCATATGTCCCTGACTATATATGATTTGTCTTTCACATTCTAAAACCGTATTTAATTTAATTCAGTTTCGCTTTAAAGCAAAAGGCACAGGAATGTAAGGTAAACACTTCTTCCCTAGCAAAGGTAGTTGCATTGCAACATCTGAGTAAAAATAAACACAGAAGCAAATGACTCTATCATTTTCTGCATACAAAACCAGTTATAGAAATGGCATAATTTACAAATAAACCCATAGGAGTTAGTACCGAAGACTAGCCGTGCAGGTTTCGATTAAAAAAAAAAAAAAAAAGATTTTGATAAAAAACAAACAAAGCACCAATTTATTTAAAGTGTCTGAAACACCAACAATTCGACGTTCCTTTAAGGTCTGGTGGTTCTCCGTACATGAAGTGGTATAGAATGGTTCTATAACATTTTAGTATACAGCATAATACAAATTATTGCATATAACAGAGGGCTGCATATTATAAACAATCCTTTCCTTTGATACATTCAGCATTTATTTCTTTTACAATTCCAAAACTTTGTACAAATCCCCCTCTTTTTCGAAAACGTAGGGCAATAAAAATGTATTTGCTTGCTTGAAAACAATTTGTGCAAAAGGTGAAATAGTCCAGATGACTCCTATTTCAACATAAAATACTCTTTATCACTTTCTCAAGGTAAATCCTTTGTAATTCCTTAATTATAACAGCTGGTGGGCAGGTATTTAGGATTGATGACTTCTTCTTCTAAGCTGTCTTCTTGGTGAACCTGTCAAGGCAGAAAATTCTATGTTTACTTCAAGATTAAAGCCGACATTCTGTCTCATAATAATTGATATATTGTTGCCCATCAGCAAAAATAACAAGGAAAAGATGGGTTACATGAAAAAAATTATGGCCAGGTGGAGAAAAAAATCTACATGTTGAGACCAGTTACATCCTAACGTATATCTAAATACCAGAAGAAGGCTTTGGATCCCCATGGATTAGCCCTTTTGTCAGCGCTGTCAACATTGGAGCAGCCCAATTTGTTACTGCACAGGGACAGTTCTCATGGGTTGCTGCAATAAGTAAAGTGCTATCTGACTCTAGTGCTATCTGTACTGTCAGTGGGCCAGTGAATCAGCTGATTTGCTAAAATCCTGAATGGTGTACCCTTGCCAACCAACTATTCATGATATATCCTGAGGTTAGAATATCATTAGGAAAACTAGCAAAAGTCCTGGACAACCATTTTAATCCTGGTGAACTGAGATCATCTGCATGGTCATAAAGCTATTTTTACTACATATATTTACTACCTCCGTATAATGGAACCCACAGGATCATTTTCAAGCCTGTTGTAAAGACATACAGTAGCTGTTTAATAGAGATGTCTATTGATGATCTTCTTGAAGTTTCTCCAATCTACACAGAGGATCTTTGGAGCTCAGCCAGAGTGACCATTGGTTTCTTGATCACCCCTCCTCCTAAGACCCTTCACCTCTGATAACTTGGTTTGGTGGGTCAGCCAGCAGTAGAAAGAGTCCCGGTTGTTCCAAACTTCTTCCACCTAAAAATTACGAAGGCCGTTGTGCACTTCGTAACTTTCAGTGCAGCAGAAATGTTTTTGCAGCCTGCTCTAGATCTGTGCCTTCACAAAATCCTGTCTCTGAGCTCTACAGACCATTTTTTCTTCCTAATGGCTTGGTTTTGGCACTGATATGCATTGTGACCTGTGAGATCATAGATATACAGGGTGTGTCTTTTAAAATTAGGTCCAATGGACTAAATTTACCACTGGTGGACTCCAAACAAGGTTTGCATACTTATGTCAAGTATACTATGCAAAATATTAGTTTTTAATTACTAAAACATTTACAAAGATTTCTAACATTCTTTTTTCACTTTGTCATTATTGAGTATTGAATGGAGAATGGAGAAAAAATTGATTGTTTTTTTAATTTGCACAAGGTCACAAATAAAAGTGAAAGGGTCTAAAGACTTTCCGGACCCACTGTATATCCATAAAATTTACTTGACACGTCTACAAACCCTATGGGAGCTGTAAATGGCAGCTATGATTGGTTGTAACTCTGCTGATTTCCCAGAATCCAGTATAACTAACCAATCGTTCAATACACTTTTTATTAAGTTGACAGAAGCGTTCAAATAAAGTACTTATATTTATTCGCCACTTAGTTCTGCCAGCAGAATTACTGAGTACACATGAAATAAATATTACATCTCCTCATTAGATTCACAAACTTTATGTTCTAAAGGAAAAACAATATAAAAGGCTCCAGGACTATAAAATTGCAGTTGATTAAAAACACACTGATGCGTTTAGGAAAAGGTGACTAATTCTGATCACTTTATAATAAAGCATTACAAAGTTCCAGTAGATCTTGCCCAAAGGAGATAGATTACCACCCTGGCTCCTGTTATAGTGTTTCCTCACACCTTTATGCATTATAAGTACTTTTCTCTTATTCCATCATTAAAGGAATTCATAAGTCACTGTGTAATATGCAACTGCGCCATTGCAATACAAAAATATATGGATACGGATGGAATACTGCAGTATATCATGTATAAAAAACAGTAGCTGTAATAATTTACAGTAAGGTAAATTTTACATGCTCAATCTATCTCATATCTATCTATCTCATATCTATCTATCTCATATCTATCTATCTCATATCTATCTCCTATCTATCTATCTATCTATCTATCTCATATCTATCTATCTATCTCATATCTATCTATCTATCTATCTATCTATCTATCTATCTCATATCTATCTATCTCATATCTATCTATCTATCTATCTATCTATCTATCTATCTATCTATCTCATATCTATCTATCTATCTATCTATCTCATATCTATCTATCTATCTATCTCATATCTATTTATCTATCTCATATCTATCTATCTATCTCATATCTATCTATTTATCTATCTATCTCATATCTATCTATCCATCTCATATCTATCTATCTATCTTATATCTATTAATCTATCTATCTCATATCTATCTATTTATCTATCTATCCCATATCTATCTATCTATCTATTTATCTATCTATCTCATATCTATCTATCCATCCCATATCTATCTATCTATCTATCTATCTATCTATCTATCTATCTATCTCATATATACCAATCTATCTATCTATCTCATATCTATCTATCTATCTATCTATCTATTTATCTATCTATCTATCTATCTATCTATCTACCCCATATCTATCTATCTGTCTATCTATCTATCCATCTCATATCTATCTATTTATCTATCTATCCCATATCTATCTATCCATCTCATATCTATCTATCTATCTATCTATCTCATATCTATTTATCTATCTGATATCTATCTATCTCATATCTATTTATCTATCTCATATCTATCTATCTGATATCTATCTATCTCATATCTATTTATCTATCTATCTATCTATCATCTATCTATCGATCATCTATCTATCATCTATCTCATATCTATCTCATATCTATCTATCTGAGCAGTGCCCCCCCCCCCCCATGGGTCAACTATTAATGACCTATCCTGAAGAAAATGTCCTGTAAAACTCATTTAAGATAATCTACAGTACTCCAGTCTTCTACAACAGACCAACAAACCTACGACTTAGAATGTGTCAAAGTCCCACTGTGCACAAAGAGGCAAAACTAGTATTGCCAAAACTATGAAGAAGATTGCATTCTGGCTCATCTTTAATTCTGACATATACCATTAGAACTAGCATTAGTAATTAAAATGTTTGTCCAGTAGTAAACCATTGATGGCCTATTCTTAGAACAGACCATAAATAGTAGATCAGCAAGGATGTGCCACATAGGAATCCATGCTGATCAGTTGCTCATAGGATCAGTGCGCTTGTGCACTGAGCTGATTTCTGCAAGAAGCTCACAGCTCTGTTCCCATTTCAGTGGCCAAGCCTGGTATTGCAGGTAAATATCCCATTCCTACAGAAGTTAGCTCAGTGAACAAACACATGGCCCATCCATGTTAACAGCTGATTGGCAGAGATCATGGCAAACAAGCCCCACTTTTCTACTATTGATAACCTATCTTTAGGTTAGGCCAAAAATAATTTACAACTTAAACATCAAAGTGTAATCACAACGTGACCCCACTGTAAGGCACTTTTGCTCCTTGCAATAAAAACATGAAAATAACATTTCTTTAATGATGAATAAACTAAAAAAATATATATTATAATATGTGAGTTATGTATTATACCTTGTATTCTTCTGGTTCCAGACTGTATTCTCCTGACCTGGGGCTCTAAACACATGGCACAAACAAGGAATAGAGAGTTGATGTAATTAGATACAATAATGGCTGTTGGAAATAAATGTTTCATATACATTTCTGAATCTGCAATTTGAGCTGATTTTGCTGGTCGTCTTTTAATTAAAGAGGAAATCTGAGACCATAAAGAGGAAGTAAATTAAGCATACAAGAGCTACAAGGTTGTGTTCTTTGTTAAAGAGGAACTGTTTGTTCTCCAAAAATGTCTGTTTTAGTAAATACTTGCATTCCCTATTAAATAATTCTGGAGCCTGTTTTGTTAGAGCTCTGGGTTGTGCCATTCCTCTGTTACTCTTATTGGAAATCAATGAATAAATCGACAACTAGGTGCTACCATAACTCTTATGAATGGCATGTAACCCTGCACAGTCAGACACTCTCCAATCAGTGCTCACAGTATTTGCAGGGACACACACTAGTGACAAATAGAATATTAATGACTAATTGTCAATTAAATGGTTAGTTCAACATTTCTTTTTTTCAAAAAGCAGGTTTCCCCACCATAGCAAGTACCAAACAAGTACCATACTAAAGTCTTCCAGCTCCCTGCTGCATCTTCTGCATTGCAACTTCATCCTTTGTGCTCAATGCTTGCTAACAGGCTGCAGCAGCCTTTGTACAGAATGTTACACGCTGCTGCAGCCAATCACAAAGCTCAGCCCTTCAGCATATGGCTATGTCATTCGCTGTAGCAGTCTGTAAACATTAGGTCACAGGAGAGACCCAGAACAGCTGACACGGAAAATGCTGGCAGTATTAGTTAGTTTTTTTCTATGATAGGGTACCTGTTTTTAAAAGAAAACACATGTCAGACAACCCCTTTAATCATACATTTCCAGGAGTGGTCTCATCTATACATTTATTTACAGCATTTGTATCCACACAAAGTAAATAACAGTTTGCATGTGAAGTCCCAGGGAATGGACTTTATCTGTTTTTATCAATGATCAATACAATTCAGATAAAGTAGTAGATTTAAGATACATTTTCAGCAATTTATTAGTAAATTTTGCTTTTTCAATCAAGTGTTAAAAAAGTTTTTTTTTTAAAGTTACAGATTAAAGATTTAGATGATTGAGTTAAATTTCTTACCGTACCACCAAATACATGCTGAAGAGAGGGCCAAGGGGAGGAATGAATATTTGTTTCTTCTTTTTTCGTATTACTATTGTTTTGACTTGTTTTTGGATTTCTTAGTCTGCATATCATCCAATAACTAATATCAACCTTCTAAGAAGTTAAACAAATCTTCATTGTCCCCTTTGTTAGTTATTTTTTAAAGACCAAATCAAGCTTTAGTTGGGATATTGACCAGATTGTTGTTTTTAAGAAAAATTCTGACACATTTTGGTATGAAATTAATTTAGTCTTTAAAAAGAAGCGAATGCACTACATAGCTTACCATCACTAACAAATCCTTGTTAAGTGATATTAGTTGTCCTGTTGCACTCACTAACCTCCCTCGAGAAGCCTTTTCAGCTCTTCATCGTCCAGTATTTGTGATTCACCTTCAATGAACTTGGATACCCTGGTGACCTCTGATAGGATACATGTTTATGGCATACATTGTCAGGAATTTATTTATGAACTACAGACTTCAATAAGCCCCAAAACTCAGATAATTTAATTTGGGCCAGAGAAAATGTGGTTATTTGTATGTATGGCAATTGTATCACCACTGGGTGAGAAGTCACCAATATTTTGGAAACCATATATGGACTTCTTAACCATGGTGCTAGAACATTATCAAGAGCACCATGTTCTTGTTCCTTATTGGTTATGATAAAAAGCCAATACATGATCATTGAATTTCTTCATAAATATTGTTCCACTAAGTGTTCTTCGGCTCCGTCTACTGAAGGAAAAATGTGATGAAATACCAATAGATCAACACTTATGTAGAATCCCTGACTTAAAGGCTATGAATACCTTTGCACTGAATTGTTTTATTGTTCACATGCTTTATAGATGTAATATTAGGTAACCTTCATGGAAAATATCCTACCATTTTGTTACGGTAGAGTCTGTGCAACTTCTGTACATAACCGGCTATGCTGAGGCTTCTGACGTATATCTAACAGAATACTGCTACTACCTGTTCGAGTTCTCTCTGCTCTAACCCAATCTCCTCTCACAGAAGCCCAGTGTTAGAGATATCAGCAGGGAGGAGAGAAGTTTGTACAAAGTGAATCAGAGTGTGGACAGGGTTGAAAGCATCCAAGCCTTCAGGGAGGGAAGATCACATAGGCTGTACTGTGTCAGAATGTAGCTAGAGAAGACAGCACTCCTCTCAGTCTTCAGTGGTGAGGGGCTGAATCACATAATCTATGAATCTACACTACCGTTCAAAAGTTTGGGGTCACCCAAACAATTTTGTGTTTTCCATGAAAAGTCACACTTATTCACCACCATGCGTTGTGAAATGAATAGAAAATAGAGTTAAGACATTGACAAGGTTAGAAATAATGATTTGTATTTGAAATAACATTGTTTTTACATCAAACTTTGCTTTCGTCAAAGAATCCTCCTTTTGCAGCAATTACAGCATTGCACACCTTTGACATTCTAGCTGTTAATTTGTTGAGGTAAGCTTGTGAAATTGCACCCCTCGCTTCTAGAAGCATCACCCACAAGTTGGATTGGTTGGATGGGCACTTCTGGCGTACCATACGGTCAAGCTGCTCCCACAACAGCTCAATGGGGTTCAGATCTGGTGACTGCGCTGGCCACTCCATTACCGATAGAATACCAGCTGCCTGCTTCTGCTGTAAATAGTTCTTGCACAATTTGGAGGTGTGTTTAGGGTCATTGTCCTGTTGTAGGATGAAATTGGTTCCAATCAAGCGCTGTCCACAGGGTATGGCATGGCGTTGCAAAATGGAGTGATAGCCTTCCTTATTCAGAATCCCTTTTACCCTGTACAAATCTCCCACCTTACCAGCACCAAAGCAACCCCAGACCATCACATTACCTCCACCATGCTTAACAGATGGCGTCAGGCATTCTTCCAGCATCTTTTCATTTGTTCTGCGTCTCACAAACGTTCTTCTTTGTGATCCAAACACCTCAAACTTGGATTCATCCGTCCATAACACTTTTTTCCAGTCTTCCTCTGTCCAATGTCTGTGTTCTTTTGCCCATCTTAATCTTTTTCTTTTATTGGCCAGTCTCAGATATGGCTTTTTCTTTGCCACTCTGCCCTGAAGCCCAAAATCCCGCAGCCGCCTCTTCACTGTAGATGTTGACACTGGTGTTTTGCGGGTACTATTTAATGAAGATGCCAGTTGGGTACCTGTGAGGCGTCTGTTTCTCAAACTAGAGACTCTAATGTGCTTATCTTCTTGCTTAGTTGTGCAACGCGGCCTCCCACTTCTTTTTCTACTCTGGTTAGAGCCTGTTTGTGCTGTCCTCTGAAGGGAGTAGTACACACCGTTGTAGGAAATCTTCAATTTCTTAGCAATTTCTCGCATGGAATAGCCTTCATTTCTAAGAACAAGAATAGACTGTCGAGTTTCAGATGAAAGTTCTCTTTTTCTGGCCATTTTGAGCGTTTAATTGACCCCACAAATGTGATGCTCCAGAAACTCAATCTGCTCACAGGAAGGTCAGTTTTGTAGCTTCTGTAACGAGCTAGACTGTTTTCAGATGTGTGAACATGATTGCACAATGGTTTTCTAATCATCAATTAGCCTTCTGAGCCAATGAGCAAACACATTGTACCATTAGAACACTGGAGTGATAGTTTCTGGAAATGGGCCTCTATTCACCTTTGTAAATATTGCACAAAAAACCAGGCATTTGCAGCTAGAATAGTCATTTACCACATTAGCAATGTATAGAGTGCATTTGTTTAAAGTTAGGACTAGTTTAAAGTTATCTTCATTGAAAAGTACAGTGCTTTTCCTTCAAAAATAAGGACATTTCAATGTGACCCCAAACTTTTGAACGGTAGTGTATGTACAGAAAGAGGAGAGCATTCTTGATAGACTATGCCTGGGAAGCTAGGGTGAAATAATACTCTCTTTGGCAACAGTGTCAGCACAAGGGAAAGGAGATTCCTGATGGGCTGTAGAAGGGTAAAGAAGTATAGGAATGAAGCAGTGGTGTTTATAATGAGAGCCAGTGAAGACAGCAGCATCCTGGACTCTCAGACCTCACATTCAGCGAGTACTACTAGGAAGGACATATTCAAATGAGATGTGCTTGAAACTGGGAGCATACCAGTGGTCTGGAATTTAATAGAGGACTGAAGATTGCTGCCTAATACTTAATGCAATCTCAAGGTAACCACTAACATAATTAAACATATATATTTTCAATGTCAAAGGTATCCGTAGTCTTTAATAATTTATGTACCTTTGCACATAATCATTACTCATAAAATTAAGACCTGGTTTCCAATTTTGCTCATTCTTTAAGGGAAACACCTTTGAACAACATTTTGCACTCTTCCACAAGTTACCAACATAAAAAGTTGAGAGGGTTTATAAATAATTTCCTTCACTCATCTTTTACTGCTTTTTAATTACATTATGTTATATTACTGGCTCAGACAGAAACACAAGTTCAGAATCAAGCTGGTTTCCAGAGCTCTACTGGCTAACAGGGTACCAAATGTATTTCAGTTTCCAGAGAGCAATGCATTATGCACGCTCAAATGACAGTTAGGGCTCACTCACACGGGGGTATGTTGCCCATGCATTATGCTAATACGTGGTGCTAAAAGTCCATAGATTTTTTTCACTGGGCCATTCACACCTATGTGTTTATTTCACGCATGTATTGTGCAGCATGTCCTATTTTGGTGCATATTATACAACCTATGCACACCAATAAAGGCTATGGGGATTTACCATACATAGCAAATATGCATGTACATATTTGCTGTGTACAGCATATTTTACCTCTGTAAAAGATACATGCGTAATATTCGGATCCCATATGCCCATGTGCGTGAGCCTTTAGACTGTTGGGTCACGTGTGACAGCGGCAGTGTGATTCAAAGAAAATTGAATGAGTTTACAATGCAGCCATGCATATAATAAAAGAAAACAATATGAATAACTGAAAATTCATACAAAAATAGTAAAGGAAATTATTTACAAAGTTACTAAACTTTTTATTTACATTTCACTTTTGTTAAAATGTGGAATTTCTGTTAAAATACGTATATTTTCAATTTTGGCTATTTTTACTTGCAAAATATATAGGGCTTCACATATATATGTACTACTGTAGCATAGTTTGTAAGGTTGAATAAGGCAAAAAAGTTTATCCACTTTAGCCAAATATTCTGCAACGTTGATCAACAGAAAGTCAAAACCCCTGTGAGGCAAAAGTGAACTTTCCTCATGTTAGGAAACATGCCTTCCAAACTCTGAATCTGTCAGCCAGAATAAATCCCTGGATCAACAACCCATTCCCAATAACCTATTAAACATAACTTTTATTACTATTACACTCAAGAAAGGCACCCAAGCCCCTTTTAAACTGTTTTAGTGAATTCACCATGTCTTCAAGCAGAGATTCATAATCTTACTACTCTTACAGTAAAGAACCCCCTTGTATGTGGGTGTATAAGGGCTCCTTTAGATGAGTGCCAGGGCTCAGTCACACGGGCGCATCGGCACCCGTACACCGGCGCCTATGCGCCCGTGTGACTGTGCCCTTCCTGCAGGAAGAAGACGGCCGTACCTGAAGATGGACGACTCTCTGCAGCGCTGAAGAAAGAACACATGACTGGCAATGAAGTCGGTCACATGTTCTTTCTCCCAGCGCTGCAGATGGACGTCCATCTTGAGGTACAGCCGTCTTCCTCCTGCAGTAACACGGGCGCCGATGCGCACATGTGACTGAGCCCTTAGCGCAAATCCGCTTACCACAGTGCAGCGTATTTGCGCATGAACGAGGTTTGAAGAGTCACGTAATCAGCCTGTTGCACGCGTGTCAGTGCATATTACTGTAAAAATTTGCATGCACATGACCAGTTCACACACGCTTGACACTCCCAATAAAGCCTAATGAGGTCCAGCTGTCTTCTTTTCTTGCGTTTTGGTCAATGTTTCACCCTTCCACTTGTGCATTTGCACACCTCCCATAGACTTCTATGGGGCCATTGCTGTCCAAAACACAAGAAAATAGAGCAGGTCCTATTTTTCTGCACACGCACCAATTCACCAAAAGATTCTCTACTATAAAAACCGATCCCATGAATAGGATTAGCTGCATTGGGAAACATCATATACTTTTTTCTAATGTATTTGTCATGTATTAGGCACACACAGACCATATTCCAAGCTGTGCAGCGACTTAAAAGGACAAAAATAATTCTGAAAACATTACTTTTAATACTAAAACAATTAATCGTCACATGAATTAGAAGGGTTTTTCCCCTTTCCATATGACCTATTAGGCTCTGGTTGAACTGGTCTGTCCATCCAATTGAATGGCAGCCAATGAATGCACTATACTTAGAGCAGCTGTTGCATGGGAAATATCCCACTGGACTCAGCCTGCCCTGGTAATAATAGCTGATCACTGGCTCTTTGAAACATACAACCAAATGTCATTTTTACAGCCCTCTAAGAAGCTACTGAAGATATGTACAAGTACTGTTACTAGAACCCACCTTCTTCTAGCCTCCTTGTGAGTTCAGCATCATCCAAGTCAGATCCAATACCAGTAACACGAGTGTATTTAATTTCAGGGCCTGTTAAACAGATACAAAAATATATATAAAAATTCAAATAATAGAAATGAAACTCCTTTTGGTAGATTCCAATTTCCCCAGAAGCCTGGTAACAGAAGAATACAAAATCACATTTCACAAAACTCGGGACTGGAAAGCAAAGCTGAACAAAATATATAGCTTGCACTTTCTTGGAGATACACACTTCTTAAAGCTGTAAAATAGGAAGCTTTTCTGATTTGACTTTAAGAACTCTCAAGTAGTTGTTTTAGGTTTTCCAGATATAGAGGGAAGAGAATTCTTGAGAGCTCATCTGTTCACTATCTGCTCAGACCACTTTGGTCACTTGAGTTTTGCCTTCTCTTACCAGTCTAAAATCTGTCTCACCTTCCATCACTCAAGCAGTTTTAGAAATTCTAACAAATTTGAGTATAAGAAAAAGAAGAAGAAAGTTGCATATGAAACACTGTGTGCTTGGATGAGAAAAAAATTGTACATTTGAATCAAACATGATTACAAAAGAGCTATTGAGTGTAAACTTGGCAAATGTCCGTATTGTAAACATAGGAGACTAAAATTCTAGGATCATTATTAATTTTATTATAAGATATTTTTGCCCAGATCTATTAAAATATTACATTTAAATGAATAACTCAAATTATTTTTCCATTTAGAAATTGAAAGAAAATAGATCATTAAAGGGATATTGCCATCTAATTAATTTATGTCATATTCACAGAATATAGCTGGAAAGTCTGGTAGAAGAGGGACCCACACCTGTCTCCTGTCCTGGCCTCCATTGTTCCTAGCCCAGCTGTATGAGGACAGCAACATCTGAACTGGCTTTGCTATGCTGTTTCTGCAACTCCCATTGAAGTTAAGGGAGTTACACAAAAATCATAGCATAGTGAGCCATAGTGTTTCCATAATTTCAGAGTTACTGAAACAAAGTAGTTTGCTGTACTATACTGTTTTCGTAACTCGTATTCACTTTAATGGGAGTTACAGCTCAGTCCACCTCGGCTTGGCTGTTTCCGTCGTCCCGGCCACTTCAAAGAGTGTAGTGTTTCTATCATGGCCATGTTTGCTCAAGATAGGAACACCCCCTTAAGTAATAATAAAAAAAGACAAAAGTAATCCATTTTGAACTGGGTATCAAATGTTAGGAAATAATATACATTTGTTTTACAACTTGCAAGCAAATAGTTTCATTACAAACTGTATGTAGGTGAAAGCCAACGTGGGTCTTCTGACTATTTCACCTTCGCCTTGATGAGTGTTGAGTTTACATCAGATCACTACAGGCTCATAAAATACAATAAACTTAGGTTTCTAAGAGTTCAAACTGCCCTCTAAATATGTGTGACTCTCATGGTCAACTAGATGTTTGATGCATGTGAATGTAAGAATACTATAATAGTCATGATTGTTGTATAGTACAGAACTCCTTACTTGATCCAAATATAATGAGGTTAATTCAATATGGCCTCCCTTGTGGCTTCCCATGTTATACTTGGCCTACTAAAAGTCCTGTTGGATATTCGGCACAAAAGTTAGGCCACTGACAAATACAGATGAATTAAACATTATAATTACCATACAAGCTCAACTCAAGTAGAATTTGCCAAAATGAAATACTATCTAGAGTTTATGCAACAAGAGAATCTGTGGGATGAAACCACACAATAAGTATAAGTTAAAACAGTCCAGCCTTTGTTTTTCCAGAAATGTGTTTGCATTATACAGTATGTTCTAGATCATATTAGCAGGGATTGATTTGACGATGATTGATATGAAAAGCAGATGTTTTTCTTTTACATATAACAATGACAGAAAAGATAGTTCCAAGTTATAGAAACTACCTGAATTTCTCATAAATAAATAAAAAGTCAATGGGAGCATGGCTTGCAATATATGGAGTAAGCTGATCATTCACTAGCTCCATTAGCCTGGACTAAAAACTGTCTCTGTGTGACAGAATGGAATCACTTATTCGAGTGCTCCTGCATCATGGGGAAAGCAAAAAAGAAGCTGAACTCTGCAAGACTTCATCAGCTGATCCTTTACAAGGAAGATCTGGTAATTCACACTCTCACCATCATGTACCTTTGCTGGAGCTCACAGTGCAGAAAAGAGGACCCAAACCTGCTAGACATGTAAGTGCTTCATCTAACTCTGAAATGGTGACTGCACATGTTGTATCTGATCAGCAACATATTAATCACCCTCTAAGTCTAAGATGTCACATGCTTCCTGTTCGTCTATGTCTGGATTGCTCAATAAAAAGAACGTTTTTTACGCAATGCTAGGCTTACTCCATTATCCTGTACATCAGTTGTGCTTTCCAGCCAGTCTTTGCATGGGAGCGACTGCAGAGGAGCTGGTTTCTGGTTTGCATTACATGCACATTTTAGTTAAATGTTCCTAACTTCCAAACTCCCCCTTTGCATCGTCACTAAAGGGTCATTGCATACTTGAACATATGTTTGTGTTTGATGGTAATTCATCTTACTATCAATATTTGAATTATGCTTGCAATTTACTAAGCTTCTACAGAAGATTCTATAACCACATATTGTTAGCTGGTCACAAGGTGTTTAATTGCATTTATATAAACTCTACATCAGGAAGGGCATCATTTCTCCTTAAGGAGAGCACATAGAAGGTGAGTGATGAGACTTATAAAGCCTTCCATGCTCCTCTGGGAAATATGTAAATACGGAAGATTGAACAATACCTCTGACAATACCTATTAGAAGGCAACATTCCTGCAAGTCAATGTCAGACTCTTTATACAAGCCTTATGACAATGACCGGGAATTGTAATCACCTAATGTCCTTTAATGACATTTCTACTAAAATTCACATTCCTAACAAAGCTTTTTATAAATTCTTCAGAATGCAACATTTTATTACTCAGACTACTAATTTGTGTTTTTTTTTAACAAAACTACATTTGAATTAGTGTTCTCTAATTTAAATAAAGTTGCTAAAGGCATCTCAAGTCTCTATACGGTTATTTTGGATAGATCTCTGGAGGAGAGGCCTCCTTGCTTACTTCATTGGAAAAGAGATCTAGGTAGCTCTAAAGGCATAAAAGACTGGAATAAAATGAGGGTTTACATTAGCAAGCTCGCTTTCAAAACATATTTCTCATTTAGAGTTAACAAGAAAGCTTCTCTTTTGTTGGTATCTCACTCCTTTATACCTTGCTGATATTTATCCTACAAGTTCAGATAAATGCTGGAGATGCTCTAGTAGCAAAGGAACTTTGAAACACATTTTTGGGGATTACCCAAATATTAACTGTTTTGGGAACCAAACTAAATACCTTCTTGAAAATACTTTGAGTATTCCAATAATATAGAGCTGCTCCTTGGCACTGTTGCATGTAGGCATTGCAAGTTTAGCCCCTACTAATAAGTCAATATTCTTCTAATTGTTAGTAGAAGCAAAGGCTTCAATTGCAACATTTTGGAAAATCTGTAGCATTTCTGTGATGTCTGAGCTGACTGCCTATGTCAGCAACACTTGAAGGTTGGGTGGGTATATAGCACGTATACATGGTAACTATGCAAAATACACTGTTAATTGGGGGAAGTGGATACATTCACTATTTTATTATTCTACCCTGTCTCATTACATAAGCTCATTTGGTTTTTAGATAAAACCTTATTCTAGGCATTCCATATTTGCAAGCCATCTGTTATCTTGTTTTTTTTTTTTTATTGTAATTAAATAAAGAGCTCTTTATATGTAAAATTGTTAATAAGCTACAATTATCTTTTGATGAGACTTTGTATCACAATTTAAAATTGTGATATTGTAACAATTCTTTCTTGTTCAATAAAGTTTATTTTAAAAAAAAATAAAGAAGTTAATTACCACCTTGAATGACTTTGGTTAGTCTTGTCTCTCCTTCTTTAATCAGACTGAATTCTGGACTTCCTTCTATGACTCTGGTGACTTTGGTGATAGAGGGCTCTGTAAAGATTGTAATAGAAAAAGAAGCATTTAAGTCCATAAACATTAAAAGGACAATTTTCTGAGAGCTGTCTCCCTTAAATAATTGAGTATTGTAGTATATAACCTCTACCCCATACAAGTAACTTGAGATGTAAGTCATACAATACTTTTTCTCATTTAAGTATGTCACTGTTTGGTTTAGATTCAATTTTTCGACTTTATCCGAAGTTCAGTCTTTACAGACATACTACTTTAGTTTCTGTTTTATACTAAATCACTGAATAGCAGCGGGGATCACCTGAATACCAAACCAATCACTGTAGAATCCCTAAAATGTTTTAGACCAGCTGAAAAATATAACTTGGGTTTTTTATTTTCGCTACTTAAAGGGGTTGTCCCGCGGCAGCAAGTGGGTCTATACACTTCTGTATGGCCATAATAATGCACTTTGTAATATACATTGTGCATTAATTATGAGCCATACAGAAGTTATAAAAAGTTTTTTACTTACCTGCTCCGTTGCTAGCGTCCTCGTTCCCATGGAGCCGACTAATTTTCGCCCTCCGATGGCCAAATTAGCCGCGCTTGCGCAGTCCAGGTCTTCTCCTGTTCTCTATGGGGCTCCGTGTAGCTCCGTGTAGCTCCGCCCTGTCACGTGCCGATTCCAGCCAATCAGGAGGCTGGAATCGGCAATGGACCGCACAGAAGAGCTGCGGTCCACGGGGGAAGAGGTTCCCGGCGGCCATCTTCACAGGTAAGTATAGAAGTCACCGGAGCGCGGGGATTAAGGTAAGCGCTCCGGTAAGCTTTCTGTACGTCCCTGCATCGGGGTTGTCTCGCGCCGAACGGGGGGGGGGTTGAAAAAAAAAAAAACCCGTTTCGGCGCGGGACAACCCCTTTAAGGCCCTTTTACATGGGCCAGTTATCAGGCACTAATGTTTTTCCGAATGCTCATTTGCTGATTATTGGGCCATGTAAATATGCTCCCAATAAGCTGATGAATAGGGAAGCGCTTGTTCTTTGGCTAATTGGGTTATACATGCTGCAGAAAAAAATTGTTTTGGGCAGCACATCTTCCCGTGTGAATGGGGTCAGTGATCATACTGTATTGGGGATGACCAATCAATCCCCATAGAGCCTGTGTATCATTGATTGGTACATAGTTTAGAGAACTGGAATTCTACAGATACAAAAATATATATACAGAATATAACATGTGATGAAGAGACCTTGAAAGCTTGCTATTTGTTATATTTTCAGTTGTCCTTTAGGATATATTCACACGGGGCGGATGTGCCGTGATTTTTCTGGGTTAAAACAGTTTTGCAGTGAATTGCCTAGGTTTTGCAGCTTTAAGGCGCTAACTGTAGAATTGTGGTAAATCATGGTACAACCAAGTGCCTTTTTTTGACTATGCAGCAAACACCATTGTACAACTGCACTGTGCAAATAGACCCAAAAATGTATCTCTAGCTGGGAGGTAGCAAAAGCGCTAGATCCCTACTGCTCTGCTTGTAAATTTTTACCAGCCAAATTATGACATACTCCTTAGTTAAGTGCAAACTATTTTTCAACACATAAAACAAGAAGAAAAACAAAGTATGAAAGACTCTTGTTTCACTGCCAGGTTTCTACAAGGCTGTTTGAGGCTGACAAATAGTTTTGTTTCCCTTTTCATATTTTATGCCTATTGCCTCATTAACTATATTAACTATTAGAGTGACTACTGGATGTAATTGTGTATTATTTGCATTACTTTAATATGAATGTTGTAGCAATATAAATTCACTTACCTCCTTGGATAATTTTAGTCACTCTGGTTTCACTTCCGGGAATTACTCTGACCTCTGGTTGACTTTCAATTACTTTAGTCACTCTAGTAATGGATGTCTCTAGAATAATAAAAGAAAATCTCAGTTTCTTTCAATTCTTCATACAGTAGAGGTTTAGATACAGTGACGCCATTAAATAGTAGCAGTTACTGATGTGTGGACTACCTGTATTAAGTAACTCATCTATATTCAGAACTTTAGTTCAGTATATGTCAAGTCAGTAAATGTGTGTTTCCAAATTTTAAAAAATATCTTTTCACATTTTGGCATGCATTTCGTAACTTAAAGTGATTTTACAGTCCCATCCTACACACAGAGACATCTTTAACTTTAAGCATGATTTGGCTTTTGCTGAGATTTTCCATATCTTATTTGCTGCTATGCATTTTTTCCTGAAATTACGAGGATTAATAGTAAAATGATAATAGTGTTACACCTTTGCTGGACAGAAGAAACACATCATCTGGGTGGGATATAATAATTGTAGAAAAGGACATATATATATGTTATTCAAAAACTAGGAGAGCAAAACTATAAATAACAAAAGATAACAATGGGGGAAATCACACCCTAGCATATTAATACAGGAGATGCCAGTCTAAAAGCAGGGCAATCATCCTGACTATGACGGCCCTACGTCTGGGACCTTGTGGCTACCTGGTCTGTCCCTAGATGGAAAAACAGGTAACAATAGACAGATATAATTAACAAAAGTCACAACAGAACTAAGAAGTAGAGGTTACACTAAGTAATAAATGAGAACTCCAGTGACACCAGTAGGACGTGGACTAGACTAGAATGAGTCATATAAAGGAATAACTGGTGCCATCTGAGAGGAGGAGACAGATTTTATATACTACAATAAAGGCGAATTGACTGGCTGGGGAAACCAACTCCCTGCCAACCAATCAAATCCCACACTGCAAAAAGATCAGAAAGATGTTTACACATCAGTGTCCAATGCCAAATGACTAGTCACATGCATGGTTGCTGCGGTCCTATGGGTTTGGGCTGGCATCAGCCAGGACATGCCTCCATGTCGCGACCACTGCACTGCGACAAATACAATTCGAAACTTTTGACTGGTGCACAATAAATATGACATTCGCTTAAATATTTCCTTGGTAAAAAAAAGTTTGCAAATCATGAAAGGGGTTATCCAATTGATAAAATGCGTCAACAATTGCAAATGCCGAGTAGCAGTAGAAGTACTACTCATTCCTTCTTTGCCCCAGTGATCCAGCACTGCTGCTCTCATGGTGCTACCAATCTTTGCAAATGGCCACCATGTGACTGCTGCAGCTAATCAGTGCTTGCAAAGGTTATGTGATGTATTCCTGGCCTTCACCTCTCAGATGCTAGACGTCATTATGCAAGGAGTATGGCATATGATCACTATAGCCACTGATTGACTGCAGTGGTCATATTGTAGCTGATTGTAAATGAAGATCGGGAGCTGCAATGCTAGATCATGAGGGGAGGGGGAAATGAGTGAATAGTACTTCTTTCATTGTTTGGCCTTAGTCAGACGGGCATTTTTTCGCGCGATTTGCGGATCGCATGACAGATGCGCATCCGCAAATCGCGTGACCGGTGCCCGAAAATCGCCCGAAAATCTGCTCCTAGCCACGTTTCATTAGAAATGGGCCGGAGCTGTCCAGCGCATTGCATTCAATGGAGCAGCAATACAGCCCACTCCATTGAAAGCAATGCGCTGCGGGCGAGTGTGGGATGAATTGTCGGGAAGGGCTTAAATATATAAGCCCTTCCCTGCAATTCATCCAGAAAAGTGTTAAAATAAAGAATATATATATATACGTACCTGCTCCCGGCAGCCGGAGTTCCGCGCGGCCGGCCTGCAGTGGGTGTGAAGGGGGTGTGAGTCAGACCTGCCCCTTGATTGGCTCAGCACTGAGCCAATCAGGGGACAGGTCTGACTCACACCCCCTTCACACCCACTGCAGTACGGCCGCACGGAACTCCGGCTGCCGGGAGCAGGTGAGTATGTATATATTTTTTATTTTAACACTTTTCTGGATGAATTGCAGGGAAGGGCTTATATATTTAAGCCCTTCCCGACAATTCATCCTGCGCTCGCCGGCAGCCCATTGCTTTCAATGGAGGCGGCTGTATTGCCGGCTCCATTGAATTCAATGGGCAAACATCGTTCTTCTCTGCCACAGCTGTTACAGCTGTGGCAGAGAAGAATGATTTGTCTTCTATATGTTCTCAATGGGGTCGGCGCTGCTGCTGCCGGCCCCATTGAGCGCATATAGAGAAGAGAACAGGAATCGCAGATCGCAGATAGGTGCGATCTGCGATTTCTGTTCTATAATTTATCGGACGAGCGCATAAAAAGCGCTCATGTGTCCGATACCATTGCAAAGCAATGGTTTTATAAAATCGCCGGACGCATGCGCATGCGCAAATCGCGGCAAAAAACGCCCGTCTGACTAAGGCCTATGACAGCAACTTTTAAAAACTTTTAATATTTGAATAACCCCTTTAAGGAATAATATATTCTCCATCTGCTGCCTAGATTTAATGAAGTATTAGTAGCAATTGAAAATTTCCCACACAAATACAGTAATAATTGGCAAACTGAGACAAAAAACATACAAAAAACATCAGTGCATTTTATTACTTGGTGATGATGCTATTGTGAGCAAAACATATTGAAAGTGAGAACATTTGCAAGCAAAAGCCAAGCAAAAATATAGCGCAAAGTGCAATTAACATGTCAAACGCTAGCACATTTATACAACTGTGAATCTTAGTGATCCATAAAGTGCACATGTGACGTTCCAGATCATCTCAGTGTACAGCACAATACTATAGAACATGCAGATAGGTAGTGATGATCGTGAATCCTTACTTTCAGACCATAAGAGTGTCAAGGAAAAAATTCACGTCTAAGAAAACAACCAGTGCTCATCTGTGTGGAAACTTGGCCAACAGGCAGTGAATTCAAACCGTGACACATTGAACTTCCAAATACCTGAGTGTGTATCCAATGACGGGCCGTGCTCCTGAGTCTCACCTAGTTTTTATGTAAAGTAATAGATATAAAGTTTGTTGTTATAGCCTCTTGATATGTTGTTTAAAAGGGATACCACATTAGATGGTGGTTGGTGCCTACCCAGCCATGGGTAAAGCAGAAGAGTTTGATGGCTTGTATACTCTCTGGGGCATTTAGCTGAAAGACATTTTAGAGGAGGGACTTGTCTGCCAAACAACATTGCGGAGATCACTCACAGTGATTCTGATTGGCTGAAAATAGTTGATTGATTACCCTTCAAAGTGCTCCTCCGAAATATCGTTTTCAGATGAATGACATGGAGAATATTTAAGCACCCCCAAAGTTCAGTTCTGTATATTCAGAGTACTTGGAATCTAACGGCGAAACCCCTTAGGGCTCATGTCCACGGGCAAAATAAGAATTAAAATCCGCAGCGGATTTTAACTCTTCTCCCGCGCGCAGATCCGCACCCCATAGGGATGCATTGACCACCCGCGGGTAGATAAATACCCGCGGATCGTCAATAAAAGTGATTTTAAAAAAAATGGAGCATGAAAAAATCTGGACCATGCTCCATTTTCATGCGGGTCTCCCGCGGGGACGGCTCCCGCGGGCTTCTATTGAAGCCTATGGAAGCCGTCCGGATCCGCGGGACACAAAAATCAGATTTTACTTACACGCTCCGGTTCTTCTCTTCGCAGCGGCGCCATCTTCTCTCAGTCGCGGCCGGATCATTTTGCTTCGGCCCGGCGCATGCGCGGGGCACGTCACCGACGTCATCATGCACATCCGCCGAGCCAAAGAAAGAAGATCCGGCCGCGACGAGAGAAGATGACGCCGCAGCGAAGGAAGTATCCGGAGCGTGTGAGAGGTAAGTTAATTCTGATTTATTCCTATTTTAAGCGCTCATGTCCACGGGGCAGGAGGGACCCGCTACGGATTCTACATGGAGAATCCGTAGCGGGCCTGATTTTCCCCGTGGACATGAGGCCTTATGGTATCTTAATAAAGTATATATTTTCCATACAATCAGTTAAAAGGGATTTTATCAGAATTACATGTTCACATGAGAGAAGAAACTTGCTGATCGGTGGAAGTCTCACCTCTGAGACCCCTATGGATACTGAGAACAGTGGTTCCATGTCCCCTACTTCTCATTACTATGAAGATACTTCTCCGACCTGCAGTGACGCCCCATTGAGTGCAGCGATAGCCGGGCATGTGAAGCCAGCACTCCATTTTTTTTTAATAGGGCTGGCGGAAATACTCAAGCACTTACTATCTTCCAGTCCCATTGAGAATTAAGGGGGGCAGCACACTTACATGACTTCTACTGCTTTTAATCTCCTCACTGCGGGTGGGGTGGGGGGATGGAGACAATGAGCTCTCAGTGAGAAGGATGAGGACAGTGGTGAATGTCTTAGTAGTGAGATCCCCACCAATCAGCAAGTTTTTACCTATTCTGTGGCTAGGGTATAACGGAATAACTAGTTATTCTGCTTCAGTTCATTTAAGGAATGTCCTCTGACAAAATGAATCAGCAAAAGACTCTTTTTTGGTGCTTCACAACGAGTTAGTTCCATTATACATATATACGCTGAACACATTAGTTTTAGGGTCCAATCATTTGATTCTCCATTAATAAAGTTAATGTTTGGAAAGTTTGAAGGCATTTTCCGATTTATTCCCTATTGCTTAAATTAATACACTTGATTTCAAGAGAACTATGATAACTTGTAACCTCTCATCTCAAAGACATACAGTGGGACAAGTCTTTTGACAACTCGATTCTTTCTCACATGAATTACATGCCTACATAATCGTAAATTTACCTGCAATGCATTATAGACACTAAAAGTGTACATAAAAAGCATGCTAAGCACCGAAAGTCTGCATACCTGGGATAACTCTGCGAATTGTCTCAGTTCCGCCACCAATCACTTTGGTGATTCTGGTCACGGGCTCTGTGCAAGCAAAAATAATAAGAAAAAAAAGTTAAAATAAGTAACAAACTGATTTGTAGAAACTAAAAGCATCAGAAAAATATGTTTTAAACTGTAACTATTACTTTGATGGGTCCTGCCATTGGCATAACTAAAGGGGATGCGGTTGCACCCGGGCCCAAGAGTCGTAGGGGGCCCATAAGGCCTCTCCTCTCCATACAGGGAGCCCAGTACTATGAATAAACCATTATAGTTGGGGGCCCTGTTACAGGTTTTGCATGGGGCCCAGGAGCTTCAGGTTATGCCTCTGGGTCCTACGTAATGTTTCATTATTTATTACGTGGTGGCACATTTATTGAACGCTTGTTGCTAGATGTACCAATAGATCACAAAGGATTACTGGGGTTTCTTGAAGTGGGGCACTTTCTGTGATCAGTTTATCATTTTAGGGATCCTTCTAATAACAATGGATTAAAAGGGAATATATCACCAATATTTATTTCAATAGTTAAAACCAGATAGTGAAACATATTCTTTTGTTCATGTTTTTATTTTCACATGTGCTGCTGCTTAGCTCAATTCCTCCCATTCTGTATGTGCTTTTTTCATTTCTCTTGCCCAGATGTAGTACTTTGCATTGCTCCTTGTTAAATACCATTCTGTTAGTTGCCGCCCACTGTTCAAGCTTTTCTAGATCTTTTTGAATCCTCTCTCGCTCTTCCCTAGTGTTAGCTATCCCTCCTAGCTTTGTGTCATCTGCAAATGTGATCAGTTTCTCATCAATTCCCTTCTCCAGATCATTTATAAAAATGTTGAACAGCACTGGGCCTAGGACAGAGCCTTGTGGTACCCCACCTGATCTTCCACTTGGATGTGCAGCCATTTATGACCACTCTTTGAGTACGAACACTCAGCCAGTTGTGAATTCACCTAACAGTTGTCTTGTCAATTCCATATTTGGTCATTTTTTCAATAAGTATAGTATGAGATACTTTGTCAAATGCTTTACTAAAGTCAAGATCTACTATATCCACCACATTTCCCTGATCAACCCAGTCGGTGATTCTGTCATAGAAGGAAATTAGATTTGTCTGGCATGACGTGTTTGCTACAAACCCATGCTGGTTCTGGTTAATCACTGCATTTTTATCCAAGTACTTGCATACATGCGGTTTAATAATTTGTCTTGATCTTCTCCCTCTGGTTGTTCGAACTGCCCAGTTCACATCCATGATACTGAATGAACCACCTCTAAGAAGTGGCAATGGGCTTGTCTTGCCTCCTGCATAACGTGGAGCTATTGCTTCAGTGAGAGCCGCTTGAAGTCCCAAACTTGGCTCATTTTTTACCCTGTCCACCACCACTGACATGCCCCCTATTCCTTGCTTTCTTCATGTTTCTTTTTAATGTATTTATTTTTTAACTTAGTTCTTTTTGGTTGACTTTTATGTAACTAATCAGCTAACCACTGCTAGCTGTGTAAGGCCTGCAAATAATTTGTAGTGGCTGGAGTGGCAACTTTGAACAAAGACTGAGACCACAGAGAACTCCATTATTCCCCACACCAAAGCGTGTTTTGTCTGTTTGCTTTGTTGTCCCATGTACAGACCATGTTTAATATAGGCATATAAATGTGATGCAGCAACTTTCTCTGTTCCCCTCAAGAGAACCACATTTAAATTCTCTACTGATATACAACCTTTCACATCCAGCAAGAATATATTCTCTATAGAATATCTGTCCTTAGTAACAACAGACCACATGGTTTATAGGCATATAAATGTGATATGGCTGCTTTCACTGTTCCCTCCAATATAACTCCCATATACAAGCTTTCACACTCCGCATTCATTTATTCTCTGTAGCATATTTGTCCCTATTTAGCAATAGACCATGTGTTATATAGGTTGGGGCTTGTTCAGACGAGCGTTGTTTTCGCGCTGGTAGCAGTGCATAGAATGCGCTTCTAATAGCAATCAATAGGTTCCTATAGAAGCGTTCACATGAGAGAATCTTTGGCACACCTAACAAAAGATAGGAGAGGCAAGTGCAAACTCGCATGTTAGCTCCGATGTTTGCACAAAAATAGGACTTGTCCTATCTTTCCTCCGTGCTTTCCATAGGCTCCTATGAGAGCCTTGAAGGCGCACAGCACACACCTCGGATCATGTCAACGAGCTACTTCAAGTAGCGTGAAGTAGCTTGTTCACACCATCTTTACAGCACTATAGCCCACAACCTTTTCTTGCAGCTATAGTGCGCGAAAACAGCGCTCGTCTGAATGAGCCCTTAAAAACATGATGCAGCTCCTCTGTTCTGTGCTGAATTGTAGGTTGGCTGCTGGTTACACTGTTCCTGTGATATATACGGTTAGGTTATGTGATGCAGGTGTGCAATTAAACTGCTGCCCATATGCAAGATGGAGAACACATTTGGTTAAATCAGCAAGGTGCCCTGGCTGCCGATTGGCTGCACACTGGCAATATCAGCAGGCTTTATGCAACATTTGATTTTCCTGTAATTTTTGCCAAAAATCGGTTTGGACTAACCCAATTTGATTTTGAGAACATTCCTATGCTATATGGTTAACATAAAAACTCGATTTAAATAACAGGTCATTTTCTGAAACCACATTCCCTTTAAGTTAACAACCCTTTTAAACTGTTACATGATATAAACAGTGGGTCGGGAGGGGTATCATTTCTCTTTAAGGAGAGCACCTAGAAGGTGTGTGGTGACAGCTAGGTGGTGAGTAAGGAAACTTATAAGGCCATGCATGCTCCTCTGGGAAATATATAGACAGTAATGCTGACAACAATCACACAAATGCATGACTTTGGTTGCAACTTTATATCTTCAGCTATATTTCGAGGAGCAGCTCTGAAGCACAACTACTATTCTGAAAAAGTGAACTACCATGCAAACTAGAGCAACATTTATGAGCATAATAAATTTTATGATTTGGCAGGAAAAGAAACCAAGGTTGATGGTTTTGAGTTTGTCAATTCAACACAGCTAGTGTAACTGATATTTAGCATTCATATTCAGTTTAAACTCTCATACCCTAAAAAATAGAAAAATAATTGCTTGTCCTAACATACTGTAGCTTGGATGCTTCACTATTAGTGATGAGCGAACGTGTCCGTTACGGACACATCCGCACCCGGACACCGGCTTTGCCGAACACTGCAGTGTTCGCGCGTAAGTGTCCGGGTGCCGCCGGGGGGCGGGGAGATGCGCGGCGGCGCGGGCGGCAGTAGCGGGGAACAGGGGGGAGCCCTCTCTCTCTCCCTCTCCCCCCCACTCCCCGCCGCACCCCCCCGCGCTGCCACGGCGGCCCCCGAACTTTTTCGCCCGAACACTGAAGTGTTCGCAAAGTTCGGTGTTCGGGCGAAAAAGGGGCGGGGCCGAACGTGTTCGCTCATCTCTATTCACTATCCATTAGTGGTAAGATTTAATTGACAAGGCATGCATTTACCCTTAAGCCATGCCGTAAGTGAGCAACTCTTCTTTCAAGGCTATGAAGAGGAGCTGTACAGATGTTACTTCTGCTGTATATTGCCACAAAAGGAACTAGAGTTTGTAGAAATCAAACAATATTTTTGGGTTCAGCCAGTTCCTAATGTAAAGGTTAAAACAGTGGCAATGTTATGCACTGCACTATACTCTCTAACAGGGGCATAACTATAGAGGATGCAGGGGATGCCGTTGCACTCGGGCCCACGAGCCTTAGTGGGCCCATAAGGCCTCTCTTCTGCATATAGGGAGCCCAGTACTATGAGTAAAGCATTATAGTTTGGGGCCCTGTTACAGAGTTTGCATTGGGGCCCAGGAGCTTCACGTTACGCCTCTGTTCTCTAACTATAGTCGTTAGTGTGATTGGAAATGAAGGATTTGCTTTTACATACCGTTGATTATTTTAGTTGTAACTCGTGTGACTAGGGAGAAAATGAAAGAAAAGATAAAGCTATATTGTAATCTACATTATCAACATTCTTAAGACTGTAAGGTCGATATACAATTTTCTGAAGTAGCAATATATCAAAGAGTACAGATGTAGCAGTCATTCTAGGGGTTGTCTTGTTACTGTACAACAATGCCCGTATATCTCAAGTGTGTTAAAATAACAAAAAGAGGAGTACTTAATCCCCCTCTGCTGTATGGCTTCAGGGCTGTAGCTCTGCCATGGTGTCAGTGTTTTTTGTTGCTTATGATGTTATTATAAGTCAACTGACCACTGCAGCCAATCAGAGGCTGCAGCATCACTGTTCTGGATGCGAGCACTGATCTCAGGAGAGCAGGCAGTGATGCTGCAGCCTTTGATTGGCTACAGTGATCAGATGACATCATCAGTAACAGCAAACACTGGGGCCATGGTGAGGTTACAGCGCTAGATGGCAGAGGCATAGAAAGGGTAGGTACTTTTCTTTTGTTACCTTAGCACATTTGGAGGAGTAATGTTGTCTGGTAACTGGACAACCCCTTTAACAGGACTGGTGCATTGTGATAAATCAACTTACTGCTTTGTAGTATATTGTAGTTAAGTTATCATAAACTGTTAGGTTAAATTTGCTATTTATGTAAAATAAGGAATATTACAGACAAAATATTACACCATGCCATGCCTAGTGTAAGACCTGAAGAGGTACAGGGATTTCAAGAACAAAAAAAAAATAAGGACATGTATTGCCCCACAGGCCCCACACTAGATATAGCAGGGGGTATAAGTCATTTCTGTAGTGTTCCATGAAAGTGGTTTTCTCATTTCAAGA